>NW_025999932.1:8439064-8491357 GCF_001458135.2 Marmota marmota marmota | reverse complement strand
AAAAAAAAAAAAAAAAAAAAGTAAAGGTAGTATAAACCATCATCATGGTTTATGCAAACATAAAATCATTTGTTAAATCTCATTAATTTGGATTTGGCTAATTAGAATTTGGGAGATTTTAGACTATGTTGCAATACAAAAATATTGGGTGAATATTTAAAATATGTTTTGTAGCTTTCAAGTTCCCTCAGTTGTTATTTTTTTAATCTAACATACAGGCTGTGTTATGGGTTAAATTGTGTTCTCCCAAAATTCATTTGTTGAAGTCTTAACTCTAGTAACTCACAATATGCCCATATTTGGAGACAGGGATTGGAATGGGAAATTAAGATTAAATGAGGCCATATGGGTGGTTCCTAATTCATATGACTATATTTGGATATATTGTATTTCACTGAACAATTGTCATTTTATGCTATTTTTTTTCTTGGCAAAAAAGTGGGGGTGCAACATTATGTGAAGGTTTCTTTTTTTTTCTTTTTAAATTGTGCAGATATTACTTAATCATGTATTACTAAACTGTATTACTCATGAATATACATCAGTGCAGCAGCGATGGTTATGCTGTGAAATACAGTAAGGGCTTAAAAAGTAACAAATTTAAACTAAGGTCTGTAGGAGGGGCCCTAATCCTATATGCCTGTTGCCTTTTAAAATAAGAGAGAAATTCTGAATTTAATAAAATAAAAATATCCTGCATTTAATAAAAAAAGGCCAGAGAATGAAAAAGGAAGTGAGATGGGGTGAAGTTAATCACTTAACAAGCTAGACCTAAAGAACTCAAGATTTTTTTGCACTGTTGAATGCACATTACTGTCTTAACCCAACTCCAATCATGACTCTGTAGATGCTGCTGCATCTGCTCACAACCCCACACAATCCAGAAGCAACAATAACTTCTCCTTCTGGCTTGCCCTCCTATCCTACAGCCTTCCTGCTTCAT
This sequence comes from Marmota marmota marmota, assembly GCF_001458135.2. Lineage (NCBI taxonomy): Eukaryota > Metazoa > Chordata > Mammalia > Rodentia > Sciuridae > Marmota > Marmota marmota. The sequence goes on along the minus strand of NW_025999932.1, from coordinate 8,490,414 downwards.
GTAATCACGATCCTCCCGCCTAAGATGTAGGTTCAATGTAAACAACTTAGACCTGCCTTACCCAAATTTTAATAAAAATATCTTTAAATGCTCTTAATTCTAGTCCAGAGGACATTTTCCCATCTGCTTACCTAATCTTGCTGCTGGGGGCTATGGGAACTTGTCACAGAACTGGTCTGTCCTTTCTGGCTAGCATTTGTAATGGTTCAATAAGCCCTTTTATTCAGAGTTCTCAGTGTTTAGAGTTTTGATGTAACTTCTTACTAAGAAGAAGAATTTGGACAAACAGACATATGTGTATTGAAAAGAGACCAAGTGAGAACATAGCAAGAAAGTGCCTGCCTGGGGCTGGGGCTGTAGCTCAGTGGCAGAGCACTTGCTGAGCAAGCGTGAGGCACTGAGTTCGATCTTCAGCACCATATAAGTAAATAAATAAAAATAAAGGTAACAACTAAAAACATACATATTAAAAAAGAAAGAAAGAAAGTGCCTGCCTGTAAGTCAAGGAAAGAGGGCTCAGGAGAAACCAGACCTGCTGATACAATGATCTTGGACTTATCAGCTCCAGAAAAATAAGGAAAGAATTTCTGTTTTTTATGTCACCCAGTCTGTGGTACAATGTTATGATAGCCACAGAAAACTAATACAGGCTGTACATACCATTTTTGTTATCTACCCATTACTTTTAGTATATAGTCCTTGGTACCAAGGTCTGTCCTTACAACTAAGTCAATGTTTTGCATCAAAATGTGTACTCTCCAACACACAGACTACCTGAGATAATGAGGCTCAGGCTAACATAGGAATCAAATGTCCAAGAGATTAGTGTAGGAATAGGTATGATCTAATCCCAGGATAAGGAAATACTAAAACAAACCATTCCCCAATCCAATATAAGATCAGCAGCTTTCCTTGCTCACTGAAATCATGCCAGGCCAGCATGGCTTTCCCATAGTACCTTTGACAATTTGTTATGTTATTGTTCATTATTGGACAGCAACCCCCCCCCCCAAAAAAAAAAAAAGAAAAAAGAAGGCAGGAATCTCTGTTCACTAATGTACCTAAAGAGCCTAGAACAATGCCTGGCAGTAAATATTGCTGTGTAGTCAGTCATTCCCCACCAGGCTTCTCCTTCCTCTAAAACAAGCTGATGTGAATATACAATCCAACCCTTTCCTCAATTTCATATAACTGGAATAAACTACTCATAAATGTGGCTGACTTTACTGAGAATCTTGAGGCAGACACAGATTGGTTTTTATAGGAATGGATGTAGCTCCTACTTAAGCACCAGGTATGTCTTCCCATTTGTGAAATGTCCTTTAGCCTCTGCCTCACCAGAAAATCTGCACTGGCCTTTGAATTTGATAGGAACACCCAGTCTTCCTAGGAAAAGACTGATAGTTGTATAGCCATGTTAAGTAGTAACAGAGCTGGTTTTAAGTCAATTAAATCCATCAATGGCAGCTCAACAGTCAGTAAAAAATAAACATCCAATCTGCTTTTAAACTATTTTATCAATGATAACTCACTTCAGGAAATACACTTCTGAAACCAACAGTCAGTGACAGGTTCAAGCTTTGAAAGTCAAGTAACTGATAGTAGATTCTCCAATGATATGTACCTATAGGCAATGCCAACTCTGAAATAAGCAATCCCCTAAATCCCATGTAAAACCAGCAATTTGTTTTCTTACTGAGATTATGCCAAGCCAGTTTGGCTCCTCTGATTTCAGAGGTGGATCTATCCTTCAGGCCACACAGACCTGAGTCTCACACCAATTTCAATTGCATCTCCTTCCCTTATGTGTTGCCCCATTTTTCTCTTTCTTCCATTTTATAAGCTAGAAAAAAATCTACTCAGTGGGTCTCTAATGCAGTGTACTAACCATTTTGTGGTTTGGGCTTCTAACAATATTCAAACCCTTCTATTTCAAAATAATCTTTTTCAAAAATTTTATTATTATTAAATTTTATTTTTTATTTATATATGACAGAATGCATTACAATTTTTATTACACACCTAGAGCACAATTTTTCATATCTGGTTGTATACAAAGTATATTCACACCAATTTGTCTTTATTCATGTACTTTGGATAATAATGATCATCACGTTCCACCATCATTTCTAACCCAATGCCCCCTCCCTTTCCCTCCCACCCCTCTACCTATCTAGAGTTCATCTATTCCTCCCATGCTCCCTCTCCCTATCCCATTATGAATCAGCCTCCTTACATCAAAGAAAACATTCAGCATTTGGTTTTTGGGGATTGGCTAACTTCATGTAGCATCATCTCCTCTAACTCCATCCATTTACCTGCAAATGCCATGATTTTATTCTCTTTTATTGCTGAGTAATATTCCATTGTGTATATATGCCACATTTTTTTTTTTTTATCCATTCATCTACTGAAGGGCATCTAAGTTGGTTCCACAGTTTAGCTAGTGTGAATTGTGCTGCTATAAACATTGATGTGGCTGTGTCCCTGTAGTATGCTGTTTTTATGTCCTCTGGGTATAGACCGAGGAGAGGGATAGCTGGGTCAAACAGTGGTTCCATTCCCAATTTTCCAAGAAATCTCCACACTGCTTTCCAGATTGGCTGCACTAATTTGCAGTCCCACCAACAGTGTATACAAGTGTACCTTTTTCCCCACATCCTCACCAACACTTATTGTTGTTTGTGTGCATAATAGCTGCCATTCTTACTGAAGTGAGATGAAATCAGAGTGGTTTTGATTTGCATTTCTCTAATTGCTAGTGATGATGAACATTTTTTCATGTATTTGTTGATTGATTGTATATCATCTTCTGAGAAGTGTCTGTTCAGGTCCTTGGCCCATTTATTGATTGGGTTATTTGTTTTGTTGGTGTTTAGCTTTTTGAGTTCTTTATATACCCTAGAGGTTAGGGTATGAGGGGTAAAGATTTAAGACTCCTGTGGTGCAAGAATTAAAATCAAGAATCAATAAATGGGATGAACTCAAAAAAGTTGAATCAATAAATGGGATGAACTCAGAATGGTGTGCAATTTAAAACTTAAATGGGAAGAACTAAAAAAGTTCTTCTCAGCAAAAGAAAGAATCTATGAGGTGAACAGAGAGCCTACATCTTAGGAGCAAATATTTACCCCCAAACTAATCTTTTAAGATGCTATTTCAAATACAGTTCTGTTCCAGAAAGGAAATTCTGGTGCTAGGATAAAATATTTGTGCTTTGTTACAGATGTCATTTTAACCAATCTTGATGATAACCCTAACAGTTTGTTCTAACTCCTACTTTGAAAATAAGGAGAAAGGGGGTATAGTGACTTTAGACTATTAGCCCAAATCCATGCCATCAGTTAAAAGGCAATATGAATTTACACCATTTTTATTCCAATATTTGGAGTTTTCCCCACACGATGCTGCTGTACAGGAGCTGTATCTCTTCCCTAATACTTTTCTTTATGTCATTGCACTAATCTCTTCTTCTACAGTAGCCCACCCTTATTCCCAAGACACCTCTGATAATACCAAAACCTATATATACTATCTTTTTCTTATAATATCTACCTATGATGAAGTTTATTTAAATATTTATTTGTGGTGCTAAGGACGGAACTCCCTAGAGTTTAATTTATAAATTAGGCCCACTAGTAGATTAACAACAATTAATACTAAAGTAGAAAATTTAAAAAAAAAATTTAGATGTTGACGGACCTTTTTTATATTCATTTATTTGTATGTGGTGCTAGAATCAAATCCAGTGTCTCACACATGTGAGGCAAGCCCTCTACCCTGAGCCACAACTCCAGCCCCCTAATGTAGAAAATTTAAACAATATACTATAATAAAAGTTATGTGAATGTGGTCTCTTTCTTTTTCAAAAAATCTTGTTTACTTTCACCTTTTCACTTAAAGAAAACACTGTTTGGCTCATCTTTTGCGTATCTACTATTGCCAGCCTCACTGCTCTCATAAAGATGACTTGAACAGCTCTGTGATACTGTAACAGTCAAGCTGATATCCAGGACAGCTACTTAGTGGCTAACAGGAAGATGGCATATAGATAGCCTGGATATGCTGGACAAAGGGATAATGCACATCTTGGGCAGAACAGAGAGGGTTGGCATGAAATTTTATCATGTTACTCAGAATGGTGTGCAATTTAAAACTTAAACTGTTTATTTCTTCAGTTTTGTTCATTTTTAGACCATGGTTGACACTGGGTAACTGAAATCACAGAAAGTAAAATCTCAGTTCAGGGGTGACTGCTATACCCTCCGTTAGTATCCCCTAGAAAGGAGCTACTGAAGAATTAATCCTGCCTAGATAGGAAAGGAAGCTTGGCATGAAGAGTGGGCAGGCTCTTGTCTCCTTGACTCTGAAGGAGAAAATCTTTCTCTCCCATTTCTGTGGAGATTTCCTCTTACCTGTGAACCCTTTGGCTTTGAATTCTATGTGAAGCTTGGGTCATAGTGTTCGCCTTAGCCCTGAAATGCCTCAAACATTGACTCGGTCAGTATAGCCGGGACTATTCTGTGTGACTGAGGTGCCACAGTCACATCCCAGCTCCCCACCTGTCCCAACACAGATCCTATCCACCTGTACCTTCAGAGAGTGCTCCAGCTTCTTAAGATACCCACTTCATAACTATAGCTGCTAGGACCCAATACTACATAAAGTGACTTGAATAAATTTTAAAAGCCCTATAAACTGGCACATTAAAGAAATTAGACTAACGCAAAGCAATCTTTTATTCATTCTTCAAAAAAGACAGTGGAATGAACCGGACATAACTTTCCTATGTTTATACATGAATACACCACCAGTGAAACTCCACATCACGTACAACCACAAGAATGAGATTCTAATTAAAATATGTCATACTCCAGGTGTGTACAATATGTCAAAATATACTCTACTGTCATGTGTATAAAATGAACTAAAAAAAAAAAAAAGAACAAAGACAAAGAAAACAAAATAGCAACAAACTTTGGGATCTACAAAGTAGATATGTACTAACTCTTAGCACACAATTTTTGGAGTTTTCATTTTCTTTCATCACATTCACAGTTTTCAAGGTAACTAACTTATCAGTTAATGTGCAGAATGTTGTTTTGTCTAGTGATTTTTCATTATTAGAATGACATTATTCGTGTTGGTAGAGAAACAATAGTATATTTTCTTCTTAGTGCCTCAATACATGTTATTGATAATTGATAACTGATAATTCCCAACTTGATTCTTGGTTTACATGTGTTGTCTGACAGATTTAACTGTTAAATTCATTATTTTTCCCTTTGTAATCAAACCATTATTTTGAAGCTATGTAAATATCTTGTTTCTCATAATAATTTCTCCACCTGGTTTAATCATGCAATGGCAAATTTTGCCTGTATCAATTATTACTGTGATGTTTGTTTAGTGAAAGTTTACTTTTTTTTTTCAGTTGTTGATAGACCTTTATTTTATTCATTTATTTATATGTGGTGCTGAGAATCGAACCCAGTGCCTCACACGTCTGGCAAGTGCTCTACCACTAAGCCACATCCCCAGCTCTGATAGTTTTCTCTTTTTTAATTATTTCTATATTCATCAAGTGGCATTTTGTAGTAAACATCTATCTGGATGCCACAATTTGATTACCTGAATGCAAATATGAACTTTTAGATATTTATTTAAAAAAAAAAGCGGTCTTGCTAAAACACAAGCTCCTATGCTTTAAGCAGCTTTAGGTGGTCACTGTCTACAGAGTCTAAGCCTCTTAACGTGGTGTAGAGAGCCCTTCATGATTTGATCTTGTCTACCCCATCACATCCATCCCCCACTACTATCCCTGACTGAATGTTAATATTACAGCAACTCTGAAATAACTGTCCATTTCTTTCACATAGCCTGCTGTTTCTTACTTCTTCACCTTTGCTCATGTCTGGAATGCCTTTCTTATCCTCCTCACTCTCTATTTCAGGCTAATTTTCACTGGTCCTCTAAAATTCAGCTCCAGCATAACCTTCATGAAACCATTCCTGAGATCCTAAGGCTGGTGTGAGTACCTCCTAAATGTTGTCATATTTGTCACTGTTACTGCACTGCAAGGCAAGAACCCTTTGTGTATGTCTCTCCACAAAAATATAAGCCTCTTGAGATCAGAGAGTATCTTACCTTTAATAACCCACGATCAAATATATATAGTGTCCATTATATAGTATATACCTAATAATGGTTGAACAAATTTCGATGAAAACAACTAAAATATTGATAGCAACCATAGTAGTGATGATGTCAGTATTTCATCCCTAGCACTGAGCTACCTTTAGCATGCTGATAAGATTCTGATCTTATAAAGTCCTTTTATGTCAATTTTGCAGCACCTAGTGTTGACCTGGTCCACAGTAGATGCTAAATGAATTTGCCTTTTTTCTCTCTAATGGAGTATAAGAAGTGGTGGTAACAACTGCTTTGTGTGTAGTGCGAAAGAATTTATAGTAAGAAAGCAAGTCAGTGAGTCTCTCAAAGCTTCATTCCTCCTTATCGGTAAAAACAAAAATATTACCTACCTTGAAGGATCTTACAAATACGCAAAAAATCCCTAACACAACTTGGAACTAACAATCACTTAAAAGAAATGTTAGATTGAATTCTAATGTTGAACAGCTATAGTACCTTATACATATGAGAAAATCTTCTGAAATTCAGAAGGAAATGTACTTTTTAATAGAATGCAACCAAACCATTTCATTTAATTTCAAAATGTGTCACTTACCCTTCTTCAGAAGATGGTGGAATGATGGACTGATTCCCTAGAGCTAAATGGGAATCAAAAAGTCACAGTATCAGTGGAAGTAATTCATGCTAAATAAATTTCATATTAAAATATGAAATTCTGTGATATTTACCAAATTTCTTCCTTTTCAGGCAACTACTATCTTCACTCTATTCCAGGAGAATAAATGAATAAATAAATGTTATTAGTAAAGTAATCTAAATATCAGTTAAAAAATGGTACTAATTATTCTGATGTGTAATTCTGAAAAATAGGAGTGGGAGAAGTCAACATCTGTTCTTACCTCCCAGGAAACTGAACTATCTATTTCTGGAAGCACCGTCTTCTTAAAGAACGCACAAATTTTTATGAGTATTATTTCAAAAATAATGCCTAGGAAAATTATAAAGAAGATTGTTGTCCAGTCATTTTGAAAAATCCAGGACTCTAGAAGGTCCATTAATGTAAAAACTGTATTATCTTCCAATGTACCCTTCACTTCATTTTTAAAAGAATAATATGGCTTTGACATTTTAACATAGCAGGTAAAATAAATTGGTATCTCATTCAGAAATTCTCCACTTCAGGTGCTCCAAAACACAAAAGTTGGTATGTCCATCTCATAATCACATGCAGAAAAAAAACTTCAGTGCTGTTCAGTGTCTTATCAAATGCAGCAATGATTGCTCTGGGCCTCAGTAATGTGAAGTACGTGTCACAGTGGGTATTGAACTGAGCTCATGTCAGCTTTCTTCAGCAATAATGAAAGTTCACTGGGGAGACATGTACAGTGCTATAGTTTTTTTAATTAAAAAAAGTATAATCAGTCCAGATGCCCATCAATGTATGAATGAATTAAGAAAATGTGGTAAACACATACAATGGAGTTTTACTCAGCCATAAAGAAGAATGAAATATGGTATTTGCTGGTAAATGGATGGAAATGGAGAATATAATGCTAAGTGAAATAAGCTAGATTCAAGGGTTGAATGTTTTCTCTCATATGTGGAAGCTAGAGCTTAAAAATAAGGAAAAGGGTGGCGGGTGAGGATGGATATCATAAAGATATAGGGAAGGTGAGTAGAAAAGGACTTGGAAGGGTGGAAGGAGGGATGGGAAATGGGAAGGAATGTGGAGTGAATTTAACAAACTCACATCATATGCATATTAGATAAACCACAGGGAATTTTACTTTTATGTGAGTGTGAAAAGCACAAGTGTGAGGGGAGGAACTGGGAATGAAACGGAGTGGGTCACATTTCAGGAATGTATAATTCTGCCGGGATGAACTCAGCTACTATGTATAACTAGAATGCTCTAATAAAAATGATAATAAAAATTATCCTCTATTAATTTCATAAACAGAAATGCAATTCTAAGATGCAATTCCTTAGCACAGTTGGACTATCCATTCTTATAGTTCAAAAAATATAAATAAACTTGAATTGGTAGAAGGCATTTGATATAATCATTTCTATTATGATCAGTAATAGTGTATTTTATGTTTCTTTGTGGTAAGGAAGATACAGTCCTTTCTTAGAATGAATGTAAGGTTGACAGGTTTAACAAATAAAATACTGGATGCCCAATTTAATTTGTATTTCAAATAAATTCCAAATAAGCATTTACTATAGATATGTGCCATTACCACTATGTAAATTCAGTCTATTTTTAGAACACTTCATTTTATATTTCTTTTTGTTAGAGGGCTCTGCTGGCAAGTTTCCCTTCAACAATCTATTGATATGCCGAAAAACAAAGTTAGACTTTGAACCAGCCTTTATGGTGAATTTCCTTTACACCAGTCCATGGCAATTCCAAGGAGCTACTTGTGATGTCCTTTCAATGTCAGAATTAAGGGTGGGGCAGAGGTAGCTCTTAGTAAGGCCCACTTGCCTGAGTCTAGAGGGCAGGCCTGTATGTTTCCTGAGCATACAAAACAAGTTTAGTCAAAAGCAGAGTTAGTCTTAGTTAGTAATGAATACTGTTCCTTTGAAGGTAAAACAGTTCCTTTGGAGATGAACAGTTCCTTCTTCAAAGGAACAGTACTCCATACCTCCTCTGGCTTTACTTTTGCAAGACGGGTTAAGGAAAGAAGTACTATTTGTTCTACTGGAGTAAATGGTTCAGGCCTTCTCTGAGCACAGTGAAAATTGACTTGAGTTCTTATTTCCCTTGAGTACCAAGGATCACAAATATCATAATTTACAGTCAACTATACTATTTGTCCAGGTATCTGTAACCCTCAGTTAGGTTAAACTTAGTTAGGTTAAACTTGGGTTTTGTATTTACAAAAAATAGTGCTCCAGAATGTATGGTAGGTATTATTTAGCTCTGGATGAAACTTTAGCAATTTCTCTCAATTTTTCTAGCACTGTAATAAAGCACACCCTCTTTTCTGTACCCTCCCGCTTATTTAAGCTGAGTGATTTTTAAAGACCATCCCCCCCCTTTCTTGTGTTTTTGAGTTTTATTTTAGTTTTATGGGGGGGGGTGATTTTATTCTGCTTAGGTTTTCCTTTAAAATTTAAAGCATCTAGTAAAAATTCAATTTCTTTCACCTACTTTCAGAAATTCTAATTTGCTTAATGTTAACTTTCATAAAGGGGCTTTGTTATTTCAATACTTTAGTTACTTAAATCCTTCCAAGCTTTATGGTACTGAGTCCCTCACTAGGATCCCATTGCATAGCTTATAAAAACTGAAAAGGAGCTGCTGCTTACTGCTCCTGATAGAAAATTAACATGGGTTAATATTATTCCCCTCCAGTGCTTCACTGTTTTATTACTCATGTTCTTATTCTTGCCTACTAACAAAAGTATAATCGTCTATTGTTCAGCACAGATGCTTCTATCCCTTGTACTAGAACTGATTTAAAAAAAAAAAACAGATTTAAACAATCATGAAGTTAAAACAAGAACATCAGAGAAAGCCCATTTCTAACAGTAATAAAGAAAAGAAACTACAAGAAAACACTCAAAAAAAATTCGAAAACTCTGTATCTACCAATGTCACATTATTTTTCTGGTGCTCACTGCTGGGGCTCAAACCCCAGGCCTTGCAAACACAGGGAAGTGTTCTACCTCTAAGCTATATCACCAGCTCATAAAACTTTTAAAAAAATTTTTTTGCTTTAAAATATTTTATTAGATTTTTTTTCATAACACTTGTATAAGACAAAATATAGAACATCTATGCCACTGACCTTCTATTTCTGCATAAAAAAGTAAAATAAAAAATAAATTATAGATGAATACTGTCTACTTGATATACAAGTGTTCTCAGTTTAGAACATGGAACATGTTTCTAGAATCTGCCTAATATCAGATAGAGAACATCCTTTGATTCAGCAAAATCCTAAAAATTTCATACAAGGAACACATCAGAACCCTTGCAGGCAATTGGTAGTGAAAACGTGAAGCTGGATGTGTTGGGGAGGTGCTACACAGGATGGAGGGGAAGCAGAAGAGTGGATAACGGGTTTCCAAGATCCTCAGAGAAGGGGCTGGGGTTGTGGCTCAGCAGTAGAGTGCTCGCCTCGCACATGCAAGACCCTGGGTTCGAGTCTCAGCACCACATAAGAATAAATAAGTGAAATATAGGTATTGTTTCCAACTACAACTAAAAAATAAATATTTTTAAAAAATCCTGAGAAAAGCTGGGAGAACATAGTACTTATTGAATTTTTTTTTTCCCTCCCAGAACTAGGGGGTTGAAACAAATCTAAGGCCTCCAAATACTAGGCAAGTGCTCTACCAATGAGTAATATATATCCCCAGCCAATATCACATTCTTTGAACTATTTGGACTTTATAAGCCAGGTTTTCTTTAACAGAAAAGTTTCAATGACAGGTATATAAAACAGGAACATAAAACCAGGGATTGTTCATAATGATTACAAATATTCCTTCTAATTACCTTATTTCAATGCAACAAATATTTACTGAGTAAAGAAGGCACTGAACACAGAAAAAGTGCTTCAAAGACAAGTGAAATATAGTTCCCGACTTGTTGAATTTGTAATACAAATAGGATGCTGCACATGTATTAATAATAGGAAGGCAGATTGTGACAAAGATATATATTTTGGAAATCATTCAAAGAAAGTTGCAAAGAGAGAAAAAACTGTTTTAAGGATGAGTAACACTTAAGAACAGGCAAAGATCAAAAGTTTCAGTAAGAGACAGATTTTCCTTTATACAAAAGCTTTTTGTAATCCAGGTAGCTATAGTGCTGAAACAGGTTTGAGTATGAAGAGGAAAAAGGCTAAACTGTTGATAGGGTGCTATTATAGAATGTCATTCAAGATTTGGGGTTGGTAAGATCAATTTATTAATCAAAGCAAAGCGACAATAAAAGAGGAAAATCAATTAGGCTACTGCAATTACACAGATGAAAATTGATAAAGGCTTCAACTGAATGATGGTGGTACCAATAGCAAAGAGATGGAAGCAAGAGAATTTTAGACCCTGAAAATCCAAGATTTAGCAACCGAAAGGAAACAAAAGGGCATGTGGAGGAGCTAATGGTAATAACCCTAACATTTAAAGCATTTAAAGATAATCCCGAAACTGGTATGCCTAGGACAGAACTTTTCATGGCACTAGTGACATCTTGAATGGAGCACTTCTTTGCTGTAGCTGTTGCCCTGCATGGTAAGATATTCAGCAATATCCTTTTCTTCTACTTATAGGATGTCACAGCACCACTTCAGTAGTGACAAGTTTCCAGACATTGCCATATGTCCCCAAAGGGCAAAAATCACCCCCAGCTGGAAAGCACTGGACTAGCTCGATGAGCAGCTGCATCATTAATTAGTGCCTACCAGTGAAGGCTGTATGATGGCTTCCATAATCTTTGGTAAGCCTTCTTATAACTGCATAGCCTTGTTAATAACTTTTAAAATCCATTTGTCTTAGTATTTTATAGTATGTTCAATTTGTAATAAGTTGTCCTTTGTCTTTTTGATTAGTTTTACTTCTGGTTCTCAGTGTTATTCCCCAGTTGGTTTGTAGTTGTTAACAGATCAGTGATTATGTAGACATCTAGATTGTTTTCATACCCTTATCATTTTAAATATGAACTGTTAACTTTTTTTTTTTTTTAATTTAGGTTTTCTTCAGGAAATAAATTGGTCTCAGAGCAGATATAGGAGTTTTGGATTTGTAGTTGTACTTCACTTCATTCTATAACATGAATGATCTGGATGCTATTACCTAGGTTTTCATTCTTTATGCAATATTTTCTAAAATAAAATAATTGCTTTTACCATGGCAGGAAGAAAGAGGAACCTCAAAAATCTACAAGTTGCCCACACCATCTGAGGCTAGAGTAAATTCTTTACAGAAAACCATTCCTTGCTACACATTTTCTTTATAAATTTAACTTCATTATTTTTGCATTTTAGATTTTATATTCTCAATACCATTTCAAGTTCAGTTCAGGAGATACCTGAATTTCCCAAGACAAAAATTAAGTGCCCCAACTCTGCCTACATATTATATGTTAGTCCTACCATGCAGTCCATTATTTAACTCCTTAATCAGACAGTGGTCTACTTATTGGTTTCATGCACCATGTTGTAAGGTGTTTAAGTTTTACTTTTTTTGCAAACCTATGTAGCCTCACTTTTAACATATTCAGTAAAAGCTTCTTCAATGAAAGTTGTTACTTCATTTTTTAAAGTGTTCAGGGTCTCACATTTGAAATGCATTTCCATTCCTACCTTCCTAGGTATAGATGTATATAACTCCATAAATCTGACTAGATTTAATATAGTAAATTAATTTAGTTTTCTTTCCTTTTCTTGGTACCAAGGATTGATCCTAGGGGTGCTTAACCATTGAGCCACATTCCCAGCCCAATTTATTTTTTAAGACAGAGTCTTACTAAGGTTGCTCAGGCTTGCAATCCTCCTTCCTTATGCTCCCAAGCTGCTGGGATTACAGGCATGTGCCATCGCTCCCAGCTAGTTTTCTTTTTTGTAGTGCTAGGAATTGAACTAAAGGCTTTACAAATGCTAGGCAAGTGAGCTACAGCCCCCACCCCAATTTCTCTTCATTAAGAATGACACTATTCTACAAAATTACTTTTTTTCAGCTGCATATCAGTAAGACAAAAGCACTGTTGTAACAAAATTCAAAAGTTTAATTTTTTCAAAGCTTAACTATACTAGTGAAAATAAATTATATTTAGACCACCTTTAATATTTGTACATCATCTTCATACAACTATAACAGTGCTTTCAAAAGACATTTTGTAAAGAATATTATTTTCACAATTAAAATGTGTTTCAAAAATAGGGCAACATTAAAGAACATTAGTCTGAAATATATCTCATAATGCTGAGAGGTATATTATTCTTTATCAAATTAACTGTACTTGTATTCAAAATAACATGGCTTTTAACTAATGACAATTATTTCTTGTCCATTTCAGTGATTTCTTGGATCCAAAACAAAATCTGTGTATTTATTTCTTTGAAAACATCATTTGTTGACCGTCCTTTCACTGCCATGGAATGATTTGCCTTCTCAATCCAGTGGATTTTATTGGGAGCTTGCATTTTCTGTGCCACTTTCTCCAACAAGTTCTAAGAGGAAAAAGAAGAGGATACTAGACTAATGCTGTATTGTTTAATAAAAGATCCCCCCATACTGCATTCACTCACCAACTATTCATTTAATACCTACTCTATGGAATGCACAAGGAAATGAATGATAACACAGAATGGATCAATTACCAACAATAAAAGAGTTTAGTGAATTAAACCCCTTCCAAAAAAAAAAAAAAAATCCCAAGGAAATTATATATTCTGGGAAACACAAAAATGTTTCATAATATTGGGCTAATATTTCATAATATGCCAACACTGCCAACCCTTTCTCAAGTCAATTTTATAACAATCTGCATGAATGATGAAATGACAAATCAAAGTACAACTTCATAATCTCCAAATCAGAGCATCTGGATATTAATCCTTCACTTTCCAAATAAGGGCTAATCCATTTACCAACCTTCTTTCCAGAGAAATGGATTTTGTCAGCATACTGCTATTTTTACTTTCTCTAGAGCAACAGGGTGACAAAGGCACAAAACTAGCATTAGACAAATTAGCATATTTTTAGGAGACTGAATTTTGCAGGTAATATCTCATTCACTCTCATTTAAACAAACATCAAGTTGTAATTCACCTTCTCACACATTTCATCTGCTGAGCCTGACACAAACAGTACAGGATCTTTTATACGAAAGAGATCTTCATCTCTGAGTTTATGCTGTTGTTTTGGATGGTGCAGTGGATAAGAAATACAAATGAGACCTCGAACAAAACCATCAGCGTCATCTGGCTCAATATGACACATTACAGAAGCAGCTGCTCTTGAGCCCATTGAACGACCTAATAAAATCAATTAAAATTCAGTTCAGTTTGAAATAGAAACATTTACACAAATGGATTTTACTGTTTGTATTTGTTCATTGAAAACATTTCTTAGCTCTAAAAGGTGGCAACTAACAAGTTACAATTCCCATAATGGAAAACTATAGCCTTATGAAAAGCTAAAATCACATTTAAATAAAGCAATTATTTATGGGCATGGTGGTGCATGCCTATAAACCCAGCAACCTGGAAGACCCAGACTGGAGGATTGCAATTTCAAAGCCAGCCTCAGAAATGTGACCCTTTCTCAAAAAATAAAAGCCTAGGGATGAAGTGTTAAGCAGCCCGGGATTCAATCCCTGGTACTCCTTCCCCCGAAAGCAATTATTTTTCTGAAGAAAACTTCAAAATATGAGGACAATCTGTGAAGGAAACATTTGCAAGAGAGTCAAAGATATAAATAAAAGGAGAGTTCCTGCCAGGAACAGTGGGTACATGCCTGTAATCCCAGTGGCTCAAGAGGCTAAGACAGGAGGATTGTAAGTTCAAAGCAATTTCAGCAACTTAGCAAGGCCCTAAGCAACTCACTGAGACTCTATCCCTAAATAAAATACAAGAAGAGGCTGAGGATGTGGCTCAATGGTTAACTGCCCCTGGGTCTAATCCCTGGTACCAAAAATAAAGGGGGAAAAAAAAAAGAGTTCCTTAGATTACTGTAAAAAAGGTTTAAATTTGCTTAAAATACAAAAAATACACCAAGGAGGCCGCTTACCAAAACAAACAAAAAGCCTTAAATTACCTTCCTGGAATCAAGTATTTTTAATATTAAAATGGATAGCTAACAAGTATTCACAAGTATTGCAACTTACCTCCAAGGAAAACACCTGCAAGTTTGTATTCTCCTGAGGTCTTTAGGTAATTCTAGACAAATCAACCAAAAAATTATCAATTCTTCTCCTATTCAATGTTCTACCAGAAAGCCAAGACACATTATTTCTTATCATTACTAACATGTATGAAAATCTATGCAAAGACAATCACAAAAATCTTAAAAAGATTCTTCTTGAAAGAGATATCAGTTCTTTCCTTTTCTGGTCACTATCAAATCACGTTGGGTAACACAAATATGTAAGAAAACATCAATTTACCTTTATATAAAGATGTGATATGCCTATATATTACCCTTTATAAAAATATTCAAGCACTGAGCTATTGTTAAAGAACAAATTAATTTAAAAAGGCCAGTAAGGGCTTCTAATTTGATAATACTAATATCTAATTTAAATCTCTGAAAAAACTTAGCAAGCTTGAAATAATTTAGATTAAAAGAAATTTCAGATTTGAGCTTTATCTAGGAATCTTATGCAATATTCTTAAACATATATAGAAAACACTGTCATATTTGCACAGTAGGTGAAACACTCCAGAATGCCACAACTATAATAAAGTTATATGAGTTCAGTGAGAAAATACTAAATAGTTTTCTGGGCAGTAGCATGGGGGAACATTTCTGATGTGTGCATTCATCTCCATGGAAACTAATGGCAAAAAAGGAACAAATCTGACCACTAAATGGCCTTCTTAACTGTTGTGTTTCTAAGGATACGCATTAAAAGATTTTTTAATAAAACCAAATGACTGCTAACAAAACTGTCTTAAATTTATTAAAAATTTTAAATAGAATCTTATTAAAAGTAAATATAAAGAAATTTCTTACCAAAACTGCTTTGTATGCCTTAATTCTATGCACAATATTAAGGCCTTTACAGGTAAATCTCAGGCAAAAAAAGCCATGAGATGCAAGATGGGATGCCAATGACATCAAATGAGGAAGATTCATATCTCCTGATGCTCCATGTGTAAGAATTATTCCGTATGTTAAACTCTTGCTAGGTACCAAACAAACAGCATCCAGCAACTTATTTCCAAAAGGTATTTTTAACTTAACCTGAAATTCAAGAGAATAAGGAATTAAATTACTTCCTTGACTACTCAGACAAGTGAATAAACTATACATGTTTGGAGAGACTCAAGATTCAAATCATGGCCTCCAAATAAAAACTAATGCTATTAATAAAAGTTAATATTTAAGTGTGTCAGGTACTATAAGTGCTTTATATGTATTAACTCATTTAAACCTTTCTTATAATTCTACGAGGCGAGTACTACTATTATTCCCATTTTTATAGACCAGGGCACAATAGATTAAGTAATTTGCCCAAGGTATTAAAACCACTAGCTAGGATTCAAACTCAGGCAGTCTGCTCCACAGTCCTTACTCTTATTAACTACGAATACTGTACTGCCTCTCACAGTGCAAGTTGAAAATAAGAAAAGCACTCTGATTATGATTACAGTTTTTTTTTTTAAAAGGAAACCTGAAGATACATAACATATGAAAATATTATTACCTCTGTATGACTCATTTTCACTGTTGAATAATAAACTTAAAGTGCATTACATCTGAGAAGCAAAGGACATCTCCCTGAAAAGAAGATTCTGTTGTGAAAGGTGAGTTGTCAGACATGGATATGACATAAGAACTAAGAATGAACAAATTCAGTAGCTGAAATAAACACATTCAGAACTATATCTTTAAAAACTGGTGTCTTTATATGTATATTATTTAACCAAACAAATGTTTCTATCAATGCTAAGAACTGATTACAAAGCAGGGTGGCAGGACTGGCAGATATAAGATAAACCAAACATGATACCTTGACATGGAAGCCTTGAGATATCTCATTTTAAAGTAGGATGCTATATCTTGGACAATTTTAATTTAGAAAATATACATTAATACACATTTTTGTAAGCAACTTTATTCTCAACCATCCTCAACTGAATTTCTTTGCATCTGTTAACTCATTTCCTTCATCATCACTCTCATCTCCCTTTCCCTGTAAAAGAAGCATGTATCCACACCCTTGCATGTGCCTCCCAGTAGGCAAATAATACATCTTCACTCTACTGACTCTGAGTTTGGCTATGTGACTTGATTTAACAGAATAAAGGTAGGTGTTTCAATGTGCTACTTGTACTGGGAGACAAGGCAAATTCCTAGAAACCCTTCTGAATTTTCACTGAGCCACAAGTAAACATGCTCCAGTAGTTCTCCATTTCCAGCCTGGTCCTAGAATGAAGACACATGGAGTAGATTTGAACCCCACAAAGTCCAGCCTAGTCCACCTAAGATCAAAATCACAGCTGAACTGAAGAACCATGACCACGAAATGATCTAAGTCCATTGAAATTTAGGAACTGTTATGCAGCATTCCTTTTACAAGAGAATTTTAATTTTGCAGGATATTATCAACATCGGAATCTCCATTACCACTGTGTCCACATTATTAAGGCAACCAATTTTATCTGCTTCAAAAAATATGTTCATTTAAAAAAAGTATATTTCATTTTTAAATAGGCAACGCATGAACATGATTTAAAAAATAACAAAAACATAGTAAGGTCTCCTCACACTCTTCCCCTCAGACACTAAGTTTATTTCTCTTCCCAGAAGCAATCACTGAAATCACTGTGACCAACTTGTGCACTTTTCCTTCTGTGTGTAGAATTCTCTTACTTGAGCATTAAGAGTTGTTAGTCTGGCCACAAAAGTTCTGGGGGTCAAAGGGAAAAGGCGATGGAAGAATTCAGGCTTCAGTATCCTTTTATCCGAACTGTACCCCTCCAATTAATTCTGCCTTGGGTTCCCTGGTTCAAAATGCCTCTACTTTCTAGAGACAAGCTTCCATGCAGTCTTCTAACAGCAAGAAACGCAGTCACTCAAGAGTGTAAAATGGGAAAGGAGAGCTGGACACCTAATTTCTGTTTAAGCCTCTCACCGCAGCATGACCACCTTCACTGGCAGTACCAAAGGTAGCAGGTGCTGCCGGCTCCCGCGCATTGGGAAACTCTGCGGTTCGCAGGGAGCCGTTTTAGGGCACTCCCCACGGCTGTTAGAACTGTGCTCGGTCTGCTAAGAAACCGGCTTTCTAGAGACATTCCCGGAGGGCAGCTTTCCCAAGCCCTCTAGTGCTGCGGGTCTATGTCTCAGAAAAAAAAAAAAACAACAACTTTATTTTTATTTTGGTTTTGGTGAAGTCTCAGGACAAGTTCAGCAGAGCCTGTTCTCAGTCACCCGCACCCTCCCCGCTCGGTTTGGTGCTGGTTCAGGACCCTCCTCTCCCGGCCTCGGCTCGTCTTCGCCGCCGCTGCGCGTCCCGGGCGGC
The DNA here is from genome assembly GCF_001458135.2 of Marmota marmota marmota. Lineage (NCBI taxonomy): Eukaryota > Metazoa > Chordata > Mammalia > Rodentia > Sciuridae > Marmota > Marmota marmota. Next base: position 8,472,056 of record NW_025999932.1, on the reverse strand, counting down.
TTCCGAGCCCCGCGCGACCCCCAGCGACCCGATCTCCAGCTCCGGGCGGCCTCGGGAGGCTGAAGCCCAGCCCACCCCGGGGGCAGAGGCGACCACGGCAGCGCGCGGCAGGGTTTGGAGCGGCGGTGCCGCCGTGAACACCCAACAGCCGCCGCGGGCTCCCGGCGCCACAGGCACCGGACTTTCGGTTAAAAGACATTTGCGCACGGTTACGTCTCCCGCGCAGCGTCGGCTGTCACGGGCGAACAAAAACGCCGGCGCTCGAGTCGCCGGAGGTCGCGGCCACCACACCCCCAAAACCACACCGGAGCAGGTCCCTGGAGAGACGCGAGGAGTGCGGGCTCCGCGGCGCCCGGGAGCCCCACTTACCCGCCGCCGTCCGCCGAGCCCCCGGGCGGCCCTGCGCGGTGCCCCCGGCTCCGGGCGAGTGGCCGCAGCTCGCCTCCCGCGCTCCACCCGCCGCCCGCCGCCGCGGCCGACAGCCCACACGCCCCGGGAAGCCGCCCTCTGCGTGGCGGCGCCCACCGGCCCCGCCGCACTCACCCGGGAAGGCAAACGCGGCCACCGGCTCCCAACCGCCCTCTCTCTNTGCACGGGGCTCCATGCATGCACGGGGCTCCATGCATGCACGGGGCTCCATGCATGCACGGGGCTCCATGCACTGATGCTCTGGGGCTCCCGCATTGGGGAGCTCCCCGACAAAGAGCTGGTTTTGTGTGCGGTGTTTCTAACCAGAGCCTCCCCTGTATGAAATATTTCTTGAAGATAATGCGTTATTTCCAAGCCCAGTGCAGTTGGTGGCTGCCCTCTTTTCTGTCATAGCACATATAAGGAAATAAATTCCAGGAAACACTTATTCACAGTCATTTATCATGAATGTTTTCCTAAATTGCGGTCTTAACAAACACTAATTGACTGCTAATGTTCTAGCTTTAAAAAAAAAAAAATATTTACATGCCTGATAGTTCACTAGTTTTAAGTGTACAATTCAATGATTTCTGGTAATTTTGTAACCATTCGTAACAATCACCATTTAAGTACATTTCTATTACCCCCAAAATGAATCCTGTTACTCCCCGTTCCTAACCTGAGCCACAGACAACAACTAACAGACCTTTCCTCTCTATAGATTTACGAGCCACCCCGTGTAAATAGTGTCATACAACATGAGGTCTCCCACCTGGCTTCTTGTACTTGGGGTGTTTTTGAGATTCATCCAGGTGGCGGCCTGCTTCGGTACTGTTTCTTCTTATAATTCATTTCTTTTTATTGCTGAATCCTACGCATTTGTGCATGCAACTTGGTGTATCCTTCCACCAGTTGATGGACTTCTGGCTTGCTTCCACTTTTTGGCTCTAAGGAATAATGTTAAACCATTCAGAGCAGAAGATGATGTGACAACAGAGACAGAGAAATTTGAGGATGATAAGCTGCTGACCCAGAAGATGGAGGAAGGAATCCCCAACCAAGAAATGTAAAGAATAAAGCTCTAGAAGAAGGAAACAAACAACAACAACAAAAAAAAGGAAGGAGGGAAGGAAAGGGTGTTTTTTCCCCTCCCAGACTCCAGATGGAGCCATCGCTGACAGCACCTGACAAGTACTGTGAGGATGGCCTGAGGCCTGAGCCTAAGCAACTACATTTTAAAAATTTCATTTTGAAACCTGCAGTCTCACCAGGCACACCCACAGAGCCCTCCATGATGGCCTCAAACAAGTTACTTCCCCCAACCCTGATAAACAGAGTGAAGCCTCTGGCAGGCTGCCCTCACCTGATAAGAGGGAGAGGTAAGAAGAGCAGTGTGGAGACCACCAGACCAGATGTTTCCGACCCCAGGGTAAATGATGGAGAAATCTGGTGGTAGCTGATAAGGATTGAAAGGAGGGGTGGTGGTGTCAAAAGCCCCAAAGTTTAGTATAAATAATAGAGCAAAGGAACAGGGATTCAGCCACCGAAACAAGGATACACTCGAGCTGATGAGGACCTGCCATCCCATCACTGGTCATAGTTTTCCTGATCCTCTGTGTGAAGCTCACATCTCTCAAACTCTACCACCTGTCTGGACACTGGTGGGAGCCATAACTTCTCCCTAGGACCCTCTCCTCGACCGGTGGTCCACTCCACGCCAGGAAAAGCCTGCTTTGGTTACAGACCTGATCACCGTGGTCTGAGTGAGTGTGCATCTGCTGGACATAAAGCCTGAGGCTTGAGACTTTTGAACTTAACACACAGAAGGAATGTCTGTCATTAGCCTGTCGTGATTAAGTGTGTTTGCAGTGCTTAGAATTAATCTAGAATTGTTTGCTGTGAATTAATTAATCTAGAATTGTTTGCTATGAATTGATTATGTCTCTTGCAGTGCTTAGCATTAAGGATTGTCATTTTCTTTTCTTTCTTTCTTTTTCTTTTTTTTTTTTGTGATGCTAGGGATTGAACCCAGGGCCTTGTGTATGCAAGGCAAGCACTCTACCAACTGAGTTATATCCCCAGCCCTGTCGTTTTCTTGATTAAAAACCTATAGAGTGAAATTTTATTGAGTGATTTGAATGAATAAAACATTGAAAAGGGCAGAAGTATGTGGACATTCTTTATTTCTCCCCCTGGACTGCATACGTCGCAGTTTTGCCCCCTTGCGACAGTACATGTGTGTTGTTTTTGACAACTAAGTTTGGGGTGGTTTTTCACAGCACGAATGGGAATCTAATATATATGTTTCACAAGTAATGAAATATTCTTCTTTTGAAATTACCCAGTTGTTGAGCACAGGGAAATGGGATTTACTCTTCTGTGGATGGGGACAAAGTTTGTGATGTGTCAGTTTCCTTCATGTTAGAAATTTACGTTACCCATGGCCTTTGCTTCAGTAATTCACAGCAGGCAGCCTTCTTTTTGATGGAGCAGAAACACTTCTTCCCACAGAATGGGTGGAGAGGATGAACCATTATGGTCTGGGCCCCTGATAGACCTCCCCTTCATGTTTGTACATCCAAGAAATGCCTGGAAATCTACACACTAATAATGGTGGTTCTGCTCAGGAAAGGATAGGAATCAGAAAGAGCTAGTTCTTTAAATTATGAGCATGTATTTTGTCAATTATTTTTTTAAAAAAACCCTATCTTTTAAATTTTTTATTTTGGAATGATCATAGATTTGTGGAAATATACAAAAGTATGATCAAGGAGGTGCTGTGTTCAGTTTCCCCCAATGGTAGCCATCTTCAGTAATTGTAATGTAATATCAGAACTAGGATCTGAAGTTAGAACAATCCTCAGAGTTTATTCTGCTGTCATCAGACACGTGTGTATATTCTATGTATTTTTATCTCCATTCATGTAAACACCACCACACCACGATGCAGAATAATACATCACCAAGAATACCTATCAAACTACTATTTTTTTTTGGGGGGGGGGTACAGGGGATTGAACCCCCTTGTAAAAACTCAACTTTACCATAGAGCTACATCCCCAGTTCTTTTTATTTTTTACTTTGAGACAGGGTCTCACTTAGCTGCTTAGGGCCATAGTAAGTTGCTGAGGCTGACCTCAAACTGATCTCCTTGCCTCAGCCTCCTGAGCCACTAGGATTATAGGTGTGGACCCTGCACTTGGCCTTAGGCTACTTCTTTATAGCCATGACTATCTCTCTACCCATCAAATTATTATTATTATTATTTGTAGTACTGGAGATTGAACCTAGGGGCACTCTACTGCTGAGCTACATTCCCAGTCCTTTTTATTTTTTTTAAATTTTGAAACAGGGTCTCAGTAAGTTGTTGTAGTTGACTTTGAACTTGAGGACCTCCTACCTCAGCGTCCTTAGATTCTGGGATTACAGACATGTGCCGCTGCAACCAACCAAGATATTATTCTTTAAAAAAAAAAAATGTGTTGTTGAATGAGAAATAAGTTGGAGGAAAAAATTTGGAGAGGAAAATATTTATGTATGTTTATATAATTACATGAAACTTTCAACTCAATCTCTTATATCCAAATTGAAATGATCAAACTGAAAGTCCAATTCTCTACACCAAACTTTGAAAGATGCTAACAGAAGCCATGTGCCAAAGGTTGTCATCAACAGATCACACACTCAATGTTCAACGGCCAAAGTCAGGCCTGAATTCTTCACTGGAATCTCACATCTCCCCATTTAGAATTAAGAGATTGGTAAGACAAGCAGGATAGATGAGGAATTCCATCCTGTCGACACCTACCTTTCGCTCATTTTACAACAGGAGCCTTGCTCTGAGGAATTCCTGTTAGGCTAATGTGTCACTCCAGGTCCAGGAAACACACGGGCCAATTGTGGTGGTGCCACTGTGATAGATTGTAATGGCCTCTCTCTCGAAACAAAGGGGCGGACGAAAGAGTTGTATAATGAGAAACATACGTTCCAGAAACTTTGAGACTTGCTATATTTTAGAAACAATTCTGAAGACTTTATTAGAGTCACAAAGTGAAAAAAAAATATTTGACTACTTCAGCTGCTGCAGTTTGTACTGTTAGATGAGGAGACATCCTCTATGCCAGTTTTAAAAAATATTGTTTTGCCTTTTGTCACTAATCTTGTGGAATTGTTCTTTATTTATTTTTGTGGTACAAGGGATCCAACTCAGGGCCTCACACATGCTAGGCAAGTGCTCTCCCACTGAGCTGCACCTCAGCCCATGGAACGCATCTTTGATGTAGTATGTGCTAGACCCAAGTGTTCTTCCCCATGTGAGAATCCAGTCACCCCAGCTCCCTTCAGTGAAAAGCACACTCTTTCTCCAACATCTGAGTTCTCCATGCCAGACTGAGTGTCCACATAAACAAGGGCCTGTTTATGCCTTAACATTCCAGTATTGTTCTGGTTTTTTTATTCCTATTTGTGTACCAATATCACAAGGTCTTAAATATTATAGCATCATAAGACATCTTGCTATATAGTATGGGAAGTTCTCCCAATTCATTCTTCCTCAAGAACGATTGGTTTTCACAGGTACATGAATATTTAGAAATTGGTCAAGTTTCACACAAAGTGGGCAGGGCAGGGCTGGGGTTGTGGCTCAGTGGTAGAGTACTTGCCTCACACATCTGAGGCACTGGGTTCGATCCTCAGCACCACATAAAAATAAATAAATAAAGTAAAGGTATTGTGTCCATTTACAACTAAAATTTAAAAAAAAAAAACGGGCAGCGCAAATTTTTTATTAGTATTATATTGATTCTATATAGGGAAGAATTAACATTAATATTAATTTTGCCTGTATCTTTCAACTTAATTAATTTGTTTTCAAAAATTGTCTTATCTATTTTTGTTACACTTAATTCTTCAAATAAGTACTGCATGGTCTTCAAAGCTATTATTAAGTTGTATTTTATGTCTTTTAGTTTAATTTTCTGTTACTAGCTGGTCTATTGTAATGCAAATGAATTTTGTATGCTGGGTTTGTATCCAGCAAATGCCAAATTTTCTTGTTAATTCTAACAATTTGTCCATAGATTTGTCTGCATTTTGTGTGTACTATAGTGTTTCATCAGCTTTTAATGCCAACTGTCTTTGTTATTTTTTAATTCTTGTACTCTCTTTTTCTGGACAGTACTGTTGGCTTACACCTCCTGCACTATGTTAGATGAGTGTGAGTAGGAATTCTCATGTTGTTCCTGATTTCAAGGAAATGTTCTTAGGAGATGTTGAAGAATGGCCTCCCCAAATATGTCCAGATCCTAACCTCTGTGCCTATGAAATGTGACCCCGTTTAGAAAGAAGACTTTGCAAATATGAAAATTCTTGAGATGAGATCATCCTGGATTTAGTATGGGTGTTAAGTCTAATGACAGACATCTTTTCAATGACAGAAAAGGGGAAAACAGACACACAGAGGCAGTGGTGAGTGCCACTCTAAGAACTGCCAGATGCCACCAGTTAGAAGGAAGTTGTTGGGAGAGATTGTTCCTCAGAGCCTCCAGAAGGAAGCTGGCACCCTGAATTCAGACTTCTGGCCTCCAGAGGAAAAAAAAAATTCTGTTGTTTTGAGTCACGAAGTTTATGGAGGTTTGCTGAGGCAGCCCAAGAAAACTGATACAGAAGATAACACAGGGCATTGGCTTAGTGACCTTGGGAATACTGATGGATGTCAACGCTGGACAAAGAAGAGTGGGTCCTGCCATTCCAGACCAAGGGAAAAGCAAATACCAGGGCAGTAGGGAAACAGGCATTGACAGAAGAGGGAGAGGAATGGTTTTATCAGGCCTCAGGTAGCATTAGGAAGTGGGAGAGGTCAGATTAAGAGAGGCCTTGTGTGACACATTAGTTAGGATTAGGTTTGCTGTGAGTGAGTGAATTTCCAAAAGAGCAGTGGTTTAAAGGAGACAGGTCTGTTGCTTGGTCATGTAGGTGAAGACAGGGAGGCGACAAGGCTGCTGCGTCAAGCTCACCCTCCCTCTTTCTGCTCTTGGTCCCGATACAGCTAGTGATAGCACAGCAAGGGCCTTTAAAATAGAGATGCATTTATTATAAAATTCTAAAAATGTGCTTTAAAGGACAGTCAGGGGAATGATGTATAGTAGAAAAATCTTCATAATGCACATAATCTCACAACAGATTTTATATTGGGGAATTAATACTTAAAAAAATATTCTTCTTTTCTGCTGAGAAGAGTCTTCAGAGCACCATTATTTGAAGGAAAGGTATTTTTGCATATCAGAGTTCATCTTTGGTCTGCAATGAAGAAGCAACATATTAAGAGCCATCAAGAAGTTTTTATGAATCAATTATTTATTCTCTCCTAAAGGGGAGAGGAAGAAAAAAACCAAGTTTCTGCTCCACAATTTTAGGACCCAGAACTATTTCCAGAGGATCAGAATCATCCCCAGTGCAAATCACACTGTGTTTCACAGGGCTACTGGTGGGGAACCCAAACTTCCACGGGTCTGTGCTACTGTTAAGGTCTTGTGTGAGGAACAGAATCAGTGAAGGGCTGGCGTAGACAAAGAACAAAATATGAACAAAGCTATTATCCTGTCACTAATTTCCACTAATCAGTGGAAGATACTGATTGGTACCTCCTCTCACTCACAGATAAAGAAAAAAATTGAACATTACAGTCTCCACTGGAGCCAAAGTGGGAAATGTCATAACCCTAAATCACAAATTTGGTGAGGGGAACCTTTTGATTTGCAATTCCTGTGCCACATTGACTTGAAGTGATTTCCTGGCCTTGACAGAGGTCACCACTGATTCTGTACCACTTGAGGGTCAGTGAGCTAGTGGTAAATCAGTTCTCCAAAAACAAAACCAAAAGGTATGCTGACTGTCATGGTACAAACACTCCCCCAAAGAATGATTCCAAGGTAGCAAAAATTTAACTAGTGTGTGAAATTCCTGAATACCAATAGGTGGTGAGCTCACATGAGCTGGTTCTGTCACATCACTGGGGCCAGTGGTCACCTTATTGCTTTTAAACATCTTTGAGAGGCTGACATAACCGATGCCAAGTCTCCCTTCCCATTTTGGGTTATAATACCACAACTTTGACTTTGTGCATTCAGAAACAAAATTATTATGCTTAAAATAATGTCTAGCCAGCATATTTACACACACACAAACATATAAGCAATGCAGAAAACTGTAATTTATATTCCTCCCCACAAAAATTCAACTATAATCAAAACAACACTACGCCTCCATGTACAAAAATGCATTACTTGATCACGAGATAGTTTTGTTTTGCTATACTTCTGCTAGATAATTTTGAGCTAAATTCCTCTATGGGCTCAGTTTTGTTAACCATAAAACAAAGACAATCACTGTATGACTTCTATCTTTTCAAGCCTTACAAGTCCATATGTGAATCTGAACTTTGCAAATGAGGTCATCATGTAGTGGCATCAACAGAGATTGTTTTTAAATACTGTAGCATGAATACTTATGGTTGAATATTTTTTTCATCTCTGCAATGGAATGATGACCTCTGCCAAACCCATCACATGGGGAGATGAGGGCATCAGATGATCCATGTGAAAATACTTTTCAAACTGCAAACATCTGTTCAAATGCTATGTGATCTGAATTCTCATGCTGAAAAAGGCTTCGCTCAGCTTTGCCAGAGCTATTCTGGCTCCTCATTTAACTGCACATTTTCTTGTACAATGTTATTATCTACTACAACCATCTTCCTAGTAGACTAAGTTGCTTGGAGGCTTCAGGAGGAATTAAACTGTTTGTTGCCTGATTGAATGACTAGAGGGATGGGTGTAAACTTGGATCAACCCTAACTCTTACATTGCTGCTGGCCACAGGGTCTGTTCTGTTACCTTTTTCCTATGGCATGTACAAGGAAAGAGGTCATCTTCGGTCTGTGATTCTACCCTCTCCATGCCCTCTCGGATCTGGGGCTCGCTCACTTGTAAGTTGGCATATTCCTGATGAGTGACAATAGAAAAACAACCCTTATGCAACACTTTAAGTGCATTCACCAAATAAGACACAGTGGAATTTGCAGACCGAGATTCACTTCACTCACATGTGTATGTAAAAATTTGATATGCAGAGTCCCCTGTAATCCCCAAAATGCCCAACAACAGAGTGTGAGTCCTGAAGTTCTTTAAACTCTGGCTGTCTATTCCTAAATGGCCATTATTTTATTCCTAATTTATATGACTTTTTTTTTTAAACCACCTTCTGCCTTAAAGTGAAAACAATTTTGCACATGATCTGCCCTAGAATAAGAATCTGAGGACAGATTTCTACCTGCCCCTCCATGGCTTGCCCCGGCCTCAATCAGTATCCTCTTCACTAATTCTCACCCTGGGGCGGGCACCATGTGAAACACTGATGTTAACACCACCCAGTGGATCTTTGGATATTCAGATTGAATCCCCCCAGTTCATTCATTTTAAACATTTTTTCTTCTATATTGCTTCATCATCTCGTAGGGAAGATTTCAGAACAGGAGGGGCCAGTTCAGATCAGATACAGATCAACTTTGCTTTGCAGCAGAGCCTACAGTATGGGGCTCAATATGTACAATTCTCAGATAGAAAGCTTAATCTAGATCTAATGCTATTATTAGCAAATGACATCTTTACTGCTGTATTAGTTTTCTAATGAGCCTTTGAAATTGTCAGATATGCTTTGACTATAATCCCTAAATGCTTAAGTCTGTGGAAATAATTTCCAAGAGAATTCCTGGCCCAACGGGGGGGTCATGACAAGAGTCCCAAACACATACTTTGAGCTGTTTACACAAAGAAGTGACAAGGCAGCAGCAACATAATACAAAGAGAAAATACAAACCATGTATGGTAACTCTGCCGTTCCCTAATCATATGCCACATAGTTCTAATGTTTGTTCTTTCACTTGATGTTGTAATATTTTCCATCAGCTAAGCTTCATTTTTTTCAAGTATGTATTATTACTACTTAGTATTTGTCCCGATTTTCACCCAAAGAAGTACATGAATCTCCTTATATTAATATACTTTTAGAAATTGTTAAAAGGTACATTATATTAATATAGTTTTAGAAATTAAGTGAGTTAAATCTTATTTGCCTCTCTACATGTCCAGTTGTTAAGTTATATGTCTATTTTCTTGGAAAATACTAACCTGGAAAAGTTTAAAATAATAACAGAATATGTCATCACCCATGAGGTTATTTCTTGCAAATTCTTGTCCAGCTTTTGCTATTTTCTTTGCCTTGGAAATTAAAAAAAAAAAAAAACTTTCATGAAGCATTTTTTTTCCTATGCAGACATATGCAACCAAAACTACAGAGCACATACAGTGAGACCACAGCAGGAAGCATAGCCCTGGGGGTTCTCATGTGACAAAGGAATGTTTAACAGACTTTATCTGTTCAAAACTAAAGGGAGGTTTTCAAGACTTGAAAGTCTGAGAAGTCATATTGTGCTTCCTAGAGTTAAACCTCTCGTGGAGAGAGAAGATATACAGCAAGCAAAGGAAGAGTGAGTTCCTAAAGAGAATGCAAGGTGCAGCTATATTAATGCACTACCTTCATAGTTTTCAGCCATTAGCTTGAAGCTAATTCCTGTAATTCCTCATTTTACTCCACAAAGGTTAGTGACATCTCTTGCCAGACTGGCCATCTTAATTTTGACATTACTTGTGAGGGCAAAACTGGTATCTCCAGAGACAATGCTTACCAAAAGAGAAAACATAATCTGGTTGAGGCTTAGCTTTCATTTCACATGCAGAGTGGACAGTTATCTAAGATCAAGGGCTGTGTTTGCTCCAGGGAGCTACTGTACCACTCCTGGGCAGGCAGCTTCCCGTTTTTGTATCTGAGCATACACGGAGCACTCTCCAGGCCCAAGACGTTGCAAACCTACCAGTGACATCTGGCACAGTGGGAGTAAACCTTCCAGGAGACCGACCTTACCTCTTCATCATGGTCTTTTGCCCATTTAAGTTTTTCCAGCAGATCACTGAGGTTGCTTTTAACTGGAATGTAGTGTTTCCAGGGCTGCAGCTCATTGTAGAAGTGTTCATAGTAGATCGAGTCCTGCTTCAGTACGACACTGTCGCCCACTAGCAGGTAGGGCAGGCGATATGCCGCCACAGTGCCGTCGATATTTATTTGATACTTATGCTGCAAAACAGCAGTAGAGTATAAGAACCTCCACTGAATTCCCATTTTTCCATTCTTTTTTTTCCTCTCCGCATTCCACACATCAATCTGCCATCTACAGATACAATTGCAAAAGCAGGGGCCAGATTTTGCCCTATGCCTTTGTCATTTGGTAATTATTATTACATAACATGCTCACCTATAAACAAATGTTTATTTTGATATGGTCCTGAATTTCACAAAGAGAGAAACAAATCTAATATTGAAGAAGCCAATGAAATAAAAGACTACAACATAAAAAAAATAGACTTGCAACTTTGTCATTCCTCTACTTCTTTATGGATGGCATAAGCACCTAACGATGGCACATTCTGTGCCATGCTAACCATACTTTTGAAACACCAGATGGGCCACCCAAATGTCTCAAGGAAATTAACAAGCTCCAGGGCAAGAACATCTATGAGTAAAAATATCCACAGAGCTGTGGTCATCAATCGCCTTAAGTTATAGAAAATTCCACAGGCAGGAAAAAGCCAAGGCATGATGTGACAGCTGTCTAAGGAGGGGTGGCTCATCTTGCTCTCTAGTTGTGATCATTCCTTTCTTTGAGATACGCCTATGAAAAAACAATGACAATTCAACACACAGCATTATTTGGGTCTACCTACCTCCATGTAACCCATCAAAGGAAAATCTGGCTGTCTATGGAGCAGACAGTTCGCTCACCACTTGTCCTTCCCTACTGGAGGATGGTTGACTACCTTTTGCCATCTCTCTACCCTAGGGGACTACAGACATTCCTCTTCCCCTCGGTGATCTAGGGAGCAGGGCGCTGTGCACTGAGGAAAGGAGCTGTTAGAAAAAGTATGACTTCCTGGGAAACATGAGTAATCCACATTCTGGATGTGAAAAGCCATTCCAGAATTCCCAGGCAGAATGTCAGCATTTCAAGTCACTCCTCACCAGAAGGCCTGATAAGAGACACCTGGTTTTTATCTTCTTTAGTTTGCTGCCGTGCTCTGGTTCTGGTGAGAAGTCCGTGTAAAATGACTGACATGAACTTATTAATAAAAAAAAGGATTTGAGCTGACATGTGCTTATCTTAAGGGCTAGCTGGGGAAAAACTTAGAGCTCTTCTCAGACTCCAAGCTCCCTCGTGCATAATTCCATGTCAGGGCTGGGTGCCGAGAACAGATGCAGGCTGTTCAAACCCATTTCTCTCCTCCCCTGTGATTTACAGGCTTCGATTCCCCTTTCCCAGAATGCTATTTACACAAAAACTGGGAATGCAGAAAGGATTGGTCACTACAGATGTCATACCTTGAAGAAATCAAAAAAAGAGATGTGTTTCACAATGGGGCCGTACAGGCTCTCGTCGTGTTTAAAGAAGAAAAAGTTGGTGAAGGCGGCATCAATGAGATCTGGGTGTTTCCTGCTGAGTTTGACCAGCTCCAGTCTCTCCTGGCGGCTGTCTCTCCCTCTCCAGAGGGCGGTGGAGTTCTTCCTTTCCCAGGGAGGCCCCGTGTTGGCTTGCACAGACATCATATCCAGACTTACTCTAGAACACAGAAAGGGCAGCGTGGCTCCCTCCCAAACCGTCACACCACAGAGGCAGGAGGAAAGAACTCACCCAAGAGAGCACGCCCAGCTGGGTCAACCCGACCCAACTCTCACCGGCCCATGGTTTCTAGAACAGAGTCCGTCAGGTCGTAGGTGGGCATCACGATATCCTTGGAATCTGTGGAGCCGCACCAGGAAAAGATGGGATGGATGTTTGAGCTGGACTTCTTTTTTTCCAAAGGCCAATCTCCCAGATTTACAAAAAACTCTACATCTGGCATCTTCACCTAGGAAAAAGAAAACAAAGTGCTTATTGGCAGTTCTTGCATTGCATACTACCTTATGTTCATCAATTAAAATTAGCAGTTGCACCAAATGAAAGGCCAACCTTATAAGTTTTGGGCCATCGTGACTTTAGCTTGAATAGTGGGTAACTTTTCCAAATATGGTCACATGTATAAGCATTCTAAGTTTCCTTTCTGTGATGTCTAAATTGGCCAACAGACTCACTAAAGAGGACAAGGTGGCAAAGGTAATCTTTGTTCTAAAGCTGCCAAGAGATGCTAAGACAAGAGAATCATTAGAAAACAATTCTAAGAATTCTTTTTAGAGCACTTGGGACTCTAGCCTTAGTTTCATGTGAATGCGCCAGATGTTTCTGTTTTAGACCAGGTGGGTGGTAGGGACAGGATTTGAATTTAGGAAGTCCAACCAAAGGCCAATACAGGAGCTTCCAAGCTATGCATCCCTGACTAACAAATGTTGTGAACACGTTGAAAGAACCTGCTTTATTAGCCATGGAAAATGCTTGGGGTATTTGCAAAACAAGGTGTATACATACCTATTTATTTGTTTAGGTAGGAATTGTGTTGGTCTTGTCTGAGAAGCATCTTGAGAAATTGGAGTCCTGAAGAAAATTCTTATTTTTCTCATGGACACAGATAAGCAAGAATATTTGCCAGTAATCTAATGTCTTAGCTTAAAGGAGGCATAATACTGGTGCTAAGTACTACTATATTTAGGATTCACTGACTGCATAGGCTTTGCAATCTTGAGAAGAAAAGTATGGATTTCCATGAGTAATTCAATCAAGATATGCACAAATGATTCAATAAGTAAACGTTGTAATAGATTTTTAAATAAATACACAATTGGTAAAAAAACGTTGGTATAATTTTTCATATCAGCCATTTTAACAGTATTGTTGAAATACTCCACTAGCTCCTATTAAAACACATTATGCCAAGGAACAGGATTCAGAAAAGGGGTAATCTTCTTTGGACTTGAAGTGGGTTTAGTATCAAAATCATTTTACCACAGGCATTTTCTTTCCTTTGTAAGGCATTGATACGAGTCTAACTGATTCCCCTAAAAAATATCCTTAAGTTCTAAATCTCAGAATATCAGAATGACCTTATTTGGAAAGTGGGTCGTTGCAGATGTAATTAGTTAAGATGAGGTCACACTGGAGGAGGGTGGTCCATCAATCTAAAATGACTGATGTTCCTACGAAAAGAGACAAGAGAGACAGACGCAGGAAGGCAAGGGGCACGTGGAGAGAGGAGACAGCAGAGTGATGCACACCAGGGAACACCAAGGACTGAGGCCACCAGAGCCAGCCAGAGGCATGAATGTCCTCACAATCTCAGAGGGAGCGTGGCCCTGCCAGCATTCTGATTTTGGACTTCTGAGCTCCAGAACCACGAGAGAATAAAGTGTTGTTTAAGGCACTCAGCCTCCTGCACTTTGCTAGAGCAGTCTTGAAAACTAACACAGGCAGCCTATAAAAGATTTCAGAATATCATTCTACTAAGACTCTAGAATAGAACATCCTGGTATTGTTATTAGTGTTTTTTTTTTTTAATATTTTTTTAGTTGTAGATGGACACAATACCTTTTATTTTATTTATTTATTTTGATGTGGTGCTTGTGAGGCAAGGGCTCTGCCACTGAGGCACAATCCCAGCCCTGTTACTAGTTTTATTTTGAAAAATTATTTTATGAAAGCTGGATTACAATCGCTTATGATGACTCAGAGAAAAGATATAGTTACCTTTCTTGTCAAAGAAAGTAGTATGGCATCCATGAAAATTCTAAAACCTACATGCTCACCATGAGTCTTGATGTAAACCTAAAAGAGAATTTAACATTTCTTACATTAGTCTAAAAGTACTGTCAGACTTGACTGAGGAAAAGCTTGTCACAATGATTGCTACGAGGATGATGATTAATAGGACTGTTTATAGCAAATTGTAGCCAAATGGTCAAAACAAAACAGAATCAGGAGATCAAGCAAACCTCAATCGTGTGTTGTACCTGGTTATTCTTTAAGGTGTAGTGACACAAGCTCTGCCTCTGTCCAAATCTTCTGGGGATTTCTACTGCAATCTTGTCTGGATCAACAGTGGGGAAATGTGCCAGATCTTTCTGAATCTGCGCAATGGTTCCTGGGCAGTTCATTTTCTGTAACCAGGCTGCACTGTCCTCCAAAGGACAGTCACAGTTCTCATGGTAAACCGGCCCTATTTACACACAAAAAACAAAGTACAAGAGTGAATATTTTACTCAGTATTTGACACATGCAACAAATACCCAAAATGCAGGCTTCTTGAATTTTGACTAGTGAAGTAGGAAGGCATATGGATTGAAAACATAATTTAAAAGAAATACACTTTTATTACATTGGGGCATTCTGAATAAGTCGGCGTTCTTCCTGACAGCTCTTCAACATGAACTCCCGTGACATCTTCATGTTCGAGTCTACTTTATACAAGTTGAAAAGAAAGCTGATGGGTTCTAATGTGTCCTCTACAGTGGATATTATAGTTGGTTGCTCTTTATGTTTGGGGTACCGAAGAATCTCCAAACATTAATAAAAGAATATTAGAGGAATACACCTGCTTTAGTGAAGGACAAAAATCATAAGAATTAATATTTCAATGGTCTGTTATACAAATGAGTTCCTAAAGTTTCTAAAGTACTTTTCTCAATGGGCAAAACATCATCAAAAACAACAAAAGTAAACAAAGAACCTCTGCCATTCTTTAAAAAAAAAAAGAAATACAAATTTGCAAAGGTAATCCTCAAAGCAGTCTATTTCATTAATATTATGATGAGTTAATTACACATTTATAGAAATAATACTAACATCATGTAGCAGAATCTGAATGGATTTTTACTGTCATTACTTTCTGTAATCCTCGGACTCCCACCTGATTCGGGGAGGACTGAGAATGCAGTATTTTGGTTTTTTTAAAATATTTTTTTTTTGGTTGTAGATGGGCACAGTACCTTTATTTTATTTTTATGTGGTGCCAGGGATTGAACCCAGTGCCTCACACTTGCTAGGCAAGCGTTCTTCTGCTGAGCCACAACCCAGCCCACAGTACTTTTTTTTTTTAGGTTTAGCAGGTTATTCGGTACCACATGGTCCTGATGGGAGGCAGGAAAGGAACCTAGACGTTTAAAGAAACATTACCTTTCTTGGGATGTTTTTGTTATATACAATGCTTCCCCAGTGTTTTGGGGTCCTGCCTCCTCTGAGAGGGAATGGCCTGGGTAACAGGTCTCATCCTATATTACAAACCACCAGAAAATTTCCCTGGAAAAATGGCATTGGAACAATGACAAAAAACAATAGTCAACTCCCCCTCTCTGCGTTAAGCCATCTTCCTTCCTAAAGTGGTCTACCAAGTTTCAATAACTCTTATCAGTTATATAACATCTTCTATCTCCAATTAACAAAATACCATATAGGATCATATATACAGCTTGATTATTCTTGCTAATATTATGTTTTCAGACAGAAAATTCTCTAATTATGTTCCTTGCTCTTTAGCAAACTACAATTTCTACTCATATCTTGGATTTCTCTCTTTTACCAAGACTCCGACCTTATCTTTCAGATAGGACACATCTTTTGTCTTTCAGTGAAAAAAAAAAAAATACACCAAGTTGTTTTGTAGATAGAATGACATGTATTATTGTGTTCAGTACTACTGTTATAAAACTCTGTTCCAAATTACCTTTTAAAATATATGGAGATTTGGCTACATGTTGACCTTGGAATTTAACTTCTACCTTCAGATTTTTGTAGCTTGCATACATTCTGTATCTCACTATGAAGGATCCATCCTTCCGGTCTAAAACCTGGACTCCAACTCTTGTGAATTGCTCATCTGGTGCTGAGATTTTAACCTGGAACACCTTTTCACCTGGAGAAGATGTGAATCTGTGATGTGAAGAACAATGAGATACAGAGATTATTTTAAGGAATAAGCAACAAATGATTATGCTCTTCAATCAGTAAACTTTTTCTGTTCTCCACATTCTTCCTCTAACATGCTTGCTTCTTCTCTTTTATGCTTTCAGTGCCAGAATGAATATGATGGATCAACAATTTAAAAAATAAAGAGGAAGACAATGATGAAAATAACATAAAAGTTTCATTAGGGCTGGGGTTGTGGCTCAGTGGTAGAGTGCTTGCCTAGCACATGTGAGGCACAGGGTTCAATCCCTAGCACCACATTAAAAGAAAAAACTAAACAAAATAAAGGTATTGTGTCCATCTACAATAAAAATAATTTTTAAAAGTTTCATTGGACATTGACAAAGGGATATGTTAAGATTACTGATGTGTGTAAGCATGCAAATATTTATAATTTTATAGATAACAGTATCAGTCTGCTATTTATTTCATGTCTGTCACATCAGAAAATCTGTGATCCAATGGTGTGCCTGCAAAGATGACCTTATTTTGAAAAATAACTCTCAGTAATTCTTAAAAAATATCGGAATTATAAATCATGCCCAGGTGTGGGCAAAAGCAAGGTAGGTAGTATACCATCTTTGTAAATAAAAGTGTTTGTGGAGTGAGTGCTCTTGGAGTTGAGGTGGTGTTTGTTTCTCCAACTGTACTCTTTATAGCCAAATGACAAAATTTACAGACTTCTTTTTCCTTGGAAAAGTCCCCCCGCCAAGTTCTGGGGTTTGAACCCTGAGCCTCACACATGATACGTGAGTACTCTACCATTGAGCTGCACTCCTAACCCCTGGAAAATATTTTATTCCTAATATATTTTTTATAAAATGCACATAAATATAAGTTTAAAGTATAGAGTTCATTGGAATGAAACAGATTTCTGTTACACTCATATAGGAGTTTTGTACTGCCAAACTTTTCCTCTAAATTCTAAAATGTTAGATAGTAGTTAGTTTTTCTTATTGGGTTTTAAAACATGCTTACCCGCCCATGTCTACCTGAAACTCTAGGGCAGTACCACAGAAAGCTGAAGCCAATCAAGTTTCTAACAACCGAACTTAATTCCTTACAACAGATTATGCAAAAAGTAGTTAGAAATAGCATTTCCAGCAAAGAGTAGGAGCTTTGTTTTGCCCTGATAATGCGGGAATACTTACCAAAACAGTTAAGAGAAGAGCTATTATTATATTACATATTGCAATTCCTAATTATTTCTAAAGCTACAGAGAAAAGTTGACTGGGAAGGGGAATCCAGATGTGCATAGCATCCAAATATCCTGGAGTAAAACTGCTGTGGAGAAGCGAGTTTTGGGGTGGATGAGAAACAAAGGAAGAAACAAAAAGTCTTAACGCAATCCCGAATAGTTGAAGAGTGGTTTCTTGACTTACTTATCCCCTGATGTATCCACCGCCTGAATATAGAAATAGCGGGCGGGAAGGACGACATCTGCTTTTAGTCCGGGTCCCCATATTTCGCTCTTCTCTGGGCTCAGTCGCCTCTCTCCGCCGGTCTCGGCAAGTGCTGGAACCGTCCCCAGAAAAAAGCAGTAAAGCAGCAAAATGCTGAACATTTACAAGTCGGACTCTCGAGATGATCCACGGATAAATGCAGACGTGTAAGAAGGGGACGACACCAGCGGAGACCTGGGCAGCGGCACGTTGGTGGGTCGCGGCGGCTAACGCGGCTCCAGAAAGTGTCCTTTAATGTGCACGGCAGGCGCTTGCTCGACTCTCCACGTCCCCACAAAGTCACAACCGGAGCGCTGGCATGTCCAGGTTAATGATGCTAGTCGTTCCACTAAGACCGGCAAGAACCGCGCTGCTTCTCTTTCTTGGGGCAACTATAAACTTGTGCTATTTTTGCTGTTGGAGCATCATTTGGGGGGCGAATCCGTTCCAGGTTCCAGCTAAGGTACAAGGCGAGAGGATTGGCCTGCCGCGGGGCCAGGCTGAGTAAGGGCTTCTCCAAGTGGATGGCAGAGTGGACACGCGGCCCGGCCCCCCAGGCTCCCTGGGATATGTAGTTCGCGGCAGGACTAGCGGAAATCCTGCCAGATTCTTTCTTTCTTCCTTTTCTCCCCCTTCCTCCCTCCTCCCCCGCTTTTTTTTTTTTTTTTAAACCAACTCTCATCCATTTACTTTTTGGTCGTGGCTTTCATGGAACAGATAAACACTACAGATGTCCAATAGAGGCGCACAAGGGTCTGGAGTCACAGCTAAGATTTTTCATTTCTTTGGTCACCACATCCTCAGCACGTGCAAAGGTTAGATATAAAAGGAGGGATAAAAGGAAGGTGTTGTCACTGATGTCTGACGACGTGTGGCCGGCCATCGCAGTCCAAAGTGCTGTCCTGGCGCGCTCCAATGGGACCAGAGACACCAGCCCCAGGGTAACCCGAGGCGCATCGCTGTTGGCGTGCTGGCAGCTGTGATCCGGGTCCGGCGCGGGGCTCCACGAGTGCCGCAGCGACCCAACCCGGCTGCACTGACCAGAGGTACACTGGGGAGTGGGCAGGAGTCGAGGTGACCTCCAGCAGTGGCCCCCCCCCCCGCACACCTGGCACTCCGGGGGGGAACTCGGGGTACAACGGCGGGGCCTGCTGCCGCCCGAACGCTCTAGGAGCCTTCATCGCCTCCCTGGCTGAGAGAGGTCTAGCCTCTCCGGAGTTCTGTCGCGTCCGAATGGACTGCATTGATGCCTGTCCTTCCTGGAAGGAGTAGGGTCGCAGAGGGAGAGAGAAGCACCATGGGTAGAAAGGACGAGTCCTTTCGGGAACAAAGCTCAATTTNCCGGCCTCTGCGCTGGGGAGGCGGGGTGTGATCGCGGGGCTGCAGCGGTGGGGAAGGCACCAGATGGGAAGGAGAGACAAGGCTGGGTCTGGGCCCTTCTGGTCTGGCCCTTGGGCACGTTCAACCCTCAGTAAGTCCCTTAACTGCCCCTGCGTCTCAGTTGCCTTCCATACAGGGTATAGATCATAGTCGTCGTACATGGAAGGCTTTACGGAGGAGATTTTAGGGATGTTTAGTTCTCGAGTAAACTTGATACTGAAGAACACGGATTTAAAATATAACTTGAAAGGAATATAAGATGATCAATGAATATTGGCTTTACAAACGGTATGTTTATTTTAAGAACAGTGTTCCCATGGCTTTTACAAATCGTTATCCTAAGGATGTATTCAAAGCTTGCCATTTCATTAAATTTTGCTTGGCATACAATTAAACATTTCTGTTGCTTGTGACATGATATTATGAATAAATCATTAGACCCTGCAGTCATTCTTATTAGTAAGTCCGAATACATCTATGCCTCACATATTTGGATGAGGGCACTTCCATCAAAATGAAGGCTTACAGTAATGCCTGGTGGACGTAGGCACTCCAAACATATATGTTGAACCAGACTTCTACAGCTATTAGGTTCTGGGGATACAACAGTCAGGAACCAGACCTTTATCATATGAAAACACACACACACACACACAAGCATGCACTCTCGCACTAATGTACAGTTACACCCTGGGAAGACCTGCGCAGGAAACCTACTACCCCAATATGTATTGGGTGATC
Source organism: Marmota marmota marmota (assembly GCF_001458135.2). Lineage (NCBI taxonomy): Eukaryota > Metazoa > Chordata > Mammalia > Rodentia > Sciuridae > Marmota > Marmota marmota. Next base: position 8,452,090 of record NW_025999932.1, on the reverse strand, counting down.
TGGCCTAGTTTGAGGAGCAAAGAAAGCTTCCCCAGAAAGTGACCTGTATGGACATTTGAAAGATGAATGGAAATTAATAAAGGAGGGTATGTGGGAGGGGAAAGCACCACAGAGAACCAAAAAGAAGTTTGGAGGTGGGTGGTGGTGGGAGTTGTGAGGAAGAGCTAAAGTAATAGATCTGTGGCCAGATAGGGAGTTGGCCTTTTGTTCCTAGAGCAGAGGGTTTTAAGGCAGGGAAGTTCTATGATCATAATGTGTAGCAAAGTTTGTTTTCTAATGTATGGGTACAGGTCAGATTAGAAATGATGTGAGCTGGGGAGCTAGGAGTGAGCATGGAATTGGGGATGGTTTATAAATATGGAGACAAAGGGAGATCCAACATGTGAGAACCATGACAGCTGAAGGCTAAGTGGAGGGACACTCTGCCCCTCTAGATACTGAAGTATGTCCAGTATTTCCCAAGGCTGTAATTACAGCATAATACAACAATAGATGTCTGTAATGATTCTGTTATCAGCAAAAAATTGTGCATAGTTCACTGTAAGAAAGCCAAGATCTGAGCAAAGTTCTCAGGACACAATGGTAAAGCCCCTCTGGCTTGCAGTGGAGAGTAGACATGGATCAGTACAATGTGGAAAGAAAATAAACACTAGTGTGGGTTTGGGTCATGCGTTTTAGATAAGTTTCATTTTCTGTGTGATATCTTTTGGTACTTTGTGTTTTCTTCTGCAATATATTTTACTCAAATAGTAAAACCTATAAATAGTAAACAAAATTTTCACAGATAAATTTACATATAAACAGTGGTTCAAATGAGAAGGTTTTGATACCCTTGGTTTTTAGTGACAATGTAAAACACATCTTCATGTTGACCAAGATCTTTTCCTCCTCCTCTTCTTTCTTTCTTTCTTTTTTCTTTTTGTAAAATTGCATCCAAAGAGTACATTCTTGTTCAGTGACCATTATTTAAGAGCAAATAAACCCCAAACACATATGAAGCCAGACTGTTGTGTTTTTATTAATTAAGTGTTTTATTCTTTTCTGGCTGTAGCTTTCTGTAAGCTGAACCCCAACTTTTAATTTCCTTTTGCCTGTATTTTTGATCCAAATATCTACTATATATGTTCCAAATGAGCGTACTTCATAAAATTACCAAACTGCCATACAGAGAACTGGACCCACCAGCAAAATTTCATTTAAGTGAGGAAAAATGACAAAACACAGCTAAGCTTGAGATGGTGATATAGAAAGGGCAGTGCATGAGACATCTCCATCTCCTCCCACTCAACCAGCATCAGTGGCCTCTGTCCTTTGCTCTACATGTGAAACTTGGTCTCTTTCTCACCTACTCCAGCCTAGCCACACAACCCCACAGACCCAATTCTCCACACTAGCTTTTCGAAAAGGGCATGAGGATGACAGATAGGAAGTAGAAAATATTACTCTAGGACATCTCTGAGACCAGAATTGGGTCGGTAAACCTCAGGCACAGCTTTCCTTTGCAACTTCCAACACCACAAAAAGAGGAAGAAGCAGAAAGCTTAAATGCTTCTGTCTGGAGATAGGATACACCTGCTCTTAAAATTTCCTTATCAAAAAAAAAAAAAAAAAAGGATGTTTCCAAAATGAAACTCTGCAGGTTCCATGTTTTGGGGTGCAGCACCTCTCAAACCAATCCTGCACACAAATATAAACTGCAGACTACTGAAAAGCCCTCCCTGAAGGTATGGGCAGAAAGAAAGCATTCCTTAGAAGTAAAAGAAACTGCATCCCATCTAGCACATATGGAGTTCTCCTCACATGGAGTCTGTTTCCCTAAACTCCACGAAGAAATTGCCATTTCTCTCCAGTTTCTGCTCAGGGATCAGGAGAAGCTAGAGGCTCTGTGTGAATTGTCTCCATCATTGCAGGCTCCGTTATAGACTTAGGTCATTCAGTGTTTGTATGACTTTTTATGTAATCATTTCTGTGTAACTTATGAAAATCATTTTTGTTTCTAATTTTTAATGTAAGCAAAGGGGAGAGAGATTAACTGTAGAGAGTCCAACTGGTCCCCTGCAGTGGATGGAATCTCTTATGTGCTGCTCCATCCCTAGAACCCAGAGAAATCTGCACTCTCTGCCCAGCGCCTGCTGGCTTCACGGTGTCTCCCACATTACCTGGGAAGGTTTGAGTCATTAAAGACTTCCTTTTATATGAATCTTTAGCTGCTTTGAGTGCCCTCGGGTGCTATTTAAACTTTTCTGTTTTCTTCCTCAAAAGAATCAGGTTGGTCCTGAAATTTAGCCTTTCTGAGATGATTCAGAAGGTTGTGACACCTGGATTGGAACTGTTGTTTTTGGTCAGGTGAAGAACCTTAAAAATTAAAATTCTATATTATTTGTGGATTTAGATCCATGACCATTACCATCATATATCTTTGTTGCCTGTATACTTTTTTAACAATCTTGCCCAAAGCACTATTTTTTAGATAGCTTTGTTGAGATATAATTCGCACACCATCCAATTCACCCATTAAGGGGTAAACTTCAATGGCTTTTAGTATATTTTAATATATTCACAAAGTTGTATATTCACCGCCAATCATTTATTAAATATTTTAATTCTTCAAAAAACCCCTTCACCCAACCCTCCAGCTGTACACAGCCACTAAGCTGCATTCTGTCCCTGTATACCTGTCTGTGCTAAAACTATATAAAAGGAGTCATGCAGTGTCTTTTTCTTTGTGGTTGTCTTCTTTCACTTGGTATAATGCTTTTAAATTTCATTCATGTTGCGTCATGGATCAGTACTTCTTTTATTGCTTTTATTGCTGGATATACTACTGACCATAAGTCACTTGATGGGCATCTGGTTCATTTCCTCTTTTTGGCTATTGTGAGTAATGCTGCTATTAACATGTGGATGTGTTTTCACTTGGGTGTGTACCTAGGAATGAACTTTATACCACTACCTAGGAATGAACTTTATACCACATGGTAACTCCATTTAAATGCCTGAAGATCTTTTGCCCAAATCGACTGGACCATCTACATTTCTGTCAGTGTGTGAGGGCTCCAGTTTCTTCACATCCTTGTCAGTGCTGGTTATCACCTGTCATTTGGTTATAGGCAGCCGACTCTTAAGTTAGTACCTCCTTACACTTTTGATTTGTATTTCTGTGGTGGCTAGAGATGCTGCACATCTTTTCATGTGCTCCTTGGACATTCCTCTTTGGAGAAGTGACTATTCAGATACTCAGTCCATTTTTTTAACTAGGGTATTTGTATTTTTCTAATCTTTTATTTTAGGCTAATTTTAAAAATAATATGGATGGCTACTGATCATAACTCTAGGCATATGGCCATTGGAAAATCCAAATGGATTGAACGAAGGCATACGAATAATACCTAATAGAATTTTTAGTGTCATGCGGGTTGTTGATCACTCTTTCTCCTCCCTCTTTCCTTAGGATCCCATTCCACAGCTCTCAAGATTTTACAGAATGCTGTAAGTAATTGTCAAAGTTGTTTTTCAAGAAACAGAAAGGGTTGCAACTTCTTCCTAGTAATAGAAACTTTTACAGTTGCATTCAATGCCTAACGTTGCGGAAACCGAAAGGTCCAATGATTCTGGAAATGGTGGACACAAATCTGAGAGGAAGTCTCCAGAAGAAAATCTACAAGGTGCTGTCAGATCTTTCTGCACAAGTGCCTCGGGAGCACCCTTGGGTCCCAGAGGAGATGGGCATTATCCATGGAGTTGTCCTGTGACTCATACTCGGGAGAAAATTTATGCCATCTGTTCAGACTATGCCTTTCTCAACCAGGCAACCTCAATCTATAAAACCCCCAATCCAGCCCGCTCTTCTTGCCTCCCTGATAGTACCTCGTTACCTTCTGGAAATAATTCATCAAGGTACGTCGGTATCCCGACTAGTACATCAGAGATAATCTATAATGAAGACAATAGTTTGGAAAACTTATCCAACAGTCTGGGCAAGCTACCTCTCGCATGGGAAATCGATAAATCAGAATTTGACGGGGTGACTACAAATTTGAAACACAAATCAGGTAAGAAGGAATCCTGTTGTTCATATGTGCAAACAATGAGAAAACCAACACGGTGTTTTGTTTAATCTTGTCATTAAACATGTTTTCCTTTTTAAAAATTTTTTATTCGTTTTTTTGGTACTTGGGAACTCAGGGACACTTGGCCACTGAGTCACATCCCCAGCCCTATTTTGTATTTTAGGTCTCAGTTGCTAAGCACCTCGCTTTTGCTGAGGCTAGCTTTGAACTCTCCATCTTCCTGACTCAGCCTCCCGAGTTGCTGGGATTATAAGTGTGTGCCTGTGCCTGGCATGTTTTCCTTTTATAACACTGACCAAGAAACATTGCTATCATCTTGTCTGTCGTTGTGGTTAAAATAAAGTAACCTTGGACATAGGTCAGTTAGTTCATTCATGCGTTGCCAATGGAAGTGCATTTTGCTTTGAATATCAAGGAATATTTTAACAACAGGTATTACAGATAAGTACACAGTAACTTAGACATGGTTAATGATGTGACTAGAATGATGCGATTATTTTGTAGTTTCACAGACATGAAGTCATAGTTCCTAAACTAGAAAACATTTGGTTTTCTTTTCATTATATAATAACCTTATATCTTTTGCTGTTAAAATGTTTTGAGTCCCCAGTGAGGTCTCCAGGTACCATTGAATAGGCTGTGTACTATACAACTTAGGAGGATGCCGTTCACTTATAGTGCAGTGCACATCTTTTCACAATCACAGCTGAGTGGTCCTGTGGTGGGTACTAACGCTTTTCAATTCTGAACTCATGGTAATGTGTGAATTTTGTGAGATAGATACTGTTATCCTTACTTTATAGATGAAGAATTAGGCTTAGCAGGAACAAGTCTGTTGCTAAAAGTTGCACATTATCAGGAGGTAGAACTTGGATTTGTATTTGGCTTCCAAGCCCTTCTGAATTCCTGTTAGTTTGTGAAGCATATTAGGCTGGCCACCCTATCTAATACCACCGTCTCCTCATCTCAGTTAAGGGCACGGTCTTTAGTGACAACTGCTCTTTACTCTTGATGATGGACATTTTTCTTTTTGCCTGTTAAGTCTAACTAGGAATTCACCAGTTTTTCATCTTTTTGAACAGCCAGTTTTTAGTTTGTTAATTTTCTCGGTTATATATTTTATTTCATCAATTTCTGCCCTGTTGTCTCCTTTCTTCTCCTTACTTTGCTCTTCATTTTCTGACTTAAGATGGAAGCTTAGATCACGGATGGGAGACTTTCTGCCCTATGCATGTAATGCTTGGGGTTGTTCTCAAGTGCTGCTTTAGCTGCAGTCCACAAACTTTGATACCCTTTATTATTATTATTTAATTTAAAGTATTTTCTAATTTACTTTGCAGTTCTTTTTTGATACATGCATTACTTAGACATGTGCTGTTTCTCTTCCAGATATTTTTTTTCCCTAAATAGTGATTTCTAATGTAATACCATGGTGGACAGAAGACAATATGGTTTTGTGACTGTATTAATCAGGGTTCTCTAGAGGAACAGAATCAACAGGAAGGATAATTATAAAAGGGGATTTATTAGATTGGCTTATGTGACCAGAAGCTGGATAGTCCACAATGGCTGTCTGCGGGCTGAAGAGCTGGAAGAACCAGTAGCTGTGCAGTCCAAGAGGCTGAAGCCCCAGAACAGGAGGGTTCAACAGTGCTACCCTAGTATGAGACTGAAGGTTTCTGCAGAATCAGTGGCAGAGTCCCCTTTGGAAGCAGAGTCTGATACCTTCAGTTGATTGCAGTAGTAATTAAGAACCTCTTCAAGAAGAATTTGCTGTGCTACTGTTTCCTTGTTCTTCTAACTTTTATTCCATCCAAGCCTTCATCCTATTGGATGGTGCTGCCCTCACTTAAGTAGGGTCTCTGTTTCAGTTGGCTCTCCCACATGCCAATGACTCTTAGACAGACCCTCATTGACATGCCAGTAAGTCTCTTAATCATGGACATCTCTTAATCCAATCAAGTTGACAATTCAAATTAACCATTACAATGCCAACATAGGACCTATCTTGGTGAATATACCATGTGCTCTTGAGAAAAAATGCACTCAGCAATTATTGGGTGTATCTATCAATATTAATTAGGTCAGTATTTGGATGTGTTTGCATTTTTTGTCTCTAATTCTTGTTTTATTCTGTCCATTGCTGAAAGGGGGTTGCTGATAATCCCTAACAATGGTTGGGTCATCTTTTCACCATTGAATTTCTTTTAAAAATAATACTTTTTAAAGTGGCAGTAAACAGCAAATGACATTAAATTTACCGTCTTAGCCATTTTTTATGTGTACAATTCCGTGGCACTAAGTATGTTTATTATTGTCAGTGATTCCCTCTCTCCATCCCAGGTCTCTTTTCATCTTGCCAACCTGAAACTCGGTACCCACTAAAAATGTCTCCCCTTTCCCTCTTTCCTCAACACCTGGCAACCACCATTCCACTCTGTCTCTGAATCTGATGACTCTGGGAACAGTGTGTAAGTGGAGTGGTACAGTGTTTGTCTTTGGGGACTCTTATTTGTGGTCACCCTGCTCTCTTCTGCTTAATATTTACCTGGAATACCTTTTCCATTCTTCCTCTGTCAGCCAGTTTGTGTCTCTAATGAAGTGAATGGAGAACATACAGTTAGATCTGCTTCCTTAAATCCATTCTTCCGAGAGAGAGCGAGAGAGAGAGAGAGAGAGAGAGAGAGAGAGAATGAATTAATTTTTAGTTTTCGGTGGACACAACATCTTTATTTTATTTTTATGTGGTGCTGAGGTTGAAGCTGGGCAGTCCCACCCCTTACCACTTGAGCCACATCCCCAGCCCAACCACTCTCTGTCTTTTGATCAGAACAGTTGGTTTATTTGCATATAAAGTAAATACTGATAAGGAAGGACTGACTTCCCTTCTTTGAGCTATTTGTTTTCTACCTGCCTTACAGCTTCGTTTCCCCCATTTTCTGCATTACTATCTTGCTTTTTGTTATTTTTTTGCAGTGAAATGTTTTAATTCTTTTTTACTTCCTTTTATTTATATATGTGTATTCTATAGGCATTTTCTTGGTGGTGTCTATGGGGATTACATGGAACATCCTAATATTGTAACAATCCAGTTTGAACTTTTACCATCTTAAATTCAGTAACATTAAAAAATTCTGTTCCTATAAGCTTTACCCTCACACTCTTGGAGTTACTGATGGTACAGCATTGCATCTTTATATGTAGTGTTTTCCGGAACGTAAACTAATATTTTGATGCATTTAATCTCTTAAATAATGTAGAAAAAATGTGAAGTTACAAATCAAATTAATAATACTAGCATTTTTTTAATATTTATTTTTTAGTTGTAACTGGACACAATATCTTTATTTAATTTATTCATTTTTATGTGGTGCTGAGGATGGAACCCAGGGCCTCGCACATGCTAGGCAAGTGCTCTACCGCTGAGCCACAGTCCCAGCCCCATAATACTAGCTTTCAAACGAATAATAGTTTTTAAAAAATGTATTAGTCTCTTACGTCATGTGGAGCATAGGAAGTGGAGTTGCAAACCAAGGATCAACTAATAATTTTATAGATGTTCATGTAAGTACATTCGCTGAGATCTTCATTTCTTCCCATTGCTTTGAGTTTCTGTCTAGTGTCCTTTCATTTCAACCTACGGGACTCCCTTTAGCATTCCTTGCAGGGCAGATCTACTGGTAATGAACTCCCCCAGTTTTTGTTAGGGAATGTCTTAATTGTTCCTTCACTTTTGAAGGACAGTATTGCTAGTCTTAGGAGTCTTGGTTGATATGCTTCCTTCCTTTAGCATTTTGAATACATCAGTCTGCTACCTTTTGGCCTTCAAAATTTCTGATGAGAAATCTGTTGGTATTCTTCTTGGGGACATCTTGCTGGTGATAAGTTGCTTCCCTCCTGCTGTTTTCAAGATTCTTTGTCTATCTTTCAACAGTTTGCTTATAATGTGTTTTGGAGTGGGGTCTTTTTGGGTTCATTCCTCTTGAAGTCGCTGAGATTCTGAAATGTTTATATTCATCTTTCATCAAGTTTGGGAAATTTTCAGCCGTTATTTATTTTGGATAATCTCTTTTCCCCTTTCTTTCTCTCCTCTCCTTTGGAACCACCATAATGTATAGGTTGGTCCACGTGATGGTGTCCTCAGCTTTGTTCACTTTTCTTCAATCTTTCTTTTTCTGTTCCTCTGACTCAATATTTTCAGTTGTTCTGTGCGTTCAAGTCCACCAATTGTTTCTTCTGCCTGCTCAAATCTGCTATTGAATCCCTCTAGTGAATTCTTCATTCGTTATTGTTATTATTCAGCTGAAGAATTTCTTTTTGGCTTCTTTTTGGGTTTACTGTCTCTTTATTGTTATTTCCATTTGTAATATATATATATCGTCTCTCTTTAGTTCTTCAAGCGTCTTTAAGACAGTGGTTTTAAAGTCTTTGTGTAGCCAGTCTGCCTTCTGGCCTTTCGCAGAGATGGGGGGTGTGTGTGTGTGTGTGTGTGTGTGTGTGTGTGATGTACATATATATGCATATATATATATATTTTTTCCTTTGAATGGGCCGTATTTCCCTGTTTCTTTGTGTGTCTTGTGATTTTGATATTTCTGTTGGAAACTGGACTTACAAATGTAATCTAATAATCTGGAAATTGGATTATTCTCTCCTGCTAGGGCTTGTTGACTTGTTTTTGTTTTTTGATTGTTATAGTCTGTATCCGTGCTGCTTATCAGACTGAGGTCTAAACTTAAGGGATTCTGAGATCTTTTTAAAACCCACGTCTTTCCCTGGGTATGCATAGTGACTTTCTAAATTACCCTATGTATGTTGTTGCTTTTGAATATCCTAGAATTTAAAGGTTTGGTTGCCAAAAAGGATAAAAAAGAAAAGTGAAGGAGAATTTTAAAAAGGAAAAAAATAATAACACAAAAAGGCATTGGGACTTTTCATCCTCTGGAGGGGGACAGCTGTAGTGGGAGTGGGGTAAAGGAATAGCTGCCCCCTCCATGCATCTGTGCTTCTAAGACCAGAAGCAGCAAACCAGCAATTAAAACACATATCCCCAAATTTTGTAGGACACAGTCCCTGTGGTGCCCGGCCTGGCTTCCTCAAGCTGCCTGGAAGATGCTCAGGACCACTTGCATTCTTGCCTGTCCCTGAGCTGGGGCTGGGTAGGCAGTACCTTGCTGTGAGCTGAAATTGACTAGAACCATCAACAATTTACTCTGCAAGCCTTTCCCTGGAAGCACCATCCTTTTTGTAGACTCCAGAGTATCCAGATAGTCACAACAGATTTGTGGGTGTAATTGTCCACATGGGGAGATAGATTCCTGCTGCTCTCCACTGTCCTGTTCATTCTGTAGACTTTTAAAAACTGTGATTTGAAGCTTATATTAGGTGCATACACATAACTTTATGGGTTTTATCCCTTCTTCATGAACTGGCCCCTTTTGTCATTATGAAATGTCTCATTATCCCTGGCAGTATTTGTTGTTCTGAAAGCCAGTGTGTTTGATATCGATATAAATGTTGCAGCTTTCTTTTGATTAGTGTTTACGTAGATGTCTTTTTCCATTCTTTTATTTTAGTTTTAGAATTTATACTTCTTTTTAGCTTTTCTTTCTTACCTGGAAAGGTTTGCCATCTTTTCATTTATTACCAGAACATTTCATAGATCTCAATGTGTAATTCTAATGCCTGCTGAGAGCAATAAATTTGGTTGAACCAAAACTGTAAATTCTCTTTTGGGGACAGCTTCATTCTCAGTTCAGTCCTTTTAGCCTCAGCTGTTTTGCTGGGGGCTTGCTCTATGCATGCATGCTTCAGGGATCAGCCCAAGATTTGGCCCCAATTTATAGACACAATCTGGGCCTCCCTTTCTTTGCAGCTCCCCTTTTTTCTGCCCCTTCCCACTTTCCATTGATGGTAATTGTCCAGAACTCTTTTATGCTCCTTCAAGTAAAAATGATGATGCATTTTCTTTTATATGCTAGCTTTATACCTTTTTCTAAAAGCCAGTGTAGTGTGTGTGTGTGTGTGTGTGTGTGTACACATTGGTGATGGGGCTACATGGTGAGTTGTGGGTAGGATGAGCAATGGAAGAAAGGGTATGGGAATGACAAGGGGCAGTGGGCAAAGGTGACTGAATTGATATGATGGGGAGACAGAAGTGTTCAGAGGTTGCTCTTTTCTGTTCCCATCCCAACTTCCACTTTGATGTGGATTCCTTTTGTCTACAGGACCCACGGGCTCAGTGGGTTTTTATGCTCTCTACCAGAAGAATCAGGCCATGCACATGTGTAAAAGGAATGAGGCTCTTCAGTGGAGGCTTCTTCTTGACCCAGAAAGGAGACAGTGCTGATGAGAGAGTCAGGATGGCTAAAGCAAAATACAAGAGCTGTAGAATTTTTTTTAAAAATATTTATTTTTTAGTTGTAGTTGGACACAATACCTTTATTTTATTTATTTTTATATGGTACTGAGGATCGAACCCAGGGCCTTGCACTTGCTAGGCCAGCACTCTACTGCTGAGCCACAATGCCAGCCCGAGTTGTAGAATTTTTATGGCGTCTGTAGTGTAGGCAGGGTCCAGTCCCTTGATGCCATCACCTCTACAGGGTTTTAGCTGGGCCTGTCTCTTCTTCAACCTGCCGTTTCATGCAGCACATGTCTCATTACCATCTTCAGTCTCACATTGGGACATTGCTAATATTTTAATTTATATAATTTTGTGAATGAAAAATCCATTAGCATGGTTCAGAGATTAAAAATTGCCAAAGAAGTAAAGGTGGCTGTGGGTAACCTCAGTGACTGTTCTGTGCATGCATTTGCGCCTCACCCCCTGATGTTGCTCCTTGTCATCTGGGAAAGTCCCTAATATTTTTTTTCAGGACAGGGAAGACTATTGTCTGATTTCAGTGGGTTTGATTTAGTGACCTTGTCTGGCTGTGGCTTCTTGGTATTACTGTTGACAACATGATGTCAGAAGGCTGAGCTGTCTTCCAACCTCCCTTCTCCTGGTGAGTTATCTTAATTTTATGGCCTTAAAGATTGGTCCAATTTTTAACTCCTAATTTTCTGGTGCATCTGTTAACTGCATAAGGCTGAGAGCCTGCTTGGCTATCTCATTTCCCCCAAAATAAATTACTCCCTTAATTTTAAGAGGATTCTGTTTTTTTATTGGGGGCAGGGGTAGTTTCCCTGACTCAGGATTAAACCAAAAGTGCACAGAAGACAGGTTCCTGCAGCCCTTGGAGGAAAGTGGAAGAACAGACCTTCCGTGGCCTGCTGTGGTCACGGATTTCCATGTTTTGTTAGCTGTGAAACTAAGTGGCCAGGAAAACTGTCAAGGGAATTAAGTCATTATTAGGCAGTGAAGATATTTCAGGAAATGGTAGAAAGCCATTTTTCTGTCTTCTGACTCTTTACTGTCCATTTGATCAGTGAGGGAAAGTTGGCACAATGAGTTTTAGCTCGTTTGCAGGTGGTTGCTCAGCTCTGTGAAAAATATGATGTTCTCTGTGAAGACGAAGAATAATTTAAACAAAGGGGGGAATTGCTTCTTGATTGTACAGTCTTCCTTATTCTGACACTTTACAGATATTACATATGTTACAATAGTTTCTGAGTTCCAGCTTGTTTTGGGTGTCACAGGGTTGCATTGTAGGAACTTTGAGAAAAGTTGTGTGTGTGTGTGTGTGTGTGTGTGTGTGTGTGAATAGTTTCTTTTTTTTTCAGTACTGGGGATTGGACTCAGGGGTGTTTCATCACTGAGCAACATCCCTAGACCTTTTTATTTTTTATTTTGAGATAGGGTCTCACTAAGTTGCCCAAGTTGGCCTTGAACTTGTGATCCTCCTGAATTGCTGGAATTTTTTTTGTGTTGTGTGTCACCACACCTGGCTGTGGTAGGCATTTTGAATGAATAATGCAATTCCCTGGCCATGTTTGTTTTCTAAGAATGTATCTATATAATCTGTTTTATAACCTTCAGTTAAGGTTTTTTTCTTTTTTCTTTTTTTTTTTTTCTTTTCTTTTTTTTTTTTTTTTGGTGGTGCTGGGGATTGAACCCAGGGCCTTGTGCATGCAAGGCAAGCACCCTACCTACTGAGCTATATTCCCAACCTGAACTAACCTTCAGTTAAATTTTATGAAAGTATTTAAAGTATCTGAGTGTAGTTGCCTGAAATGTTAATAGCATTTTAACTAAATGAGTTTGGACATTGCTAATATTTTAATTTATATAATTTTGTGACCAAAAAATCCATTAGCATGGTTCAGAGATTAAAAAGAATAAAAATTAAACAGGTAAATTTTCACATTTGCCTCCCTTTTGTCCAGCTGATAATTCTCCCTTCCCCTGTAGGAAACCACTGTTGGTTGTCTGTCTCTGGGGAGGTGTATGTGCACGCGTGCATGTGTTTGTGTGTATACATGCATACATATGTACGTGCATGCACAGGGAAAGGAGACTTTTTCTACCATTTTGGTTCCTGGTGCTAATGTTAAATTCTAATAATGCGCATGTGCATCATTTGCCATTCATTTGTGTCTCTGAAGGCCTGGAGGGATTTTTAAACATCCATAATAACATTACTGCATACAGCACTTTTGCTTTTTAACAAATTTGCATTAATGCGGTTTTACTACATTAGAAGAAATTGTGTTAGAAGAAACACAATTTATTTTCTGGAAATGGTCTAGTTCAATAGTTTACTGTTGATAACTTGATTTTCTAGATGTAGCTAAAGATTTTGTGATTGATTCTTCACCAGCTAAGTGACTAGCTCTGGATTTGCAATGTAAGAACTTAATCAGAGACAGCAACCCTGGTTGATCAAATAATTTTTTTTTCTGTCTTGCTTTCTCTTCATGAGAACTATTCTTGAAAATACATGTATTACTTCACTGTGTTTGCAAATGTCATTTTTAGAGCTAATGGTAGTTGCTTTTTTTTTTTTTTTTTTTG
>NW_025999932.1:8351161-8438810 GCF_001458135.2 Marmota marmota marmota | reverse complement strand
TTTTTTTTTTTTTTTTTTGTGGTGCTGGGGATTGAACCGAGGGCCTTGTGCATGCAGGGCAAGCACTCTACCAACTGAGCTATATCTCCAGCTCACTTTTAAATTTTGATATGTAATTTTTATCATGGCAGCTTACTTCATTCCAAGCAGTTTGTTTATTTTATTCTTTGTATTCTAGGCAATGCAAAGAAACAAGTTTCCAAGAAAAAAACTTCTGAGAAAAAAGGAAGGCATCAGAGAGAATGTCCTCAGCATTCTCCTCTTGAGGACATTAAACAGCGGAAAGTATTAGACCTCAGACGATGGTACTGCTGTCATTACAATTTTTACTTTTCAATTTTTAAAATACATATTTTGGCAATAACTTTGGTATTATAAGTTAATAAATCATATGTGATAAATATTTCTAGTTCTCAGATTATATCCAGGATTTATAAATATTCAAAGTGTACTACAAATTTTTGGAGTAGATTAATTATGAGCCATGCCCATGTTTCCCAGACTCTCCTGGCTATTAGAATAATCTATGTGAAAGAAGAGGTACTGGGCCCTGAATTAGAATAAGATATATTCCATGCTTTTATAATTATGTCAAAATGGATTCTACTGTCATGTATAACTAAAAAAGAATCATCTGTGTAATTCCATATTATGGTTATCTAAATGGTCATATTTTGATATAGTTATATGCCTAGTTTTTCTTTGCTGAAGAATTTTAAAGTAAATGACTGAAATCAATCATATTTTACATAACATGCCTAAGTATCATCTCTAAAAAATGGCTTTTATGTAACCAGGTACTACTCTCAGATCTAATAAAATTAGCAATGTTTCTTTAACATATAAATCCTAGGCTGAATTCAGTTCCAAGATTGTCTGAAAATGTCTTCACACCTAGCCCATAGATTTTTTTTCCTAAGGTAGAGATAAACCATTGAAGATTTCTTAATGAAAGCCATTTTACAGAGATAATCTGGGAGTAGTTAGTATGTAGTATGTATTGGAGAAGAAACACAAAAATAAAAAATTAATTCAGACTTCTTTGAAGAATGGCTTTGTACATTTTTGCTTCCAGCCTTTTAGACTTATGATTTGTTTTAATAACAAGTATGTGTAATTAAATGTTAATGTTATAACATGTGAGGCCACAAAGACAGACTAGGAAGGACAGATGGGAGAAATGCCTTGAGGGGAATAATTCTAGGGCTATTTTCCACTAAGAGTATTGCAAGATTAGGGTTGGAGTAGGAAAGCCTATAAAAGATAGTAAAGTGTTGGTAAAAATTTTAACCTGGTGGAGAATAAGACCAGTTAACAAGTTTCGATTGATGAAGAAGTATGAAAAATTTTAAGGGAAACTTTCCTTGCCCTCTGTCTTTTAAAAAAAAATTAAAATTTTTATGCTTTAGGCCATACTTGGTATTACAAAAAGAATTTGTAGGCATATAATACTTCCAAATATTTGTAAAGATAAATTCTGTGACATATAAAACACTGTATATTATTGGATTTGTAAAATAATCCCAAAGGTTGAGGCAGAATTGTTCACAATAGAAAAAAGAAAAAGTCAATAAATGAATAAGTTACTAGTGCTTCATCAGGGTGGACCACAAATTAATCACTTGTCCACAAAAATTTCTTACATTGAAATTCATACTCACATTGATTACTTTGAATAAAGACAACAGCAAACTGTGGAGATGCTTTCTGGTGGCCTCCTTGTTTTCACTAAAAAAAAAATCAATGGTATTCCAATGGATTAGTGGTCACTTTGAACCTTGGGAGGATCAAATGTCTGAGGAGGAAAACTAGCTTGATGAGATGCCTTGGGATGCCCAAGATTTGTGAAGTGTTTAAGATGGAAGTGGGGGGGTGGGGCTGATTTCAATATGACAGAGTAAGTATAGGCTTTGAAAAAAACTCCATTCCTTTCTGAAAACCCATGAATAACAGCAGCAGCAGCAAAATGAAAACCAGGGGGAAAGCTCCATCTTCTTTAGAACAAAGAATTAGCAATATCCCTGAACCATAGCATCTAAAATGTACTTACCATGTCCTGTGCATACTGGATCAACAGAGAGAAGACTCAGAGGAGCACAGACTACTGCAGACCTCAAGCAATGCAGGTCTCCTTAAATGTTTATGTGATGGTCCCCCTAAACCATCCAGTGAGCCTTTGGTCAAGGGATGAAAGCAATAAAGTCGGGGAGAATCTGCAGAGTTTTTTTTGTGTGTGTGTGTGTGTGGATATTCAGTTTAACATGGCAGAAATGCAGAGGAAGACACTGACAACCACCACTTTATCATCTTACTGCCTAACTTCCAGTTGTAGATCCATATACTGGGAAATTAAGAAAATAATCCCTTTTACAATAGTATCAAAAGTAATTAAATAATTAAGCCTAAACTCAACCAAGGATGTAAAAGACTTCTTCACTGAAAGTAACAAAACATTACTGAAATAAACTAAAGACACAAGTAAATGGAAAGCAATCTCATGTTCATGGATTGGAAGACTCAATTATCATTAAAATGACTGTAATTCCCAAAGGGATCTATAGGTTTAGTGCCATCCCTATGAAAATATCAAAGGCAATTTTTGTAGAAATGGAAAAAGAAATTCTAAAATTTGTGTGGAACTTCAACCTCTTCCCCCATGCATCTGTTTCTTCATACCTATCTGTTTGTTTTTCCTTCTTAGAAGGACACCAGCCATTGAATTAAGGGTGTACCCTTCTTCAATATGTCCTCACATCATTAACTTGAATATATCTGCAAAGACCCTATTTCCAAATAAGGTCGCATTCATAGATATCAGGAGTTAGGCTTATCTTTTTAGGGGACACTGTTAAACCCATAAAACTTAGCATATTATATCAAATGACTGTGATTAGTTTTTGTGTCTCAGGGTCTTAAGTTTCACAATTCGATCTATATATTTGAGGGTCATTGCTGATTTGTGTACATATCTGCATCATAAATTCATATACAAACATATACATACAAATATACATATGTATGAAATTTTTCTTTTTTGTAAATAATTTTCCAGGTAAGACTAAAACTGTAATTACAACGATAAGGCTTGTTTTTCTTTTTTACTTTGGCTACTCCTTAGTACCTTCATTAGTTAGGAAAACATCATTTGAAAGCTAACCTTATTTCTTCTTTAAAACTGAATCCTGTAGTCTGTTTCTTTTCCTTATGTCCATGTGAGTCTTTGTCATTTCCCTTGAAACTTGACTGCTTGGAAAATTGTCTGGGCTACACAACTGAATTGTGCCATGTAAGGGTTTTGTGTTTCATTTTTAAAATCCTCTGTGACAGTTCTGCTCAATGGATTCTTGTTCAGGACACAGTGGGTGATAAATGGATGTCTTTTAGTTTGAGTTGAAGAATCTCCCTGTAAACTTGAAATGTGGGGGACAATGCTTTGCCCTGTTTCTCCAGTATTTCAGAGGTTGCAAATAATTGCAGTTGCTGCTCAGCTAGGCATTCAAGCTGAAATTGAGTAGCTGATATCTAAATTCATATATCATCTATTTTTCCATTAGTTTGGATACTATTTATTTTAATAGTCATATTAGCTATCCTTATTAAAATAGATGATTTTTTATTATTATGCATTTATAATGTTTAATAAGTACAGAAATATTTTAAATGAATAAAGGTTTCATATTGCTTTCAGTGATCAAAACTTTCTTTATATTAACACTTTAAATCATCATTAGATGAATATTTCTGTTATTTTTTTTCATATTTATTCAAATGAAGAAAGTGATCTTTTATTTTTTCAGGTACTGCATAAGCCGACCACAATATAAGACTTCATGTGGCATCTCCTCATTAATTTCTTGTTGGAATTTCTTATATAGCACAATGGGAGCTGGAAGGTAAGTATGCCACTTTATTGGTTTCTCCAATTCCAAATTTGAAAGTGGTTTGGTGTTGTTTCTGTAATAGAAGGCGGGATAGGTTTTTCATAAATTAAGAAAAAACTGCTGAATCATATTATTAATCTTTAACTTAAAACATATGCATGTCTTCAATAAAATAAAAACAAAGAATAGTGCTAAACTATGTGCAAGCCAGACTTATGTAATAACATTGAGACAACCAATAAAAAAAATAAATAAAAACAAAAAAACAAAAAACAAAAAAACAAAACAAAACAAACAAAAAAAAACATTGAGACAGATTTTTGTGTGTGATTGGAACTGTAAAATGAAAGGCGGTGTTTCTCTTATAGTCTTCCACCTATTACCCAAGAAGAGGCTTTACATATTTTGGGCTTTCAACCCCCATTTGAAGATATCAGGTTTGGCCCTTTCACCGGAAACACAACACTCATGAGGTACGAAGCACTACTTCGAAGCAATCCGTTGTTTCTAGTTCTGCAATATACTGATACTGTAGGTGTGTGTTAAACCATGTACTTTGATGCTAGTCTCTGACCGGTCATAGATATGTTGAGCTTGGGTTTGGCTTGAATTTCTCTAGAATTCAAACAACGGCCTTCCTTGTTAAAGAATTGGTGCTATAAGCAAATTTTCTTGTTATTTTCAGATGGTTTAGACAAATTAATGACCACTTCCATGTAAAAGGATGCTCCTATGTTCTATATAAGCCTCATGGGAAGAACAAAACAGCTGGAGAAACGGGTAGGTGAACATATACAAGATTTATGCACATATGTGTGTGTACACACACATACCTGCTTAAGCATCCAATTCAAAGATTGGCTATTTGATTCATGGGACATTATGTAAAGCCTCAACACAACCTGTCACTTTCATATCTGTTTATCCAAATGGAAAATCATGATAGTAATCTGTAGGGGACTCTTCAATATTCAGTTGAATGTTTACCTTTTCTGATATTTGCATGTAGAACTTTTAGAACTTTAAGATCTACCATAAACATGACTGTGACACACTGTTTGTATTGTCTGGGTCTAGGCTATGTGCATGTGTGCTAGTGAAATACCTTTGGGAATAAGCATAGAATTGCAGTTCCTTTTCTTATAAGGGAATGAAAGGATTTAAGAATATCTGATGCCAGACCTGCATGATAACAACAGGACAACAGACTGTGAAAGTGACAAAGCTCTATTATAAAACTGTCTTGATTACAACAGAGAAAAAAGTGGACTTGATTTTAAAGATTAGTTAGCCACTAATTAAGTTATTTGTATTATTGAACAATGTCCATTTGAAAACTATACATTAATCTTTTTGACTTTACAAATCTGATAAATGTAATTTCATGTTAAAGAAAAATGACTCTGACAGTTGTGAAATGGAAGGAAGACAACTATTACACTAGGGAAGAGAGATTGGACTCAACTCCAAAGACAACAAAGACAGCTGGGAACTCACAGTCAAGGAGCAGAGTCAAGGGTCAGTTACTAAGAGGAGACTTCAAGGTTAGGAGGATTCTTATCAAAACAGCATATCAGTCTCCCTGCTTAATGTAGATCAAGGGCTTAGACATCAAGGATGGGGTGATAAGGAACTTGATCAACTACCAAGAGTGGAAGATTCTATTTAAGCTGCCTTAACAAGATTCTTGCAAAAACTGGACACAAACCCCAAGGTTGAGACTGGTTGAGAAGAGGGCTCAAGGATTGGTCTAGGAGAGAGCTGTTATCAATAGAGGTGTATGGTTCACCAAGGTCAGAGATTTGAACATTGAGTAAGGTGCATTTCTGTTGACCTCTGTTGGGTTTATCAAGTTGGTTATGAAGTGGGCAACTTGGAGAGTATGTGTTGGTTTCTATGTATGCTCGTTTGTGACCTTGAAAAAAGTAACTTACTGTGTCCTTGTGTAAACCCTTTGTCTTTTGGTATTAGTACTCACTCTATTGGGCATGGTGAAGATAAAAGGAGACCTATTTGTGACTCACTGAGCTCCTTGTATTGTGTGGAGTGAGGACTCCACAAGCACTAGCTTCTATTATGACTGAGTTCTGTGCATTCACCTGGGGCTTGTCTGTCCCTGTGGAAAAGACAGCTTGAAATGTTGTGTCAATTTTTTTTTTTTTTTTTTAATTTCTAGGCGGACTGTTAACACATCCTTCTCAGTAATGAATCAGGCAATTAAAAAGTTTAAAAGGATATATTTTCCAGGTTGTTCATTTTTCTGGTTTGCTTTTGATACTGTCCATTGAGTTTGAGTGTTTTAATTTTTTTTTCTATCACAGTTTTCATTCGAAAGCCCCTGATTCATTGAGCTTCCTGGCTATTCAAAATAGGCTGCAGGCTGCAGTCTTGGTTTGGCCTGTGGGCGGGAGCTTGCCAATCCTGACCTTAGCTGATGATGCCTATATACCGCCACCTGACACTTGAGGGACTGGCAGCTCTCTTGCCAGTCTCTTTGCCGGGCTTTGCTGGGCTTCTCTCTCTTATCCTCTTCTTCACAAAGTACAGATCATGGTTAGCTCTTTGCACCCTGCTTATGGAAAGGCCTGTTGTGGAACACATGGAATGCAGTGTTTTCTTACTTTGACAGATTGCTATTTAGCTGCTCATCCTGGACTCAAGTTCGAGAAGGACTGTTTCTTCTGCTTGCCACACAAGATCAAATCCCTCCATCCCCCAGAATATCACATTTTGTGTGTGCCTCTGATAGAACTTTTGTTCCATGCCTAGGTTGTTCTTAAAAAATAGTTTCTTCCAGGGCTGGAGATGTAGCTCAAGCAGTAGCATGCTTGCCTGGCATGTGCGGGGTGCTGGGTTCGATCCTCAGCACCACATAAAAATAAAAAATAAAGGTATTGTGTCCACCGAAAACTAACTAACTAAATAAATAAATATAAAAAAAAATAGTTTCTTCCAAAAAAGCCTGAGCTTCCTTGAGGCCAAAATCTTATCATTTATGCATTACCATCCTGATACTTTGGTGCTCATAAGCAGTAAATTTAATAAATCCTAGGATGAGGCAGTGAGGCAGGAGGAACTCAGGAGATGGGGCCAGGAAGCTTCTAGAAGAGAGTTTTGCTTTTTCTTCATCTAAAAATCTGGCCTTCTTCCTTTGGAAGTGCTCTTTGTCCTGACATAGGAAGGAGACACTTAGCTTCCTCTTTCTTCAGCAACCCTTCTTCTGGCTCTAGCCTGCTCTCCCTCCCCTCCCTCCCCAACACCTCAGCATCTGCACTCAAGTGCTAGCCCTGCCCATCTGGTATCCTTCTGCTGTCTCTTTGAATCTTCCTTGGAAGTTTTTCAGACGGCTAGTTGTTATCTTTTCCTAAAGCCTGAAATTTACATTTAGCAGTGCCCTGGACATTGCCTTCTGTGTAATAAGTGTTCAGAAAAAGGTTAAAACCTCTCAAAAATCACTTCTAAACTGTTTCATGGGACTCTATGTATCTTTCTTAATGGAGCATGGACCAAAAGGTAGGAGTAGAAATAATCAGTGAGGGGCATTCACACATATGTGTAGGATACAAGGAAAGTCATGCTGTACACTTCCTGGGCTGTGTCCCAAGGCTGTGGTCTGAGTAGGATCCTGGGAGACACTGGATAAGGACCCGTATTCCTTTCATGTGCTTGCCTTTTGGGCTGCTGATCATAAGAGGATTTCATCAGAGCTTTTCACAGCTTTTGGCAGCATCAAGATGGAGTGGGAGAATGAATGAAAAGATGGGTCAGTGAAATTAAGGAGAATCAAGGGAATCATGAATACTCAGAAAAACTAGAATATGAAAGAACATAGGATAGCAAAGAAACTCTGGGTATGGAGGAAACATGAGTCATATTAAATTTAATCAAATTCTCAAAGGAAGAAAATATAAACCTTAATTAATAACATACTAAAAGGGCCCTGGATAAAGTTGATTCCCCCAAGGAACTGCTATTCTGGTATTTTATAAGAGTTTTGACCAAATGTTCTGGACAACTTTAAGATTTTATACCAATTTTATTAGAAATTCTCACTTATAAGTATTTTGAAGTTGTATGCTTTTAGAAATTTTCCAGTAGTCTGGTACCTCCCAAGTTCTTCATGACAAATTTAAGTGTAATGATTTGATGGACATGCTGTCCAGTTATCTTAACAATCTCGAATGTGCAGGATTTGTGGTACGGGGTTGCACTGATTTTTTTGACTTGTGTGTTTAAACTTCCTCCAACATACATCTAGTCTCTTTTCATTTGAGGAATGGGATAAACTACCCAATTTCCTTTTTTTATTTATTTTTTTTATTTTTGGGCAGGGAGGTGAGGGATCCGTGGTGGTTTCTGCAAATTTCTTTAAGTTTTAGTAAAATATTTTCCCACTTTTATTCCTATTTTCCTTTTCATTTTAGAACACTTGAATCGTTCCTGTTACCTTTTCTATGTGAATTTCCTGAAGGTTAATTAATCTGCTTACTGCCTGGCTCCTTGTCCATAGGGATGGTCCTGTATAGCCCTCTGATTCCGTGTGTGATGCTCATGACCTTGAGCATGTTCCCTACAGCTTCTGATTGTATTCAGGGAGGAATGAGGCTCCGTAGTACGAGCATTTTTTCTGATTTCTCTCACTGTAGAATAAAGAATTACAGAGATAGGCTTTTCTTGATTGTGTCTTAAGTATTCAGTAGTGAAAACCTTTGTCAGTTGGTGCTACTTGCTTTTAAAATATAACCTGAAATGTTTCTTCTTTTTATGTTTAAATTATTTTTTATGGATGTTTTTCACCCTGGGCTTGAGTTTTCCTGGGACTCTGCTTCTTTGACAATAATTCCCTTGTGCTTGAGCACATGTTCATTTCCAGTGGGCCCTCAGTAAACTGAACTTACTCATGGAATAAAAGTGAAGTGTAGAGATTTTGATAAAATTTAACTGTTAATGTGAGTTGAAGTATTTTTTTCAGAGGTGTAATTAGTCTCAGTATTAGCCATCCATTCAGATAGCTTGGCTTAACCACAATAATTATACCAGGGAAGTCCAAATTAATTTTTTTTTATCAGCTGGCTTGGGAATTTGACTTTTGTTCAGATGTCTACTTTTTGTTTTTCCAGTGGGTATTGCAGTTCATGACTTTGCCTAACAGAGAATACCAACCTCTTCCTCATCATGACATAACCCACACATATCCTACCCATGGCTGAGCATCCCTGCATACCCCAAGGGGAAAGTGCATTAATATCCATTTTCCTTGTCCACTGTTTTTCTCCAATTCATAATAAACACAATCCCAGGTAAATCTCTTCACCGTGCAGTGCTAACTTCTCTTTCCTCCCTAGCAGCTCTTGGGTGCCTGCCTGTGGCACAAACCCCCAGTATCTTTCCAAATTGATGCAGATTGTCCTTCCACTGCTGTCCCATGTGTACCTGTGGTATTCAGAGCTGTCAAGAGGGTGAGGCCCTTGCAGGATGATGGGATGCTGCTGAATGACTGATCACAGTTCCAGAATCTCTTACCTTTTAAGTCGTAAAAATACATTCTATTAGATTCTTTTAGAGTTTGCTGGAGTCTTCTATAGCTGATCAGTCTCTCTTATGACAAGCTCATATTAAACAAATCTTAAAAATGTCAGATGTTAATGCACTAAGGTGAGACTCATTCTACCTCCTGGGCCTGAGTTCTCTTGTTGGCAGCTCAACACTGGCTTCTCTTGATGGTACAGCAAACCTGCTAATTCCTATAGTTTTAATCTCTTCTCTCTCCTCTGTAAGTTCATGACTCTGTTTAGTGGTGGTTGCGCTGTCACTTAAGTTCCAGATTTTTTAGATAATATACAGGTCTAGACTGCACTTTGTTTTGGGTTTGGCTCCTGTCACTAACACATTCATGCCTTCTCATTCACAGAAGCACTCTCTTGGATGAAGACTGTAATGTATTAAATACTGTATTTACTGTCTTTTGTTTCAGAGGGTGATCTTTTTCTGGCTTTGTCCTGAAATTGTGGGGGTGTCCTACGGTAGGCTTCTTTCTACTATTGTACCTTCTGTTCTAAACCAGGAGACTTGCTGTTCCCTGACACATCCCTCCCACTCCTGTGGTTTTGTTTTCTCCTCACACCCTTTCCTCTATGTGGGTTGTTGAAATCCCGCCACCTCATTAAGTTCCATCTTGAATGCTACATCTTCTTGATTCCTCAAACCCAATGTGCACTTTCTCCTTTGAATTCTATATCTGTTTTGTAGTCCTGTCTTATAACCCCTTATATTAAAGTCACTTGTATCATCTTCCCTATCGTTTCTTCGTAGTATCTGGTATATTTACAAGGTGCTCATGAATTGATTTAAATTAAAATTTCCTCTTAACTTTAGACCAGTGACTCTCAAACTATGATTTCTGGACCAACATCGGTATCACCTGCTAACTTGTTAGAAATGCAGATTTCTTGGTCTCCACCATGGACCTGCTGGCTCAACTGCTCCAAGGGTGGCACCAGCAGTGTGTCCTTTGACAAGCCCTTCATTCTCAGCTTTGAGAACCACTGACGTAGCCTTCCTAAGAGTTGGTATCCAGCCTCTTTATCAAGAACATGGCTTTCCATTTGTAGGAAATACCATCATTTCAAACTGTGTTTAGATGCATCCTGGGGATTCTG
Organism: Marmota marmota marmota; assembly: GCF_001458135.2. NCBI lineage: Eukaryota > Metazoa > Chordata > Mammalia > Rodentia > Sciuridae > Marmota > Marmota marmota. The sequence goes on along the minus strand of NW_025999932.1, from coordinate 8,428,270 downwards.
GACTGGTAGGGGAGAGGGTGGCACCTGCAGTCCTCCCAGTATTTTTTCATTAGCAGCTCTGCTTTTATTCCTTTAATGGACTAGTCTGCCATGAAAATTTTCTTTGAAGAAGGGGCTGCATCTTAAGAAAAGTTTGAAAATTGCTGATCCAAATTTGTTGGCATGAGGTTGGCAAACTACTGCCCCTGCTCACAGGGCCTGATGTGTCAATAAAGTTTTATTGGAACGCAGCTTCATCCATTGGCTCACACATGCCCATGCTGCTCTCAGGCCACAGTGGCAGAGCTGAGTTGTGTGAGTAGTGCCTGTGACCTGTAGGCCTAAGGTGTTTACTAGGTGGCCCTAGAAGGAAAGGTTTGCTGATCTCTAACTTAAGCCACACAGAATGATGTCACGTACCTCGAAGTAAGAAGAAAAACATCCCTGAGTGTCGTAAACTCACCAACATTCTAACATATTACATCATGTAGGTAGATATTCAACATATCATATATAATAATAAGCCCATAAACATCACTGCAGAGGAGAAAAACCACCTCCCGTCTTCCAGAAAAGTAGGTCACATCAGCAGACAAAATGATGTGAGTATTAAGGGTAGCAGACTTTCTTACCTACCTCATTTGCTCATGACATCTTGAATACATTTTAGGACATTAAAGTATTACTATTCACAATCACTAAACTTTTGTATTACATTTGAATTAAGAAAGAAGGAAAATATGAAATACATAAAGATTTCCACTGGGAAAAAATTATACTGAAAGTTCTTTTGAAAAACTTTTAAATTATTTTGGAAAACTTTTTATCAGTTTTGCAACCTTAAAAAGACTTAAAATGATTTTAGGAGTTTTTCTAAGTCAGTTGTGTATATAAATGTCTTATAATTATTGAGCTTATAAGATGGCTAAATCCACACATTTAGATTTATATACTATCCCAGAACCTATCTACAGTCAAGTTCAGTTTTGGAAATGAAATGTTGACTCTTTTCTGAACTTCAGTTCTTAAAATTCTTCATTTAGAGCTGTCCAGGTGTATCAGTCTTTAGATCATCAGTAAAACCCACAAAAAACTGACTATCATTTGTCATTATGAAATAGTGATTGTGGTAGAAAAGATCCCTTAGCTGTGCAGGGATGCCCTGGTGGTAGAAATCTATACAGAAGGTCCAGATGAAGCTTTGGGGACTGAGGATGTGGGTCGGTAGCAGGGCACTTGCAGAGCATGTGAAGCCCTGGGTTCAATCCCTAGAACTTCCAAAAAAAAAGAAAGAAGAAGAAACAACTTTGGAGAAAGAATTTAAGCCAGAAACGTTATGTCTTCATGGGCAGAGGAGACACGTGGGAGATGTGGGAAGCGGACCTCTTGCTCCTTTCCCTAGTCATTGCCCTGCTGTTTTTAGTGGTCTTCAGCTATTTCAGGGCCCAGAAAATCGATCATTGTAACTGTAATTTGCAAGCTTTTATCTACTATTTTTAGGATTTCCAGTTTTAATGGGCTATTTGTTAATGAATAATTTAATTTCTTCCAGGAATGCAAGTTAATGAAGCCTCAGTTAATGGCTTTGGGTACTGAGTGCTGGTAAAAACTTGTTTCTTATGGTAATGCTTTAAAAATTGCTTGACAACTCTTATAGTTATGGGAAATAGAGGAGGAAGAATGGTTAGAAGAGGTTGTTGTCATGCTCCAGCCTGACTGAGGTTCTTACAAGAACAACTTTGTCTGTAACTTTTGAAGGAAGATGTAGAGAAAGAAAGTGTTTTATTGGGGGAAGTAGGCGTTTTTGGAGCCTACTTATTACCTGGAATCTATCTTTATCTATATATATCTGTGGTCTTTAAACTGAGATGAACATACTACAGCCATATTAGAATATATATCTTTATTTTAATCTAAATTAAAGATTTAACTTTTGTCTCATTAGTATAGAAGTGTATGTATGCAATGGATGAACAAATGTGATTAAACTGGGCATGGTAATTCAGAATTTTGAGTGATAGATGTGCACAACCAGAAAAGTTGAGATCATTGCTGTAGGCACAAGTTACTGGGTTTTATATAGGAATTAAATATCATAGACAACTTTGTGTATTATTAGGTTTGGGTAAGCAAGGGCATATTCTTCTATTCAGTGTGTCTGAATTTCACTCTTAAAAAGTGAAACTAAAAATAAATTCATTAATCTTTTGTACCTTTCAATATCTTCTCATTCCCCCCAGCAATGTCAGTGTGTTCCAAGCAATGTCTTTTCTGTCTTTTGGTCCTAACTAGTCCATTGTATAAAGCATGACCACTGCTTTATGGGCCCTCAGTGTGTTTGGTTCTGTTTTGGTAGCGTCAGGAGCCTTGTTGAAGTTAACGCGTGGATTGAAAGACGAGTCACTGGCTTATATCTATCATTGCCAAAATCATTATTTTTGTCCAATTGGCTTTGAAGCAACTCCTGTTAAAGCGAATAAGGCCTTCAGGTAAGCGTTTGTGTATTTTATCTGGGTACTTTGACAGGAAAATTGTGTTGTAAAAAGTGTTTTAAGGAATATTAAAAAATATTGTAAGTCTCCTAGAAGTTGAAAACTTAGACTGTTCTTTAAAGATTATATATAGCTTTTTTGCAGAATTGTGTTTAATCTTAGTTTAACACATATCCATTTTACTGTTGTATAGTCATCATAAGAGAAAGTCATTTGAAGACTCACTCTTATGTCTCTTATAAAATAGTTCCAAAGGACTTTCCGTACTGTATCTCTGTTTCCTCATCCAGTGTCCCACGTGAACAATGTATTGAGAGGATTGCTACAGCCCAGTAAAGTGAAAAGCATCTTCCATCTTCGAGTGAAAACCATGGGATTTTATCTTCCCTTCTTCACCTGAAAAACATGCAGTGTATCAGGGTTCTCCCTTTGTCTTGGTTGCAGGGAAACTCAGAGCCCATTGTTATTTCTAATGTCAGGAACTATATTACCTTAATGGTTATATTTGCTTCTTTCTTTTATTAAAGAAAGACCATTCCAGACCTGTTTGAGTTAGAATTTCCAGGGATACGTCTAGGAAATCAGTGTAGTTAAAAGTTGCATTAGTGCATCTTTGTTTAGGTTTGTAATTTTATTGCTCCTGTGGAAATTTCTTGGTTGCATTGTGAGAGGAGAAGAGAGATTGAAGAATGCTTGTAGCAGGCTAGGATTTTTTTTTTCCTTCTAGGATTTGAAGATGATATATAAAATCTTTGAGCCCTAGATTTTGAGTAGGGAATTAAGGCTTACATTTAATTTGTAGGTTGTCTTTAATGGCCTTCAGAAGTTTGCCCAAGCTTAAAACCTAATATCCATTTTAGATTAATGAACGCCATCTTTGAATGCATTTTAGCAGACCCTTTGATATATAGTTGAGGCAGTGTACTTGAGGGGGTGAATGACATTTATTACGCTTACCACAAATGTATTTTATATTTAGCAGGGGTCCTCTCTCACCACAGGAAGTAGAATATTGGATCTTAATTGGAGAATCAAGTAGAAAACATCCTGCCATCCACTGTAAAAAGTATGTTGACTTTCCTGTTTTTTTCTTCTTTAATGGAGACAAGATTTAGATGTCATAAAAAGCATGGACCTCAATTGTATAAATTAGATGAGTTCTGATAAGTTTATCACCCCATGGAGACGTGGTCCATTTTCATTGTTATAGAAAGTACCCTCATTTTCTATTCTTGTCTGTTCCCACAGGCAACCTGAGTTGAGATCTCCTCATCATATTTTTTCTTGGCCTCTTCTTGAATTTCATATAAATGGAATGATACAAAATTCTTCTGTGTCTGCTTCTTCATTTAGGAAACATATCTAGAACCTATATTATTCTATAAAAATTTCAGAATTTGTTGATTCCTACTTAAAAACTTGTTGAGATTTTGATTAGGATAAAATCCATAGAATTCATAGTTTAGTTTGAGGAGAACTGACATCTTAACAATATGAAATCTTCCAATCTGTGAATGTGGAATATCTCTACTTAATTAAACTTTAATTTCTCTAGACAGTGTTGTGTATTTTTTAATAGTCATATGTAGCTTTTTTTTTTTTTTAAGAGAGAGAGACAGAATTTTTTAATATTTACTTTTTAGTTTTCGGTGGACACAACATCTTTGTTTGTATGTGGTGCTGAGGATCGAACCCGGGCTGCACGCATGCCAGGCGAGCGCGCTACCGCTTGAGCCACATCCTCAGCCCATATGTATCATTTGTTAAATTGCTTCCCAAGTGTTCTATATTTTTTGATGCTATTGTAAATTAACTTTTTAAAAATCAATTTTGTCATCATTTGCTGGTCCTATACAAATAAAAAACTGATTTTCCTATGTAGACCTTGAATCTTATATATTTAACAAGTTCACTTATTAACTTTAGGAATTGTTCTGTAAGGCTCTTGGATTTTCTGCACAATCGTGTTGTTTATTAATGGAGAAATGTTATCTTTTAATTCTTTTAAAAATTTAGCTAGGCATATGGCCTGTGCCTTGAGGCCAGACTGGGCAACATGGCAAGACTCCATTTCAAAAAAAGTTGATTATAATTCCAAAGAAATAAGACATGTTCCTGCCTTCTCCTGAAGGTTGTTATCTAATATGCTGACATATATTTGTTTTGTAGGAAAAGTAACTTGTTGTAAACTATGATCCTTGACAATAAATACTTGGATAAACACAATTGTCATAAAACAGGAAGTTTTTAAAGCTTAGTATATGGAACAATGCTGACAAGAATTATTGCCAATTATTGTTTTGTTAATATTGTAGTTACTTGGGCTTGTGAAAGAATATTATGGACCTAAAGAAAGCTGTGTTGTATTCTTTCTTTTTAACTATAGATGGGCAGATATTGTTACTGATCTAAACACTCAAAATCCAGAATACCTAGATATTCGGCATTTAGAGAGAGGGCTGCAGTTTCGAAAAACAAAGAAGGTAAGAAAAACACTGTTGCATTTGAAGGCATTTTTCCAAATAACCAAAATGCAGTGTTTTAACTCAGCATTCTTTAGGTGGTAAATAATAGAAAGTTAGTTCAGACCATATTGGACAGAAAATTATCTTAAAGTCCTAAGGCTGTGTTTACAACTCAAGGACAAGGAGAAAAGCCTGGAGTCACCAGGGAATGGCACCCAGTATAGGAATGATAGCAGGACCCACGTAGCTAGTAATCACTTTTATGGAGGTCATAGTTTTCTTAGCTCTCTTTTCCTCTGATTATTTCTTGAAGATCATCATCTTTCAATTCATGTCTCCCTTTCAGATGACCAGTCTAGACCGAGACTGTCCTGCCTTGGTCTAGTTCCATCATCTTGGCTGAACTAGGACCAAATTAATTATGATCATGGGTCAGAGCCATGTGTTCAACAAGGCTGAGAGGGAAGCTCTCAGAGAAAAGTAGATTGCAGTGTGGATTGCGTAAACATCCCTGATATAATCCTATAATGTAAGAGCACATGAAGAGTGGGAGAGGAAGAGGGATGATCTTGGTGTTTGAATTAGGCAGAAGAGGCAGCGACAGTGTGTGTAGAGAGGCACCTGGGGTGGGAGAGGTGTTTTGGCTCCTGTGGGCTTTGTTTTGTAAAGACAGTGTCAGGAATGATGCATAGGATAGTGTGCTCTGGTGTCTGACCAGAGAAGTACTGTTTTTAGGAATGTGTAAGGGCAAAACAACAACAAACAAAAAAGGGGGTCCATCGGGACCCACACATTTATATAATTTACTTTTCTATATTTTCTTGACCTGCCTTTTTTCTCTTTTCAGGTTGGGGGGAATTTGCACTGCCTCATAGCATTCCAGAGACTTCATTGGCAAAGATTTGGGCTTTGGAACTTTCCATTTGGAACCATCAGACAAGACTCACAACCTCCAGCACATGCCCAGGGCATCGCCAAATCTGAGAGTGAAGACAATATCTCCAAGAAGCAGCATGGGCGTCTGGGCCGGTCCTTCAGTGCTAGTTTCCATCAGGACTCATCATGGAAAAAGATGTCCAGCATCCATGAGAGAAGGAACAGTGGCTACCAGGGCTACAGCGACTATGATGGGGATGAGTGACCCTGCTGGGCTCTCCGCATGGTGTCATCCACACAGCTTACCTACAGGACTGCAGTACGATAGTGGAAGGTTGAAAAGTCTACATTAATAGAACAGATCTCGTGGTACAAAGCATAACCTTATAGTTCTTAGTAAATAAGCTTATATATGATTATCATGGGCGATTTCAGATGTATAAGCAGATAAGCACAGATTATTGCCCTTTTAAAATTAAGAGTATGTAAACAATCTAGACAAAAAGTTTCATAAAATCCCAAAATTTACAACTATTTCTAAACAGAAACACAAATTCACTTAACAGCATCAAGATTTGAAATACTTAAGCATGAAGTGATTTATGACTCGATCCCTAGCTAATTTGTTACAGATAGTTTTATTCCTAAGATGAAGATGTAAAGCATTTGTCTACCCTTAAAAAATGGGGGCTGCCAATTTCTAGGTTTTGCTCATGGTTAAAGCTCATTTAAAATTATTTTGAGTCTAGTACTTCTTTCACTAATAGCAGTATTTTGCTTGCCTCATTTGTCTCCCGATTAACTGTCTCAGGATTCTCAATAAAGAGGCAAAAGAGGAAAGACTCAAAAAACCTGGTCTTTTCTATTGGTGTAAAGGGTGACTTAGTGCATTGATTCCTTCATGACTTTCCTGACTGTTAGTATCAAATATTGACAAGAACCTTAGGTTTTGAAGACTTCTGTAAGTCTAGAATAAACCTGGCTTAGTGATAGAATAGAAGAACAGTGGCATCTGAAGTTTCTGTACCCAAGCTACCTTGCAGGGAGATTTTCTGATACTTGACTGATCCCTGGAATGGCATCGTATATGTTAATAATGGCTTTGAAGATGCATCAAGAATGCCCAGGTCACTCAGAGGGCACTCTCCACATTCTAAACTCTGAGCTGTTTCTTTTTTTGATCCAATTGTCTTTTTGAAGTGAGTTAAATATTTTGGAAGTGTGGATTTCATGTATTTGAGCTCCTCTCTAGCTGCTGTCAGTTCTTCTGCTGCTGCCAACCTGTGACTCACAAACAACTAGGATCTCTTGTTCTTTCATTTTAGGGGTTTGTTCCAGGACTTACAACAGTAGCTTGGTGATTACAAGGTGCTGGATATGTTGGTAACCACATTGCAATACACCTCAAGGAGAGGGTTCAGACTTTTATTTTTAAAATAGTTTCATTTTTTTCTCTTGAATTTTATATCCATTTGTCCACATACACATGTCTAGCCTACAGAAAAGGGATAAATATTATGAAATGGTCATTTTTCTGAAGAGAATATTTTGCTTGAAATGCAAAGGACTGAAAGATTTGTAGGTTGTTGATTTTGTTACTTCATACTGGAACTTTTAAAAGGTTTTCATCAAATAAAATTTTGTTTTCTACTTTTAATCATGTGTTATCAAACTTTTGTTTTAGATAAAAGGGTATTCTTTTATGTACATGATAATTTGTCTGTTCTGCCTAACTAGTGTGTTATAGGAAACCATCCTGAATCTTATTACTTTTGTAATCAATGAAATAATATGCATTATGATGACTATAATTTTAGATGTCTATACGACTTTATAATAGAAAAGTGGAAAATGTGATTCTTATATTACTTGAACCAAATGAAAGTATAATTTTTCAAACATGGTTGAATATAGGCTCTTTCATATAGTTCAACTGAATATTTTAGAGAAGAGGTAGGTTGAAAGAGCAAAGAGGAGAAGAAAGGAGAAAAATGGAAAGTAAAAGAAGATATTAAAGAACAAGGTGATGCCTAGGAAATTAGAGTTTATGCAGTCTGCATACTAATCAATAATTTTTATAATAGTCTTGATACATGTGATCACTTAATAACTTGGTTTACAAGTCTGGCAGTTATTTGGAGCACAGTGAGGTTTAGGTATTGTGGCACAGTTTTACCAAAGATTGTTAGCAATGGGAGATCTATTGTATACTTCTCTTTGAAAACTAGTAACATTCCTACTCTATTTTATTTCTTGGTCAACTCATATGAGTCTCCATAGATGCAATGAAGGTTTAAATACTGGTTTTGCACTTACCAGATATATTGCCTTGGGGCACATTAAGATTAATTTTTTTTTTGTGCTTATTTCTTCATTGGTAAATGTAACAATGGTTTGGAAGAATGAATAACCTGATATGTGTCATGTTTAAAACAGTGCCTTATGGATAGAAAATACTATTTAAGTCCTTACTATTATTATTCTAAAATATGTCTGTTTTACTGTTTTCATTCTTAATAGAGAGCCTTTTCAACAGCATCTGAAAGAACTAATTCTTTGTTAATCCAATATATGCCCCTTAGTTGCTATTCCTTCAAAGGCATTTCATACTCAAGAGCATTGCTTTGATGTTAAAAGCACTTATATCACTCAAATGGCCACACTGGCTAATTGTTTTTATTTAGCTCTTAGCCAGAAACAAAGCTGATTTAGATCAAATCCTGTAACTATTCCTTTTCAGACTGCTATTGTTACAGAGCTACATCCTATCAGTAGGCCAAGCTGATGCAGCAGCTACAATTCTTCCCAACTTTCCTTCTCTCAGACACTGCAGGAGCTCAATCAGGTGCTCCAGGATCTGTCACATTCTTCAATTTAACTCCACATGCAGCATTTTCACCCTGCCAGTCATTCACTCAAAAACTAGTTTGAGTGCCATTACCTCCTAGGCGTTTCACTTTAGAACTGTGATCTCAAATCTATCCTAAAAAAGTTATAGCACTCCCATTTTGCTGGCAGGAACTGAGGCTGTCATGAGTGAAGAAACCTGTCTAGCACAACAGAGTGTCTTGGTATGCTACAGCTACCATAGAAAAATACCTCAGATTGTGTGGTTTAAAAAATAGAAACTTGTTTTCTCACAGTTGTGGAGTCTAGAAGTCCAAGACAAGTTCTTTGTAGGTTTGGTGTCTTCTCAAGCCTTTCTTCAACTTCTAGACCACCACCTTCTTACTGTGTTCATTGGCTTTTCGTATTTGTGTGTGTGTGTGTGTGTGTGTGTGTGTGTGTGTGTGTCGGGCAGGGGTATCCCTCTAGAGTCTGTGGGTCCAAATTTCTTCTTATAAAGATAACATCAAATTTGATAAGGGGTTAACATAATGGCTTCATTCCCCTCTTATTTTTCAGTGGTGCTGGTGATCAAACTTAGAGCCTTGTACTTGCTAAGCAAGTGCTCTACCACTGAGTGATCCACCAAGTCCCTAATACCCTCATTTTAACAATCACCCTTTAAAGATCTGATCTTGAAATAGAGCCACATTCTGATGTACTGGAGGTTAGGGCTTCATCATATGCATTTTGTAGGACAATTCAGCCCATATCACAGTTTTTACATGGCTTAGATGAGATCTGAACTAACATTTGCCTGACCTCTAGGAAATATTTTTCTACAGGGTGCAAGGATGGAGAGTTTTAGACCAGGGACTTGAGAGGTCATTTAGGCAGCATTTATGAATGCCTACTATGAGTAGAAGTGGGGGATGAAAGTCAACATGATAGTTCTTGGTTTCATTAAGTTTATAGGTTTCTGTGGTTTGGGGGCAAAAATTAAATATGTAATTAAATATGTAATTATACTACCCTCAGTAAAACACAACTCTGAACAATTTCTGGGTACTACTTTACCACGGAGGAAATGTGAAAAGCATTTTGTAAGGCTTATTCCTGATGGAAAATTGTAAGTCAACTTAACATGGCTACTATGAACTAAGTTTGAACACAAATGGTTTTGCTAAAAACTGGTTTCTGATATTTTTAAGAAATTTCCTGCTCTTTTAAACCAACTTTTTTCACTGGATTGGAATCTCTTCTCAATACATCACTTAAATTTGAACAAATGTGTAAATTAATACTTTCACTTGATAGCTAGTGCTAAAAGCATTGCACACATCACCTTTTAACCTTGCCAAGTCTGCAAGGCTGCTTCTGTTATGCTGTTTACCGGTGACGAATCCTTGCTTCCCCAGTGCTGAAGTATTAACACCAGAGAAGCACGCCAAGGCAAGTTTAGAGTGTAACGTAAAAGCTTTATTAAAGGACAGCAGAAAAGACTTCTTCCCGCAGGAAGAAGGGGACCCAAGAGGTGAAATCTGTGGAAGGGCGATGTCTTCCCCTTTTCATAGCTAAGGTCTTTTTTCAGTTTTCCGAGAGGGGTGGGGGAGACGGGAGGGCTGAAAGAGTAATATTGGCAGGAAGGACTTTTGGATTAGCATCTCCGTGTTTGCTGGGAGCTGCTTCATTAACATTTCCTTGGGATGAGCTCTGGGCCTTGGGGACATTCTCAATACCCCTTTTCCTGGACTCTATTCTCAATATGGCCTCCATTCTCAGTATTAGACCTAACTACACTAACTACCTATCTGTAAATCTAGCTTCACTTCTATGTGTACATCTGAAGATAAAAATTCTTAACAAATACGATCTCAGCAACTTATTAATGAGGTACAGTCGTGATTTGAATGTTGGCCTGAGGGCTGGAGCGCCAGACTTTCCTGGAGCTACTCGGCCAATTCATTTCTTGCCATTTCTGTCCACAAACAGTGGAATTCTAAGTTTGAGACGCTGGGTGAAGCTTTGAACTCTACTACTTCTATCTAGTTACTACACGCTATTGTACAAATCCTGCCTAAAAAACACCACAACCACATGGATTCCGCACAACTGGAGGCTCACTGGGGGAGAAACGGGTGCTGAAAAATCACATAAAGTCGCCACCCGCAAAAACAGTCTTGTGGCCACATTTGATGACCGTGGCACCGAAGAGAGCACCTAGACCCAAACACTGGGGCGGAAACGCTCCCTCGCTTCAGGAGTGCAGTGGACGCAGTGAATTGACGTCATGGACGAGGGCGGGACTTCCGTCCCACGCATTCTGTGAGAAGGAAGCTGAGAAGGCACCATTTCTTGTGAAATTACAGAGCCACCCAAGGAAAGCTAGCAGAATCCGAGTTATGCCTTCTGTCGTTTGTCACGTCCTCTCTCATCGCCTGCCCCGGTCTTCCATCGGAATGCAAACATTTGGGATAAAGCCCTGACAAGTCGACGCCCTGCTCTACGCCAACGCGAACCGTTCCCCGTCCGCTCTCTTCCGGGAGGAGGTGTCAGCCGCCGGGAAGTGTTCGGCGTGGATTCCACTTCCTGGTGCGCTCTCGGGCCAGTTCCCCGGGAAACGTGGGCTTTCTATTGTTTTCCGCTCCTGGGTTCCGGGAGGTGGCGTCACCTGACTTTGTAGAAGAGCTGGAGTAAAAGGCCGATCCCGGACGCGCCTGCCCCATGGGAGTCCAGGGGCTCTGGAAGCTGCTGGAGTGCTCGGGGCGGCAGGTCAGCCCCGAGGCCCTGGAGGGGAAGGTCCTCGCCGTGGGTATCCTTCGCTCTCGGTGGCTCATCTGCCAAGTGCAGGTGAACTTGGCGAAGTTTCTGCAGAACTAAAGTGGTGTCGTGGGTGGGAGGTCGGCATGGAGCATCCCACCCCTTCGTGTCCTCTCCTCTTCTGGGTCTAGTTCCGTTCGTGTTACTTAAGGAGGGGGCTTGTGCGACCAGGTTGTCTGGCCCTTTTCTTTTGAATCGGCAACTCTTTAAATCATGGTTTTTGGAAGCAGGAATTCCTGTTACGACATTGGGAAAGTTTTCGAAAGTACGCAGTGAATACTTTTCCTCCCACTCCCTGTGACTGACTTGTTAAGGATAGTGGCTTGTGTGCATATTTGGCTGATTTCGTGTCTTTGGAATTTTTAATTTTTTTTTTCATTATGAAAACGTGATGCTTGTATTGGACACTTGTATTCGCTAAGTAGTGTTGCCTTGATCCGGTACCTGTTCCCTCCCCGAAGCCGCGGAGACCTCATACCAGTGTCCTCATGGAGGACCGGGAAGAAGCCATTGTATGAAGAGGAACACTGATGATTTTAAGAACATAATGAGATAATTACCACGTTTTTCCTAGTGGACAATATTCAAATACATCCGCATTGAATGCTCAGCTTAAAAGCTTTTGTTCAGGGTACCTTGAGTTGGGGAAAAGGAAGTTTTTCAGTTTTTTTGTTTTAAAGCACCCGCGCTCTGTTGCCCCCCAGTGGTTTCTCGGTCTAATTGCATTCTGAAGATGGCCTATCAGTGGATGAAAAGATGGTTTTTACTGTCAGGAACCCTTAAAACGTCAGCAAAGATTTAGGTCATTTTATGGTTAAATCCTTTTAAAAGATTAAGATTTTCTAGACCTACTGGTATGAAACACCAAGGTCACATTTCTAATTTTGTAGGACGTCAAAGGAAGGAAAGGTAAACCATGTAATTTAGATTACATGTTTGCAGATGGCTCGAAGAGGCCCATTTGGAATATGAAGTCATTTTTATTTTAGGCTCTTTTAAAGAACTAATCATTTAGCTAAAGAGGACTGTCAGCCTAGTTACAATGATAACCTCATATACAGTACTTGATAGCTTGTATAATTGATTTTTCTTTATCTTCAGAATAATTCAGACATCTGAAATATATATTTTATTTATTTTTTGTTAATAAAGAACTTATTCACAACTATACCAGGTTCATAGTTTGTTCTTGGGTCTCTAAATAAAGTGGTTTTGAACCATCTGAATAGTTGAATGTCTGGTTTATTTATGTGATTTAAATGGCTGTTAAGTAATATACAATCAGCAGTTTAATTTTTTTTCTTTTTTATTATGGACCTTAATATTTGTAAAGTGCATGTAAGTGTATTATGAAGTTACTACTCTCTATGCTATGCATACTAACGGGGATTACTTCAAAATTAACTCACCTAACTCTATAACTAAGGATATTTTTAAAATTGTTGTTCTTTTTAAATGTTATTGGTTCTTTGGGTTTTTAACATGAAATGATTTTTGGATTTGCTATAGATTTTAACTTTTATACCCCTTGGAGAAGTTTAATTTTGCCTGACATAGCTTTCTGAAATTAGACAAGTCAAGTTATGCAAATATTTTCAGCTTGTCTGATTCTATGTATTTCTTCTCTAAGAATTTCCAGCTGAAGCTCTTAACACTGGCTGAGGATTGACACTATCCTTGATAAATTTAAAAGTACGAAAAAACCCCATCTAGTCTCTATGATTCAGTATTTTAGGCATATGGAGTTTAGTAATCTATATTTCAAAAGCTTCATATCCTGTTTTAAGAGCATGAATGAGAGTTGATAATCTGAAATTAGATTTTGTCTGATCATAAAGTTGAGAATAAACTTACTATGCAGACAGGTAATTCCGTACAACAGTGTAGCAAGCAGACATAGTTATTCAGTACAGTGTGGCTCTAAGACATCACTGAGTCCTGCCTCCAAGATGGGTCTAGGCCTGACCACTTCCCATGGTCTCTGCCACAGCTGCCTGCTGTCCGGATGAGCTGTTACAGCTAATTTAACTGGTTTCCCTGTAGTTCATTCTTCTCATGTTCCCTAGCGAGATCCTCGGGGTTCTGAAAGTCATCCAGTGGCTGTTTGTGATGCTTGCACATCAGTCCCACCATCCCTTCTGCCGTGTGGGCCTTGAGTATTTAAGTGGCTTTGGTCCTAGGGCATTGTGTTTGGCCTGTTCTCTCCTCCATTCAGGTCTCTGTGTCTTCTTCAGAAGCCCTCTCTAATCCTAACCCTTAGCCCTGGTCACTCGTGTCCATTTGTTCTGCTCTGTTTCTTCCTTGGTGCTCACCAACAACCCAAGTTGTTACATGTCCATTATTTATTTATTTGTCTGTGTCCCTTGTTTGGATTTAAGTTTCTCAGAGATGGGGACCACATCTGTTTTCTTCACAACTGTATCACTTGATGCATCTCCCTAGAGCCTTGTATATGCCCAGCCCACGGCAGCACTGATGTTACAGGAATAAATAAAACCATGGTGTGCTGGGCACTAGCTGTTTTGTTGCATAGCATTTAGTTAGGTAATTGTTGATGAGCCGAAGTTTTTTTTTTTTTTTTTTAATGGTTGTAAAAATTAGGCCCTGTACATTCACTTAAATACTAACCTGCTCAGCTCATTTAATAGTAGATACTTATTTGCACTCTGATAGGCTGTGTGGAAGGGAGTGTAGTGCACAGAAGCGTACTTTAGATGAGTGTGGCACTCATAGGTTCTGCTTTCCTCCACTACATTGTAAACTCTATAAGGGCAAAAACTGTCCAGTGCTGCATAGAAGAATTTCTGCCACATAATAATGCATTTTTAAATAGGGATGTGTAACAGGAGGTCTTAATCTAGGCTGGGGAGGGGACTCATAGACTGAGACCTCAGTAGATGGTAACAAAACAGAGGGGGAAACTCAGAGGAAGAGGAAAGAGTATGTGAGAAGGCCCTTGAGGTAGGAAGGAGCTTAGTGGCTTAAAATGTGATGGGAGAAATGAGCAGAGGCCAGATTCAGGCCTTTTGTAGGTCATGGGGAGAACTTTGGATCCTAAAGGTAATGGGGAGCCTCAGGGGGCTTTAATTGTTGCTGCTGAGATCCAAATGCACTTTGAAGGTGCACTAGAAGGTGGGATTGGTAGAATCTGCCAATGGTTGGAGGAGAGGAGTACTTGGGAGGACACCTGGAGTTCTCTCTGGTGAATAGGAGTGGCAGTCACCGAGGTAGGGGCCTCAGTGGCCTGGTGGACACATGTAATTCAGCTTGAAATGTCTGTGAGGCATCAGGTAGGGGTGCCAACTAGGTGTCTGGTGTGTGGTTAGGAAAGCCAGATGCACGTGGGTAGGGTGTGATGTGGGGCCGAGGTGGCTCGCGGAGTGGTGCAGATAAGAGGGAAGAAGGCCTAGGAAAGGTCAAAGAAAGCTCCTCCATGGTGAGGTGGAGGAGCTGGCGAAGAGAAGGAGAGCAGGAAGTGCAGCAGGGTGCTGGGCCACTCTTACGGACAAGTACAAAGTGCATTTTCAAAGGTGCATTTGTTAGGGCTGGTGTTGTGCCTCAGTGGCAGAGCGCTCGCCTAACGTGTGAAGCCCTGGGTTTGATCCTTAGCATCACATATAAATAAATAAAATAAAATTGTGTCCATCTACAACTAAAAAAAAAAAATTTTAAAGGCACATTTGTTGGAAAATTTAAATGAAATCTCCAAGAAGAAAACATAAATTACCTTTGGTTTTAGCCACAATAGCTGCTATTTAATATTTTGGTGAATGACTTTCTAGATTTTTACGTTTAACATTATAGGTATTGTAAATGGAATCAGAGTGCATATATTTTTGTTACCTGTAAGTTTCCTGTAGTAGTATTTGTAACTGTCTTTCTTGTCACTAAACATGCTTCTTCAGTTTCCATTTTTAAGAGCTCCTTGGTATTTTAGCAGATCCATATGTCACGATTTTAAAAAGAACTCTTTTTTTAAAAAAACTGTTGGAAAGCTTTTGAATTGCTCTTCTCATTTTCCTTGCTATATACAAGCATTCTTGTAAATGAATCTTGTTAAGCCATGATGCTTCTTGAGGATGAGTGCCTGGAAATGGAATTCTTTTTTTTTTTTTTAATTTGTTTTAAATTAGTTACACATGATAGTACAATGATCTTGACATATACAATTGAATCAGATAGGATATAATTTCTCTTTTTTAAGGACATGTCTGTCTTTGAATGGTATAAAAATTAAGTATGTGAATAGTAAAAGTTAAGTGTTCTTGTGAGATCCCGTCAGGGCCAGACGTTTTAAAATCTCAGATGAGTGGTGATCTTGGTGTTCAGTGCTTGGTATTACCAGGTATAGGAGGCTGAATTTGTGAGGATGAGGAGGACATTCCAGAACGCTTTTCTTTAACAGTCCTCTCAGATATCAGCATTTGGCTCAACCAGGCGCTTAAAGGAGCCCGGGATCGCCATGGGAACGCCATAGAGAATGCCCATCTTCTCACTTTGTTTCATCGGCTCTGCAAACTCTTATTTTTTCGAATTCGCCCTATTTTTGTGTTCGATGGGGATGCTCCACTGTTGAAGAAGCAAACTTTGGTAAGTATCTTCTAATTTTATTTTCTTTTTAGAATTTTAGATACCAAGACTTATTTTGACATATAACCAATTTAATTTCAACTACATTTTAAAATTCATCTTTAACAAACAAGCAAGTTTTTCTTTTTTAAAGAAGGTTTATTATAGTACATCATGGTAGGATGATAAAATTTAACTAGAACTACTAGAATTCTTGAACTTGAGAGTTTTCTCTTTAGAGTATCTGTTTAGGTATTCCACATTTATTCCCACTGTGCTACCATTGCTCAGAACCTTAAGGAAAACCTGTTTAAGATTTCCCTGAAAGTGAGATTGGTACCACCTCTTCTTTTAAAGGTGGGTCGGGTCTCAGGAGGCCGCAGTGTGGTGCGGTTGAAGGTGGTGATGAAGTGGATTATCCAGGGAGGAATTTGGGCCTGATATAAAAGATTGACAGTGATTTTCCTTATCGTTCTGAAAGTAGTTTTTAAAAATTTCAAGCAATCCAAATAATAATAATGATTTATATGACTTTTATATGTAGAAAATGCCAGCTCATCAGTTCATCAGTTTATAATCATGTCAAATTATTATCCAAGTGAGGAAATAGAGTAGAAGTGAGGATTCATAAATTCATAATGCTTGAGCACATTTGTTAACTCTGTATACATGTCTAGACCTGAATGTTTTAGTTTGCCATACTCTGTGTCAAGTCCTTTTTTGGAAAGATTAGAAAGGAAAAGAGGATAACTTTGTTTTTCGTGCCTATCTCAACCATAAGCACAGAGATTGTTTCATTTATCCCTAGTTAGATTTTCCTTTTAAGATGTTTCTGTACATTTTAGGATTTCATCTGACAGAATCTTGGATGTTGAGGGGCAGAGTTACATACAAGTAATGCAAAAAAGTAATATCGAAAATTGTTTCTGGCATAACAGCATTTTAAAGAATTAATGTTGTCATTCATTTTGGGAAACATTTATTTGATTACATATCAAGTTTTAGGCTTCTTGGGCCATATTAAAAGACATTTAAAAGAGCCTGAAAGTAACAAATAATTCCCCCAATAAACTATATAAGTAATAGGTGGAAGCTCTGGGTGCCCTTCATGTAGCGGAAACCTGAGGGTGCTCACTGGAGGAGACACTGGAACAGCCGTCATCTCAAAACTCAGACAAGCCAAATTTTATGGGGAAAAAAACAATCACAGAAATGTTCTTAATAGACTGATAACTCTGAATTCAAATCTTATGTCCTTGCTTTTCATAGGCAAAAAGAAGGCAGAGGAAGGATTTGGCCTCCAGTGACTCCAGAAAAACTACAGAGAAGCTTCTGAAAACGTTTTTGAAAAGACAGGCTATCAAAACCGCCTTCAGCAGCAAAAGGCAAGAGGGGAATTACAGTGATTTGGGAGATTAATTAAAAATGTTTCACTTTTGTATTGCATTCCTAGGGTTCTCATTCTCTAACTTTAATTCTCAAAAGAAAATAGAGAGTGAAATGAGAGGGATAAGTAGACTGTCCTTGGTTCTGATAGTTTGAATTGGTGAATCTTCCCCTTCCAGGAGAATCAGCATTGCTAATGAGAAAGGCTGCCCCCCCCCCCCCATTTCATTCATTGATTTTGTGGTGCGAGGGTTGAACTCCAGGCCCCTCATGTGCTGGGCAAGTGCTCTGTCACAGAGCTGCCCGCCCAGCCCCACTTGGTTCTTTATAAAGCTCCATCTTCTGACTGTGGGTGGGCTGTGGCCAAGGCTGAGGAGCCCCTGTGAGTCTCCTTCTTTCCTCTGGGCTGTATTTAGCTCCCACCGTGCTGGAGAGCCCGCCAGGAGGGGGAGAGCCACTGCCTTTGAGCAGGCTTGGTAGGCAGTGTGGGAAGATGACCAACTCAAAATACGTTTTTATATGTTCTCTGTTTACAGAGTTTTGTTTGCTTTTCAGAAATGAAGCACTACCCAGTCTTACACAAGTTCGAAGAGAGGATGACATCTATGTTTTGCCACCTTTACAAGAGGAAGAAAAACATAGGTAAGTATTTAATTATTTAAGAATATTACTTTAGTCATTGTGGTATTGAGATAGTTAAACTTTATGTTTTACCTACATGATAAGGCCTGTGGGGATTTATTAGTGAACCTTCTCTATACCCTTCAGAATGTGTTCCAAAATCCAGGTTTGTCATTTTCTGACTTGTCTTTGTGCTTTGGAGATCTGTTGCTCTTTTGCATACTGAAGAGCCTTTGCTAGCACTGGATTTATAAGTTGGAAGACAAGCATGTTGGTTTTCTTACACTTTGCTTGGCGCGCTCTCGCCACCTGCTTCATCTCTCACCATGTGCTGAGACCCCACATGTCACACCCTTGCTGCTCAGTCCAGGGGGCACCGTGCACTGTGGTGTGCTCGCTTCTCAGCCCTGAGGTCAGATCACTTGTCCTGCTGACCTGTGTTCTGGGACTGTGCCTTTCAGTACTCTCTGTGAGCCCCTCTTCTTCTGGTAGCCTGTTCGCCTCTCGCAGCTTCTGTGTTTGGTGTGTAGATGGAGGACTAGTAGTCTTGTGGCTTATTTTCATCCTTAGCCCCCATTCCCAAGAGACAGGGCAGCAGGGGCTGAGCCCAGGTCATTTCCTTATTTAAAGCACTTCTGTCTATTTCTTGAGGATAAATGTCAACCCTTAATCACACTGCTCCAGCTTCATCTTCTGGTCACCACACTGGCCACAGGCAGGCTTTCTTTCCCTTGGTTTTAGATAGTTCTAAAGCTTAGTTCTTCCGTCTGGAAAACTTCCCTCCATGAATCTCTCTGTACCCCACAACTGGACACCACATTTACTAGTGGCTGAATCCAGCCAGTGTAATTTAGGAGACGTGGACAGTTTTCTTGGCTCTCCAAATGGGACTGAGATGACTCTCCTGGGTGCACCTTCAGCAGCCTGCCCTTCCCTTATGGTTCAGGCTTTGAGGTCATGTTGTGGTTGCCGACTTACCTGTGCTCCCCACCAGACAGTGCGGCCCCTGGTGCCCAGGTCTTGCTGGCTTATTTGCTGTTATTGCCCCTAACACTAGCAGCATCTTGCACTCAGTAAATCTTTAGGCTTCAAAATGATCTTAGGTTTTGTAAATATGTGTTTGACTTTCAGTTCAGAAGAAGAAGATGAAAAAGAGTGGCAAGAAAGAATGGATCAGAAACAAGCATTACAGGTATTTAAATAATTCTGAAATTCAGAATGTGTTTTGTTATTTGAAATGATCAATGTGAAAATACTATTGTTTAGTTATTGTATATTAATCAAAGTCCCTGATGAAAAGTAAGTAAATACAGATTCCCTTTTTATTGTGTGTATTTATATGCATATATGTACATATCTGTGCATTTATGTGTGTGTATAAATAAAAACTCACCCATATACACATGTATGGAATTGCCATTATATATGTTTGTCCAAAATAGCCATTTTCTTTATAGCCAATCAAATGACCAATCAATAAATAGTAATACGTGCCTGTGTAGAATATAGAAAGCATACCATCTGGACTAACTTGGAGTAACATTTTGGTATATTGTAGATCACATTCCCCAACCCATCTGGTTGAATACCTGTGTTTGTATTTGGGTGTGCGAGTATGCACCAAACGTACATGTGTATGCCTGTCTGTGTTTGTGTGCATGTCTGCCTACTTTCTAGTTATCTGTTATCATGTAACTTGGTATAGAAGTGAGCATTTTCACATTCTGTCTTGGTCTGGGTGTTGATCTGCTCATTTAGGACTGCTCTCTTGGAGCCCACCATGTAGGTAAAGGTCAGTCTACAGCCAGGGCTGGACTTGTATGTCCAGTTGTTGACGCTGGCTGTCAGATAGACCTCACTGAGGCTGGCCACCAGAATACCTGTGTATGGCCTCCACATGGCCTGGGCTTTTTCCCAGCATGGCAGCTGTGTTCCAAGGGCAAGCATTCCAAAAAAACAAAAGTTCCAGGCAGAAACTTTGCTGTCTTTCTAACCAAGCTTTGGAAGTTATATAGTATCTTTCTACCACTTTCTATTAGTTAGAAGTCAGTTCCTAGGACCAGTGCCTATTTAAGAAGAGAATTAGACAAGAATGTCAATGAATCTGGATGTGTTTTAACATTCTCACTGCACATATTTTAATGAATAATGTTTTTATAAATTCAAGTCATACTGTATATAAAAGTTTTTAAAATGAACATATTCTCAAGTTTCCTAGTAAAGCAGATAACATTCTTTGATAACCAAATTCATTTGAGTGTAACAGTGAATTGAACTAAGTGTATGAAATGTAAATTTCATTGTGTTATATTTTACTCTTTACAGGAAGAGTTCTTCCATAATCCTCACTCAATAGATATTGAGTCTGAGGACTTCACCAGCCTACCCCCGGAAGTAAAGCATGAAATCTTGACAGATATGAAAGAATTTACCAAGCGGAGAAGAACATTGTTTGAAGCAATGCCAGAGGTGACATAGACATTAGTATACAGTAGTATGTTAATACTTAGAATGAAAAACATCAGCAGAACTTCTTATTAGAAAGAAGAGAAATTTGATAAGCAGTACTGAAATTATATGTTAATTTCTGGTAATAGAGTTGAAAATGACAGGAAGGAAATGCAACAAGCTGTCGTGACATTGTCCCTGGGCAATGGACAATTTTTTTTTCCTTTGTCATTTGGGCTTCTTCAAATATTCTGTAATTAACATATTAAGGCGAAATAATTACATTAAGTTTACAAGTCCATTCTAATGCTGGTTTGGAGTCTGATAGTAACATCTGTGTTATAAATTTTCCATCTTAAAGTAAATGTTACAATCCATTATAACTGTATGAACAGTTGTGACTCAATCCATAGTTTTAGCATAAAACAGAAGTATTTCTGTTGTTTAAGAACATGTATATTTAATGATGAAGGAAAGATTAGTAAATTCTCGCAGTTACCTTCTCTTTGTAAATTGCAACCAATAATCTTGTTTTATACTCTTAATGGGAAGTACATTCTCTAAGTATGTAACCTGAATATCTATCTGGCATAGAATGCAAAATTGGTGAGATTAAACTTTATCCCTGAGGGAAAAAAATGAATTCACCAAGCAAAGAACAACATTATTTGAAGCAATGCAGAGGTGAAATGGGCATTAGTTACAATTCCATAGTTCTTCTTTAGCCCACTGCAGGACAGAAGCAAAACTTGTGACATTGTCCCTACTGAGGGACATAGTAATTTTTTAAAAAAAAGTTTTCTGAAGATTTTGAGTACTTCTTCAGTTGACATGAGAAGTAGGAAAAGGACAGGATATGTTTCTTTTCCTTTCACTTTCTTCTGTTTTCCCATGTGGGATGTGAAGATGGGAAAGTACTGAGGTGCAAAGAAATGAGATGCTTGGGTCTTTGGGTGTACAGAAGTAAATTTATTTTTATTTCAGGGAAAAATATTTGGGCCCCTTGTGTGTATCAGGCATTTTATTTCACACAGGATCTCCGTAGTACTTGAGGAAATAGGACGCAGTTCTTCCTTACCTGCTCCTCATCTCCTCCTTCAGGGAAGCATCTCAAGTGCAGTACTGAAAGGTGGTGTGGAGTAGCAGCTTGTTGCATCTCTCATTTTGATGGAACAGAGTTGTTCTGAGTCTTCCGGGTTTTGTATCATCTGTATGTTGTGTAAAGGTGATGTTGATGCTAGTTGTGAGGGTGAGCAGTAGTACTAATAATAATAGTAGTAGCTCAATTTTGGTAAATATGTCTGCTTTGGATCCCATATCTACCACTTATTAGCCATGTGCCTCTGGGCAAGTTACTTAACCTCATTTGCAGAAGGGAAATAATGTCTTATAGGGTGGTTGTGAGAATAAGTTGAGATGGTTTATATCAAAGTGTATAGAAGAATGCCCTTTACAGGAAAGCTTTGTAAATTTTACTATTACTCTTAATAACTGTGATTGCTGTGACTTATGGTGTATGTCTTCTATTGGCCAAGGACAGTGTTGGGCACCTGCATTCTAGATTATGTGTTAAGCCATGACCAAGATTGTTTTGTGTATACTCAATAAATAATTTTGATTAAATTGTGACAGTATCCATAATTTCTATATTTTTTGCTTAATTCTTTTGTTTTAAGGATTATTTTTTAAAGGCAGTTATAGTCTGTCCTAGTGTTCAGTTTTTATTTTTATGTTACAATATTGTAAAATAAACCAATGTATTTGTATAATATGAAACTACCACTAATTAAAACGGGCAATTATTCTTTGTCCCCTTTTGGGGGGAAAGGTGGAATAGTGTCTGTATTAAATGTAAAACAGTAATTTTATTTGTTAATTTTGCCTCTAGGAGTCCAATGACTTTTCACAGTACCAACTCAAAGGCTTGCTTAAAAAAAACTATCTAAACCAGCACATAGAAAATGTCCAAAAAGAAATGAATCAACAGCACTCAGGACAGATCCAGAGGCAGTATGAAGAAGAAGGGGGTTTTCTGAAGGAGGTAGAATCGAGGAGAGTGGTCTCTGAGGACACTTCACATTACATCTTGATAAAAGGTATGTAGTGGTTCTGAGTTCAATAAACTACCGGTCCTGGATAATGATAGTGAGGTCCTGCTTATGCAGCTATAAATGGATGAATCCAGTGCCAACCCAGTTTAAAATTAACTAATTTGCTGATTAACTAATCTATTAGCTAAAAATTAATTGCTGCTTAGCAAAAATTGTAACTTCATTTATGGGAACCAGTGACATCTCGTTCATCTTACTAGAAGTATGTGGTCACACTGTGAACTGTGTGGTGAGAAGTGTTTTACTTTTTCTTAAGGTTTTCAAGCTAAGAAAGTGGAAGAAGTGGGTTTGGAGTCTCTTCCTTCTTCCAGCAAAATGCACAACATTTCTTTTGACATGAAGTCATCTCCCTGTGAAAACCCAAAGCCAGAGAAAGAACCTGATGCCACCCCTCCTTCTCCAAGAACGCTGCTAGCTCTGCAAGCCGCCATGCTGGGCAGTAGCTCCGAAGAGGAGCCTGAGAGTGGAGCCCCAAAGCAGCACAGCAAGAGGGGTGCTGCGCCAGACCAAGGCTCCGTATCACCACGGACCCTCTTGGCCATTCAGAGAGCTCTTGATGATAACGAAAATGTGGGAGTGAGTGCTGGGGACAGCATGCCGGCAGGAGGGCCAGGAGTGAGGACGCTGCTTAGAGACAGCCCCGGCCAAGAGCATGCTGAAGGGCCTAAAGTGAGAGAAGGGGGAGCAGGGCTGCTCACCACGGGCCCCCCTCCAGCCAACGTGCACTTCCTGGAGGAGCCCGGGGCTAGCCCTGGCAGTGGAGAGGAGCTGACAGACTTGGTTCATTTGTTGAGCACTGTAGTTAGTCAAGGCAGTAAGTCTGATGTTCCAGAAGAACACATGCCACTCACTCACACGGAGAAGGGAGTCTCTCAGATGAACAGTGAGTCCACAGATAAGGCCAGGAAGGGTCCTCTTCCACACAGTGACAGGCCCGGGCTCCCCCGGGGACAGGAACTGACACAGACACCTCCCACAAGCACAGCTTCTGAACCCAGGAGCGAAGCACATGCTGAGGAGCTCCAGCTGCGGGCAGGTCCTGGCCCTTCCCAGAGTGGATATGATCCTGCTCTGTCAAGCGATGATGAAAGAGAAGCTGGAGCAAGGCCCGCTGAGGTCACTGGCATCAGCACTTTACAAGAAAGGAGGGACATAGTAAGTGTCCCTGCAGAGGCAGTAGGTAACCTAGAAAATGCCATGCCCTTAAATGCTGCAGAGCACGAGGATTTCCCCAAAACCATCCAGGAATGCGAAATAACTACACCCGCGGGCCAGGAGCTAGTGTCAGTCCTGAATTCCTTGGAACCAGTGGAGATGGAGTCTGAAGAAAGTGAATCTGATGGTAAGTGCTGTGCTATTTCCGAGCGGCAGAGGTGGGGTGGGAGCTGAGAGGCCCCTTAGCGTAGCCCCGTTCCCACTTTTTACAGATGAGAAACCAGAAAGAGGTGAAATGACTTTGCAGGGACTCACAGCTGGGACTGCGTCCTCGTCCGTCCTGCTTTGCAAAGCTCCGTCATTGTTGGCTATAAAGTGGGGGTAGTACCCTAGAGGGAGAAGGCAAAGCTGGGGTTTTCCTTTAGCTCTCAGGCTCCTTTGCCAGTACCTCAGTGACAAGCACTTTGTATTTGTCTTATCATTTCTTATTTTGTCTGCCACTGTTGTTAGGCTTTCTCCCCATGGATATGATATATGTGTCTATTGCTGTATGCACTTATATGCTGCTGGTGCTCATTATGTGTAGATGCTACATTTGTATAAAATTATTTGTAACTCTAGAGTCAGTACTTTGTGACGTTTGCCAACATTGCAGGGTGTGGGGATTTCTGTCGCCACACTGCCCCCCAATGAGATCTGCCTTGATTCAGTGCTCCTGCAGAGATGGCCAGAGGATGGGGACAGTGGGGTGGCAGTGTAGTAGAAGCAGCTGCAGCGTTGGGGTTTGCATCCCAACTTCAGAACTTGTGAGTAGGGCCACCTCGGGGAAGCCACCCAACACTTCTGAACCTCGTTCCTTGTTGTAAAATGGAGAAAATGTAATCTGCCAAGGTGGGTTGTTTAGTAGGACCAAAAGTATATGTGCAACATATTCATATAGATACACATATTTCTCTGCAGGAGCAATGACCCTCTTTTTGCCAATTTAGTGTTCACATAACTTTATAAACCAAACCCTGCATGATGAAGATCTTCGTACACATACACTCTCACCTTGTGTCCTGGTGTCTGTTGGGCCTCTACATTCTAAACTCATGATTTCCCAGTTGTGATTAATAAGTACAGTGCACCCGAACACAGGTGTAGCCACTTGTTTTTGTATCCATTGATAACTTTATCTGTGTAAATTGTAGCTATGATAGTTACCAAATGGGGCTTTCTGACTGCGTCATTCCTTGTATATTTATCAATGGTCACCCTACTATAAGGAAGATCTGTCTCTACTCCCTCATTTATTTTTATTTTTTTCTGTGTGGCCTCCTGGATTCTGGCTTTATTCAGTGAGTTACAATCTGATACTCTGACAGTTTATTTTTTTGCTTGAGTTGTCCCAGCTTTGGCCAGTGGGGCCTCTTCAAGCTGGCTCCTGTGGCTTTCGACAATCCCCCCTTACATTTTGAGCATTTCCTTACTTTCTGGCCTAGATGTTCCAGGCCTGTGTTGAACTCATGCCCTGACCCTGCTCTTCTCACCAAGGACCCTTTCTTCTTTCAGGGAGCATGATGTTTAGAAAGCATGGCTGGGTGCTAAGTGCTCACTGTTTCCCTCAGCAACAGAGCCTGGAGCTACATTTACGTATACATACACAGATGCATGTGTGCACACATCTATATTTATTTCTGGGTCTATCTTTGTATTAAGATCCAGGTGTTCACACTGATATCTGTAATTCCCAACATCCAGGGTTTATTCTAACCTCCCCTGTCTTTATAATTTTCTTTTTTTAAAATAAATTTTTTAGTTGTAGATGGACACAATTTTTTGTTTGTTTATTTTTATGTGGTGCTGGGGATCGAACCCAGTGCCTCAAGCCCCGATAATTTTCTTAACAGTGAGAAACTTCCTCCCATTATCTTCAATATATTTACCTATCTGCTATTTCTTTCTTTATCTATAATGATCTCCCCTTACCTCTGGCTCCTCCTCGATCTGCTCCTCTCTGTCCTGATTGTTTCCTCACACAAATACGTGCAAGCCCCCTCCCCTGAAAGCAAGGAATGGAACCAATATGTATTTATTAAGAAAAAATAGCAAGAGAAGAGGAAAGGAATGTGGAAGAGAAAGAACTATTTCTCTGAGTATTACCCAGGATTTTTTCAGCTTTATTTACTCTTTTCATAGTGAAATGGCATAAAGTCATATTTAGCAATCTATACTTGATAATTTTTCTTTTTGAATTTTTTAAAAAAATATTTTTTATACCTTTATCTTGTTTATTTATTTTTTATGTGGTGCTGGGGATCGAACCCAGTGCCTCACACATGCTAGGCAAGTGCTCTACCACTGACACAACCCCAGACTCCTTTTGAATTTTAAAAACAATATTAGTTAACTTAGGACATATAACAGTTGACTAATCTAATACGCAAATCTTAGACTATCTTTGAAGGTAGGAATCAAACTCTATCTAATTGAAAAGGCTTGTTTTGAAGTTACAGGCATCTGTGATTGAGTTTGTTTAACAGTAACATTAATTGCATGTATTCTTCTAAACTCAGATTTTCTCTTTGGAGACAACATTTTTCAGGGTTCTTCAGAAAGGTGTTGATGGTTTCAGGATAATTTCCATGTTCCAGTTGCAGATGAAGTGACCCTGTTATTTTGGTACAGGAAGCTTCATTGAAGTGCAGAATGTGACAAGTGATGATGAACTTGAAGCTTCCGAACCTCCCTCTGAACAAAGTGAAGAGGAGCCAAGAGGAACTGAGGAGGAAGAAGCCCCTGGTGGCACCCAGAGCCTCCTACAGGACAACTCAGAAGGCGAGGACTCTGATACTGACCCACGCAAAAAAGCTGAAAAGGAAGCAGAAGACTCCCTGGATGAATGGCAAGATATCAACTTGGTAATAATGCAGCCTGTTTCAACTTACTGCTAAGAAGCCGACCTCAGTAGCTTTTGAGTTTTAAGAGTTGTTGGATGAAAATTTATTAGCTGATTGCAATGAATCTTCTTGTTGATGGCTTCTTTTCTATCTAGATTACTGTCTGGGATAGACTCTGCTTTTCTTGTGACTTAGTGAGGGAGCTCAGGTATTATAGTCTTGCTCAGAAATCTATGTGGAGAAGAAGGTTGTTGATATTTTCAGTCAGATTAAATGCAGGCTTTTTCTAACAAATGAACTTAATTGGATTATTAATATAATTATCTGCAAATGAAAAATTATTCTATAGGAGGAGCTGGAAACCCTGGAGAGCAACCTCTTAGCACAACAGAATTCACTCAAAGCTCAGAAGCAGCAGCAAGAGCGGATCGCTGCCACTGTGACGGGACAGATGTTCCTGGAAAGCCAGGTGTGTTCCTTGGCCGGGGCATCCGCATCCCTTCCTTAGACCCCAGGGAAGGCTGGATGGCGTGTGGTTGCGCTGCTCCCTCTGGCTGCGGCCTGGGTGCATTTCCCCGGGGCTGTTGTGTCTGATTGCAGGAGCTCCTGCGCCTGTTTGGCATTCCCTACATCGAGGCTCCCATGGAGGCGGAGGCGCAGTGTGCCATCCTGGACCTCACCGACCAGACTTCTGGAACCATCACCGATGATAGTGACATCTGGCTGTTTGGAGCACGGCATGTCTATAAGAACTTTTTCAATAAAAACAAATATGTAGAATATTACCAATATGTGGACTTTCACAACCAATTAGGTAAGACCTCAGAGTAGATTTCTGAAATTTACCTTTGCTATTTGCCTTATGCATTGTTTTCTTTCCAGGGAACTAATTTGATGCCTTAATGGAAATGGTTAGGTGCATACAAGTTTTCATGTAAGAGATCTTTTACTTAAGTGGAGAAATAGGATTTTGAAAACTGGACTTCAATCAAAGTCCTGGTATATTTAGTTTTTTTCCAAGCTTAATCATCTGACCTGGTTAGTTGACTAGTCATTAGCTCTCCAGAGTGAACCAGGGTAGGAGAGAGGAATTGGGTGGAGTGACTCCTGCCCATGGCCCACGCTGGTGTTCCTAGTATTGGTCCTCTTTCTGCAAATACCGCATCAAGTGATCCCTGAATGCCAGTTATTCTTGATAGGGAGATGGAATGAAGCAGTCTAGTAGGAGAAATAGATAATGAGCAAATGCATAAGTTATTGACAGTCTGGAGAAACCGTATTTATAGGTAGCCTTAGGGGCCTGAAGGAGATCTGCAAGTACTTTAGAGAAGCACTTGGTGATAAGTGCTCAAAGGGACCAGCAAGTGCAGAGGCCCTGAGGCACAAGTCCCCTCCCAGGAGGCTAGCAGGAGTGGGAAGAGTTACATGGTGGGAGAGTATGGAGAGACCTGGGTCAAGGCCATTGTCCTGCACTGGAGGAGGGAATGTGGGCCAGCTGGTGTGGGAGGGGAGAGGAGAGGAACAAGGTACCAAGCAGCCTGTGTTGTGGACCCACCATCA
Organism: Marmota marmota marmota; assembly: GCF_001458135.2. Taxonomy (NCBI): domain Eukaryota; kingdom Metazoa; phylum Chordata; class Mammalia; order Rodentia; family Sciuridae; genus Marmota; species Marmota marmota. Next base: position 8,400,080 of record NW_025999932.1, on the reverse strand, counting down.
ACAGGATGAGGGAGACTAGGAAGAGGAGTGGAACTGGGAGAGGGAAGAGTTCAGGCTGGAATGTGTCAAATTTGATATGCCCATGGGATCCCCAAGTGGAGATACAGAGTTTGTAGTTGAATATATGCAACTGTGGTTCAGAGGCAGCCACGCTAGATAGTTAAATTCAAAGGTTAGCATGTAGAGGGAATTTGAAGCTGTGAGAACAGAGAAACTTTAAAAATCTGAATAGAATGCCATTTTAAAAAATCTATTTCATATAATAAAAGGAGATATCTTTGGCTGTTGAGTGTGTGTGTATATGTGTGTGTATGTAACGTTTATATAACATTTATGTAAATTATGTAATTTATGTGATTATGTTTATAAATGTTATAAAATAAATATTTAAATTAAAATTGCTACTCTTGTAGGATTAGATCGGAACAAATTAATAAACTTGGCCTATTTGCTTGGAAGTGATTACACTGAAGGAATACCAACTGTAGGCTGTGTAACAGCCATGGAGATTCTCAATGAATTCCCTGGACGTGGCCTGGAACCTCTCCTAAAATTCTCGTAAGTTCTTTCTACAGTTCTTTAGTTCAGATGTTTGTAGAAATACCCATTCTAGCAAATGGAACTTTTTCTCAATTCATGAGCTGTCACAGATCACTGTGGACTGAGAGACTAGCAGGATGTGCTCATTGATCCCCTGGAGTCCTCATGAGATCAGAGTCAGTTTCCTTCTTGAGTGGCACCAGGCTTCTCCTGGTCCCAGGGGAGGAGTGTACAAGCCATTTTGTCCATTCAAGTATTTATTGAATCCTGACTATAAGTCAGATGCTGCAGGCCTTGGGGCTTCCCGTGCCCTTGGGGTGTGAGGAGCAAAGGTGCTTGCACCGTGTGTTCAGTGTTCTGAGGCCTCCAGGTGGCTGTCCTGTTCCTCACCTTGTGAATTCTGTGGTATGTCCAGTTGTGGAATCTCATTTGATCTGGAGCCCAGAGTTGTGCTGTTCAGCTGTTAGTTCTGGTGACTCTGAGATGGTAGGAGTCATCAGCACATCTGTGAAAGTAGTTCTTTCTTGGGGCTATAGCTCAGCGGTAGAGCATTTGACTAGCTCGCATAGGGCCCCAGCACTGCAAAAGAAGGAAAAAATAAAAAAGAAGAGACAGTTTGCACACACCATAAAAGTCACCCCTGAAGTGACTAGTTCTGTGGTGTTTAGCATAATCACAAGACGTGATGGCATCTTCTGGCCTTGGTAGCAATTTGATTTTGTATTCTCTACAGTTACATCTCCTTTGTCCTGTGGTTGGAAAATGTGGGACGTTCTGGTCTGGAGAACCAGTGATCAGAGTCACTGGATGAAATCAGAAATTGTAGTACTGACTGCTGGCCTATATTCAGACTTAGCATACACACCGGTGTATCTTATTAATGCTTTCTTTATCTCTATTCCCATATTTTTCTTATTGTTGATGAAATGTATGTACCAGGGTTAAGTTACTAGGTCACTCATATATCATGATAAATAACTTGGAAAAAAATGCCAAGTAACTTTATTATACAAATGAAATAAATACATAACAATTTGTAAAGTGTGGATTAAAAAGGACCTACTTTAAATATTTTGCTTTATATATTTTAAACTTTTCTATGCACATTATACTCAATGCACATTGTAATTACTTTTTTAAACCAGGTTGAAACTGTGTTATATACTTAGAGTCAGCTTTAGCAGTTTCTCTCTTTGATCTTCTAGCTGCTTAAAGACAGGATGGGAGCAGCCTGGTCCCTGCCTGACTCAGAGGTTTAGGATGGTACAGAGTTAATGAGGAGGAGTGGTGGGAGGCCAGTGGAGCTGAGTGTGCGACCGTGCTTTTCTCGTCTCATCATCTCCTAACCAGACCCTGGCTAGTCAATCATTCTTTAAAGTGGAGCTATTCTGGGCCAGCAGGCCGTGTGTAGTCAACTAATTCTGGTTTGGCCTACTCTCTGTGTACTTTAATAGAGCCTTAATTTTTGAACTGGCTACCAACATTTGAATCTGGGGCCATTTCACAAGAAAATTCAGCTTCTCTTTGGGGAGAAGGTTCCCTGATTGTCCCACAGCAGCTGAGCTGGAGCAGCAGCTGCTTCCCTCCTGCACACCAGTCCTTCAGTTTCATCACAGGTGTCACTACTCCCTGCTCTCCTCCCACAGCCACGCTGATTGACAGATGCACAATTCGTCCTGGATGTTAAGTGTCTGGCCCTCTTGCTTAAGGAGTAGTGGTCTTTTTGGCTCCATGAGCCCAGTGTGCTGAGCACATTCTCCTACCTGGCAGTCATGATGAAAATTCAAAAGTGAAGCAGTGGTGGCAGGCTCGTGGGCATTTCCCCAGGACACCCTCGGAAACAGTGTTATAAAAGTGATGAAGATAGACGACGACGACGACGACGATTATTATTGGTTATTTGTGTGTGTGTGTGTGTGTGTTTTGATTTAACGAAGACTGCAGTTAGTCTTTTCAACAATAGATGGCACTCGTGTGTCATGAGGTGGAACGCAGGCTGATACCACTCCATGAATTAGTTCCCAACACCAGTAAGTGGGAGAAGCGGTGGGTTTTTTGTGGGTCGGGGGGCAGGTGTGTTCCATTGAGTCCATGGATTGGTGAGGGTTATTTTTATGTTTTTAACTTTATGTATTTATTTTTCCTGGTGTTCTGCTGTTGCGGTACAAACTACCTTGTAATCTCAGAGGCTTCAAATGGCGGAAGTCATTGATTTTGCTCATGAATCTAAAGTTTAGTCAGCTTCCTGGGTGTGTTTTGTTTCTGCTCCATGTTGTTTGAACAGCTCATCTGGGCTCAAGGATCTGTTTAAATAGCTGACATACACGTTGGCCAGGTGGTCTTACTGTCACTGGCAGCCCAGACAGAGCTGTGGGTGGGGCCTTGCACCCACTCCATCTGGACCTGCTCGTGAGACTGGCTTCCTCAAAGCCTGGTGGCTGCTTCCAAGAGCAAATGTTCCAAGAGGCAGGAAGAGGAAAGTGGAAAGGATATCCTCCTAGCCCAGCACAGTGCTACTTCCTGTTACCCCGGCCAGCCAGTCCCAGAGCGTCTGGCCCCACTTCTTTCTTTCTTTTCTTAGGTACATATTAATTATACAGAATATTGGGCTTTATTGTAGAATTTTCATACATGCGTATAATTCAATAAATTTAATTCCCCAGAACCTCCCCCAGTCCCACATTTTTATGGAAAGAAAAAAAAAATGTGGCTTTCTTTAACCACAATGGATGAGTTCAAGAAATAATAGATGAGTATTAGAATGGAAAAAATTGAAAAAATGGATAAAATATAAAGAAAAAATAGCCATATCTTTGCTTAGAACATTGCTTAACACACAAGAAAGTAATATTTTGTATTATTATTTATTATTTTTAATATCTGTTGACCTTTTTCCATTATATGTTCCCCTCTGGGAAAAGAAATGATAGGATGCTTTTTGTTGACTTATGTTTTTCAACTATAAAATTTACCATGTTCTTGGCATTTTCACCTTTTATTGAATACTCTTGTATTCATCGATGCATTTTGTTAGAGGTGAAAATGCAGATACATTGCTTCATTTTACTGCTGAGAAGGAGACCTGGAGAAATTGTTGTGATAGTGTAATTATGCATGAAGGCTCTGGGAGAGGCTTTTCACTTCCAACTACAAATCTTGAGCAAGTTTATTCTTTCTGAGTTCAGTTTCCTCTCTGGGTGAGGCTGATGATAGGACTCTACTTGATTATGGGGTAGATAAAATATTGAACAGTACCAAGTACAGAGACATCATTTAATAAATGTTCCCTATCACTATTCCTCGTGGTTAATAATACTGAAAGCAGTACAATTAGTGTTCTATACATCATTCACTTTGCATTGGAATTAGGATTTGAATTTTCCATTCCTGAACTCTACCTTCAGTTCTTTACCCCCAGTGCATGCACTACACTGTCTCATTACTTTATAAATATTTTCTTTACCTTATAGAGAGTGGTGGCATGAAGCTCAAAAAAATAAGAAGATAAGACCCAATCCTTATGACACCAAAGTGAAGAAAAAACTACGGAAATTGCAACTCACACCTGGTTTCCCTAACCCAGTGGTTGCGGATGCTTACCTCAGACCTGTGGTGGATGACTCAAAGGGCTCGTTTCTGTGGGGGAAACCGGATCTTGACAAAATTAGAGAGTATCCTTGAAATCTGCAAACATAAGGGACATTGAGCCATAGTAAGGCTTGTTAAACTTTTGAACAAGAACTTGGATCGTTTTCCCCTGATATCACATTCACTTGAAACCCTCCTTTTAGTTCCTTTTTCCCTCTCAGTATTAAAGAGGATCTTCTTTCAGATAAGCCATGATAGCATTCATAGACATGAACACATACTTAAGTACTATTTATTTTGAAAAAAATAGGAAAGATGATGATGATTTTGTGTGTGTGTGTGGTGCTGGGGTTGAACCCGGGGCCTCACGAGTGCTGGGCAAGTGCTCTCTCTGCCACCGAGCTGCATCCCAGCCCCACATAATTTTGTCCTTTTTATTGCTGGTTTTCTATTTTGTATACTTAAATTTAAGTATTTCAGTTGATGTTTAAAATGTTAGAGTAGAATTAATCTAGCTACAGTTTATTTTTTTTCTTTCATAGACAAGATATCTGAAACATATTTTATTCTAAGTCAGACTTTTCATAGTCAAAAGGCTGACGTCGTAAAATGAGGGTGGAGTTTCTTCTGCCTTACAGGATTTGAAAAGAACATACTGCAAGATGATCATGTTGGAATAATTTGTTATCTTTTTATCATTACCTCTTTAATGTTTTAAATATGAAAATCTTTTGGAAGGGAATAAAGGGTCAGTTCTTTGGATCTTTTATTTATCACTTGTTAAGTACCTTTGAAAGCATTTATAACCTTAACTGCCTGCATATTTTGTCAGCGGTATTTTGGATGGAACAGGACTAAAACGGATGAATCTCTATTTCCGGTATTAAAGCAACTGGATGTCCAGCAGGTAATCAGGTGGCTCTTTCCCTGGTTTCACACTGAAGGGTGAACTTAGTAGGGCTTTGATTGGCAGCTGCTGAAGAAGAGCTAGTTAACTCTTTGGGTATGCAACATACATTTATGATGCATACCCAAAGAGTTAACTAGCTGTTCTTCAACAGCTGCCAATCATTTTAGGTAAAGAACAGAGGAAAATAGAAAAAGAATAATTGGACTTAGTCTTCACAATATCTCTCTTAGTGCTGGACTGTGATGACCTTTCATGTTCATTCTGACTTTGAAAAAAAAACAATAATCAATTTCACACTAAGCATTTCTGATTAAAGATATTACCCTCTTGGTGTTATTGTCATTTTTTAAAAGCTTAGGAAATGTCCAATCCAGAACAGTTCTGGTCATTAGGGTTTCTCAATTATAAGCACTTCTTAATTTATGATTTTTATATAGATCTTTATAGTAGAAGCTCAGTCATTATAGCATATCAGTAAGAGAGGGGATCTGGAGGAGGAGAGGCCTTGTAGGACTGTCTCCTCTGGGCAGGTGAGTGGGTCTTGCTCTGTCCATGTGTTCTTGCTCACTTAAAGCAAGTTTTTGCCCACCATGGAAGCAATCCACAATGTACACTCTCAAATCCACTGTTTAGCAGAAATGAAAAAATATCTTTTAAGATAATTGAGTTAATTTCCATTAAGTTTGGTCAATTTTGGAAAAAAAAAAATAAGCAAAACTGATGTAAAGAGCATTTCCAGGGGATCCCTCTTGTTTGTTGGAAGACCTTTCTCTGCTGAAAGCATCGCCCAGCTGAGAGTGAATGCTGTTTCTCACCGACTGGTTACTCCTTAGCTCGAGATACATTTTGTTGTAGAACTTTCTCCTTTCCCACTATTGAACTTAATATAAGTTTATTTCTCTATGATTGGAAAGTGTAAATAATGTTGTGATGGACATTAAGCCTAAAACTTTTCTCACATGTAAGTATTTTTAAAGAGTATCTTCCCAAGGCTTGAAGACTTTTTAGAGCTCTTAAAATATCCTGTGAGCTTGCCTCCTGGAGGTACTATATGATTATAGAATGTTTTAAGAAGAAGGAGACGTAGGACTTAGAAACAAGCCCAATGAAATTTTATTGCTTGAGAAGATGACGCTTTTTGAGTATCTCAGAAGAGATTTGTTGTTGGAGATGTGGACAGAGGACTTAGCCGACAGAGTGAGTGCAGTATTGCTTTCAGTGTAATTTAGAAATCACTGAGATCCACTGTAATTAATTAATTGGAAGAGAACTGGCTTTTGGAAGGTGTAAATCAGCATTCTCTGAAGTGGTAATCCAATGTGAGCAATCAAGGCGGAGCTTGTTGACATGGTGTGGAAATCTGTCTGATTCGCATGTTATTTTATTTTAGACTCAGCTCCGGATTGATTCTTTCTTTAGACTGACTCAGCAGGAGAAGCAAGATGCTAAGCGCATTAAGAGCCAGCGACTCCACAGGGCGGTGACGTGTATGCTGAGGAAGGAAAGGGAAGCGGCCGCCAGCCAGGTGGAGGGAGAGAGCGAGATGCTGGGCCAGGCCCAGGGCAGCGCCCCGAAGAGGAGCCTCGCCGAGGAACCGCAGGAGACCTCGAGCCTGAAGAGGAGGAGGCTGTCCGAGTCTGGAGGCCCCGATGGATGCGGTGGGTTTTTGGGGCTGAGCTGCCTCTCGGAGTCCGGTGCCTCTTCGGGTGAGGAGGCCGGAGGTTCGCCGCCGAGGAACGTGCGCAGGAGAGGAGCTGGGGCCAGGCGGGGGGTCGGGCCCCTCGCTCCCGTGCAGGCGGCCGGGGTGAGCACCAGCAGCTCCAGCGAGGACGAGGAGGACCGCGGCGGGAGCGCCAGGGCCGCCCTGGTGACGGCCAGGCCCGTGTTTGGGAGGAGAAAAGGGAAGGCGAGCCGTGCCAGGGGAAGAGCGAGGCAAACCTGATTCAGAATCTGCCTTCTCCGCGGCCGTGAGGACACAGTGAAATTAAATGCGTTGGCACAGTCTTCGTATCCAGTGTGTGGTCTTTAAAAAGATTGGCGCGGACCCGACAGTGTCAGCGGGTCACGGTTGTCCCGTGTCCCCTGCCACGTCGGGTGTTTTCTTGTTCTCAGAGACTTTCTCTCTTCCCGATTCCATATCTTACACTGCCTGGTGCTCTCTGACCCATAAGGAAAAAAAAAAAGAACAAAGAATCTACATGACTAGCGCCGGCTCTCAGAATGCCTTCCCTCTGACTCATACCTAGGTGAGAAGAAAGATACCTGTGTAGTTTAGGAATAAATAGTGGCAGCTCCAGTAACAAATAAATTCCTGCACCCCACTGCTTGCTGTTTTCCCTCAAGCTCTTCTTAGAATGATAGCAGGAGGGACCCTCACTGCTGGAGCATATTTGAAGAACGTGATTGCTGCGATTTTAGCAATTAATTAGGAAACCTGACTGAGGCGCTTCGTTCTTCCTGTGAGCATTAATGATGGGAACCTCTGCACCGTAATGTTTGCTTTCACACTACTTCAGGTGTCAGAAGCTGACTTCTCTGTAAATAAATTTGGTGGCTCAGGGGTTCATCAAGCCAGTGTAGGTGGGTCCACGTTAGGTGTTGACTACTGTTGGCACAGCTCTTTGTCCAGTGGTCAGCCTAGGTTACTTTAGGATTACTAGGCGGAGATCTCCAGTAGCCTGCTACTTTGAGTCTAGGGTACCTTCAGATGTGCCTTCCCAAGTTCATAATCCTTCTGGTATCTTTCATATTTCCATCTTTCCTTGTTTCCACCATTTGGCCTTCAAATTGAAAATCTTCACCAAAGAAAATAAGATACAAACAGATACTTTTCAACAACTTTTCAGTGAGTCCTCAGGATTTTAGGCTGTCATTTGTTTACTGTTCAACCAAACTTCTGGGATACTTGGACTTCAGCTGTTGCTTTTCTATGCTCATTGTTTCTTCTTAATTTCAAATATGGCTTCTGCTTCTCTCAGTCTTCTCTAGCAGCTTCCTTCTCACATTGACAATGATGTCTGCACAATAAACTCAAGTCGTTTCTTGATGCCTCTTTGCTCTAGAGGTATTTGAAGCAGAACACCTCAGTGAGGACAGGAACATGTTTTCATATCATTGGTATTTTTCAAAGGTACTGGTAATTGGGAGTTTTTGCATATACATGTGGGTAGAACAGTGCTAAATATTTTGATTTTGTTGGCTTTAATAGATAATTCAAATTTATTTTCCATTGTGTTAGCTGATATAAATTCTGTCACTGTAACGGAGACCTTCCTATACATGGTCTAGGTGAGCTAGAGCCTTCCTTCTCTCTTACTCTACTGTCGACGCGTCAACAGGGGAAGTTGTTGTCTTTTGAGTTATTCAGAGCCCAGGCCAGCCATCCTCTGGGGTGTCTTGCTCGAACAGACTGTGACCACTGCATCAGTTTTTCACCCTCCTGGAAGGGGAAAGAACCAAATCCAGGACAAGCAGAATGTCTTACATTAAGGGTGAATGGAAAAATCACTTTTCTTCCATTTCATTGACCTGAACTGAGCATTTGGCCATACTTAGACATGCTCATAAATGTGATTTCTACCTGGTCTGTGCCTAGGAAGAAGGAGAAAATGGTTATTCAGGACCATGAGAAACATGCTGAAAAGTATATTTATAGAACCCTTTGATAGTATATCCTCTTTTTCAGTTTAACCATGTGACCGAAGGATATTCTTTTACAAAGGAATAGACAAGTTTAGAGACATTAACTGACTATAAAAGCTACCCATCTAGTCAGTAAGAATTTTTTACCTGGGGCTGGGGATGTGGCTCAAGCGGTAGCGTGCTCACCTGGCATGAATGTGGCCCGGGTTCGATCCTCAACACCACATACAACCAAAGATGTTGTGTCTGCCGAAAACTAAAAAAGAAATATTAAAAAAATTCTCTCTCTCTCTTTAAAAAAAAAAAATTTTTTTACCTGAACTCAAATCTAACTCAAAATTCCAGGGTTTTGTTTTACTTACAAAAATAGGTTGCCTGTTGAAAATAATCAGCAGCAAAGCCAATTTATCATTATTCAGAGCAAGTTGATTACCTATTACATCTAGGTGATAGCATCTTTTCTATAAAATGAAATTATCTTCCAGGTTATTAATATTTTCTTCAGCTTTATCTACATTTGCTGTCAAACCCATACATTGAATTTTTTTCATTTATTGTTATTTTTTCTTTCTTTCTAGTAGACTCTTTTTTTTTTTTTAAATATACTCTAATTCTTTGGTATAGTTTCCCTTATATGTTTTTTGATCATCATAAATAGTTGCTTTGAAGCCTATATCAAATAATTCCATTATCTGGGTCACCTGTGAGTTTATTTCTATTGTCTGTTGATGTGCTTGGTGAATTTTGACTGAAAAAATTTCTGAATGAGAAACTGTGGCTGTGCTGACTCCCCTCCCCCGCAACCAGGGATCCCAGAGGTATTCTGCCAGGCAGCAGGGCTGATCACGTCATGTCATGTCAGGACAAAGTGGACTCAAGTCTGGTTTTCAGTCTTTACAAAACTCCAGCTGCTGCTCAGTCCTTATTCCTAAAAGGTTCTCCAGGAGTACCAGCTGAAAGCCTGGTGTTTCTCTTCTGAACCTTGTTCTGCTTTTTGCCTTGTCATGCTTGGGAAATTGGCCTCGTGCCCTAAACAGCACAATTACTCATTGCTGTGAGTGCAAGGTCAGTGAGGAATGTCAGGCTACTTCCCTGTCCCTTCTTTGGGATCCAGGCCCTCAGTGCCTGGATGCCTTGCCAGCTGTTCTTTTGTCTGCCCACTTCTGTGAGGTTGCCTGAAGCTGAGCTGGGTCCATTGTTTCCTCTTGGGCTACTCAGCCTCTTTCTCTTCACCGGGGATCAGTGCCTGGAGTTCTTGTTGCCTGGACAGCTCGATGTGATGCTGTTTAACAGGAGCACGTGAGCATATGTGTGTTTGTATTTGAAAACCTGCTTTTCTGGTTCCTAAGGAAGCAGAGGTCTGCTCTAGGTACATACAGCCAGAGGCAGAAATCTCTGTGTCTCTGCTTTTTAAACAGTTCTGTATAATTGAAATGATTATGTCTAACAGTTGGCTAAGATGATTGATTTAGGGATTCTGCTTCTGAAGAACTCCAGCACCAAGGATTGCATCATCTTTCAAACAGCTCTTTGAAAAAGTCATAATTTTATACATTAAATAATTCTTTATTCTTGCTTTAAAAATAGTCAAAAAGAGTGTCATTTGCCCAAAATTAACTGCCTATGAATAATAGTTTGTATTGTTTAGGATTTTAGACTTTCTAGAATGTTTTTACCTATAATCGTAACCAACAAATATGTATATTATATGCTTTTTATATCCCTATTTAGTAGATGAGAAAGCCAGGGAACATGCTAACTGTATGGTCAAAATCACCAGCTAATTATTGATAGGAGTAACTAAATGGAGCCTCCTGAAGTGCAGGCCTGCCTAGTACAGCAGAGTGACCTTGGTTAGCTCTGTGTAAGTCATGGAATGTCAAGTGTTTCTTGCATTCCTAAGTTTAAATTTGCAATATTGCTTGGCTTTGTTGCTTCAAGTAACTTATATCAAGGGGATCTTTTCAGAGACAGGGGAATGTTTATGCATGCCTACAGGTACATAGTGCACCTGTGTAAGTACAGAGATGAACACACCCTTAGCTTGCCATTCCACCTGAATAGGAAGGAGTTGGGGTGCTTTGATTCCTGGGCACAGAGCAGTGCTGCGTAAATTCTGATGCAATTGGATTCTGAAAACAGACAGACTGGTGATTTGAAAATTATGTGGCCTCCATTTCACAGGACATGATAGCCGTGGAGTATTAGAATAAGCCTTGACATTGACGTGGGAGAACTGGATTGCTGCCTCTGTGCAGTCTTTGCTTACTCATGGGAGTGGTTTACATCTAGCTATTGGTTTTAGCTCTTTCATGGACCGCAGTCATTCTGTTATTCAGCCCCTTTAGAAGGGTGTCCCAGCCTCACTGCTGTGTAACCAGAGGCGAGGAAGCTGCAGCTGTCGGGATCCTAATCCTTCTGCACGGCCCCACTGCCAGTGTGTACAGTAGTAAACTCTGCTTTGGTGCAAGCCTTTCAGGCTCTACCAGAGGACTCGGCAGCAAAACAGAAGTTGTGGATGATACTTTTTAACCTTCTGTAAACTTGGCTAAGTCATTTAGGTGTGTCTAGGTTTAATATTTAATAAATACTGGCTTTCATGTGGACAGGTGTAATGAAGACTGCTTTCTTTAATGGAAAAGATTAAATTGGGAACAAAACATATGTCTTGCTATTATTTGAGCTGTGACCTTGTTTGTAAACTCTAGGGAAAATAATTTGGCTTCTAATTTACTGAGGCATGCTGTGAAGAAATGTGACTTATAAGTAGTTTGGGATCCTTGGAAGAAAGTGTTTTACTAATTTATGGTAGTACAGTGATAGCTTCTATGATACCAATCAAACTTTAGTGAGGTTTAAGTAATGGCTCATTTGAGCTAATTCTGATTATCTGCTCCACTTGAGAGGCATGAAATACTTTGATTTATTCAGTCTTATATGTCTGCTGGGATGGTGTGCATAGATGGTAGAAGCTACTAGGACGATCATCTGGCCCTGGTGCTGTTTGACACTGAGGAAGTGCTAATGACGCACAGATGGGAACAAATGAACTCTGCACTGGTTGCTAGGATGCTTTATTTTAGATTAATATTATGGTTTTCAATGCACCAAGCAGAACCCATTTCTTCCCAATGTTTTAGTCATCTCTTAAATTTTGGCATTGCTGTCTTACCAGGCAGTATGATGTGCCTCTCTGTGGCAGCTGTTTGTCTCTGGTGAGGAACACGTTCTTTCTCTAGTAGCTTATAGAAGTCCTGACTCTGAAGCCTTTGTTCCAGTTGTGATTTGTACTAGGTAGTGTTGAGTTGGTCTTGATTAAATCATGCTTTTTTATTATGTGGTGCTTTAATATTCCCTCAGCTATATTTGAAGTTAAACTTTAGTAGGTAAGCATGAGTATGCTCGGTACATATTTTTACTTCATTAATACCATTTGACATTTTATTACTTGCCTAGTTTTCAAGAAATGATCAAGAAAACATCAATATATAGCCATCCATTGATTGATCACTTGATGGAGCCAGAAGTTCAAGAAGGTAAATAATTTTGTTTCTTTCACCATTTGACCAATTCTAAGGAGGCAAATAATTAGTAGAATATAAAATATTCCTTTTGCAGTGTTCATCCATGTCTTGAAGGGAGCTAGGACATTGATTTACTGCATGTTATGTCTCAGCTTGTGTTTGCTAACCTGAGATATCTCCAGTAATTTTTTATGCCTACTGTTATCATACCTAGGATCCTGGGGATATGTTTGAGATAATTTTGGCAGACAATAAATAAAATATATAGAGTTACTAAGTAATTAGAACTTACTTACTATATATTTAGAGTTTTTCTTTATCTGTAAAGATGGAAAATTTTATTTTTACCCAATACCATACATGAAATGCATGTTTGTGATTTGTAAGTTATTTTAGGTAAGAAGCTTGCAAGAGAGATCTAAATAGTTTTATGGAAAAAACTGAAGATTTTACTAATGCTTGGATGAATGATGAATTTAGGCTATAAAAACATCTGTAACACGTGTTTATGGATCATCCCTCTGACTATTAATTAGAGGCAAATACATCATGTAATTTGACCTCTAGATGTAAAAAGGATTTGAGTTCTACATCCAGTATAGTTATTTGAAATTAGCCCATCATTACTACATGGTCTTAAATATGAAGTATGTGTTAATGTAATTTGACCTCTGGATGTAGAATTTAAGTTTGAGTTCTACCAGCAGTGTGATTATTTAAATTGTCCTACAAGTTTCACGTAGTCTTACATATGAAGTGTGAACCTGCATGGTTTTCACAATATAAGTACCCCATTATCTCTAGATTAAAAGTGTAGACTTGTAGATATTCTTGACAGAGACTAGAACAATTACCATGTTTTTGTTGAGCAATTCAAAACAAATAAAATCATCTTGCTTCTTTCTTTCTCTCCCTCCTGGTCTATCATGGTGTGGCGCTTTCTAAGAATTGTCATCCTGCTTTTCCCTTTTTTGGCCACACCAGGTGGCTTCTACCTAGATGAGCGTGTCTTCAGGCTGAGACAGTTAGGGGCGTGCCCAGGGTTGGCAGCCTACCTGGCTTAAACACCAATGGTTTTCCTGTAGCAATTCTTGCAAACCTAAACATTTAATTTGTAATCACTTAGAGAATCCAGCCATTTAGATAATTTGAGTGAAGATACAATTTCTGTGTGGTTTATGAATAAAATTACATCATTATCATTACCATTAGTAACAATTCTTGGTTTCAACTGTGCTTATGATAATTTGGCAAATTACAAAGGGAGTGGAAGAAGTTCAAGGTAAGGTTGAGACAGAAGTAGTATTAAAATATTTTACAACATGAACAAACACACCCCATAATCATCTGTATAGCCAATTAAAGCTTTAAAAATATGTTCAAAAGCACAGAGCTGGGGGATTAAGAGTGTGCTGTTAGAGCAGAGCCAGGCGTTGTGTTGCTGACAAAGGCTCTTCCCAGAAGGGGAACACGGCGTTCTCGGGCACCGGAGGGTATTGATATGTCCTACCCCAGCTCTTTTATACTTAGTATCTCTTACTTGGAAAGGATGGAGCAGACTCCTAGCTTGTATTTCAACACCAGCATGAAGATTCAAGAACTATAAAATGTCACTCATTTATACACAGATTAAAACTATGACTAGGGCACGTGCTGGCAATTCCTTTCTACATGTTTCTGATGCTACATTATAATCTGTCTAAAACCTCATCCACATTAACAATGCCACGTGTCCCACGCTTGCCTGCAGCCTTCTCTAGCTTTAGCACATGTAGCATAGTTTTCTAAAACGGTCTCCTGAGAGTCTGCAGCCATGGAGGAGACTGTCCTTCCCCAGAGTCAGGGGTTCTGGTGCACAGCAACTCAGATCACTCCAGTTGCTTATTAAACTGCCTTGAGTCAGTTTGGGTCTTTTCAGAAGTAATGCCCAAGTGGGATTAAATGTGCAAGGACTTTATTTGGGGAAATGTTTGTGGGAGATAAAGAAGGAAGGAGCAGAAGTAGGCAGAATTCTCAGATCTCGGCTTAGGTCCTACACCTAAGAAGGGGAGAGATGGATAGACTGGGTAAGAAGAGCTTCCAACAGTTCTGAGACATCTCAGGTAGGCAAAGATGTCCCTGAGCTGAAGCTGACTACTGAAGGGGCATCCAACATGGGATGGGCTGGCTGTGGTAGGCAGCCGCAGGGGGAGGAAGCTCTCAAGGAGCCAAAGACACAGAGGGCGGCACTGTTGGCAACTGAGCTCCTTATAGCAGGTTCCCTTCATCTGAGTGGCTCCCCTCGATGGCCAGCACATCTTATCACAGATGACTATGCCTTAACTGTGGGTTTCCTATTCAGATTTTCCCCTCAGTATATTTCCTGTCTCAGTATATGGCAGAATCACTTTCCTGGCTACCCCGGAGCCTTCTCCCTCTCCTTCATGCCCCTCCCCATTACAGCCTGTTGGTTTCGCCTGCCCTCCTCCATGAGTGCTCCTACTCTTCCTCCTCCATTCCCAGCATCAATTGCTTTGATTCTGACCTGTATCATTTCTTCTCTCCAGTGTTGTTAACTGCCTTTAATTGGCTATCTCACTCTGGACTAACTTTCTTTACCCTCTCTAGTTCCTTTTTCACACTGTGGCTTGCAAGATCTTTTTAAAATTCAAACCTTGCCACATTAGGCTTCTGTTTAAAATTATTCAGTGTCTCATTGTTTCCTGTAGGATAGAATCAAAACTTCTAAGCATGGTGTAAGTGTCTTATCTTGTGCTACTGACCCCTCCACTTACCTCATATATTCTCAGAGTTCCTCGAATTGTAAAATTGGTCAAGAGATCTTTCGCCAGTGGGCTGACACATATTGTTCCCTATGTGAGACACATCTCCTCTTAAGACATATCTTACTTGCCTGGCAAACCCCTAATCATGAAGGTTCAGGTAATTCTTTGCTGAGCTCCTGAGAAGTGGAACTTTGAATTTTTGAATTATCTGGTTGAGCCTCTGTTAGAGCACTTACATGTTGGTCTGTCTTCATCGTCATAGTGCCCAGGTGCTCAATAAATGAGTGAATAAATGAATTAACTATAACCAAGGCTATTGGTTGGACTTAGGCTTGCTCGTTAGAGATGGTCTTATATTTCTGGTCACCAGCCAGTTGACTCCCTTCAGGCCTAGTATAACATCCTACTCAGGGTATCACATGAAACTCTCTCCCGAGGACTTTCATAAATCTTTACGGAGTTGGATTAATGAGTAATATGCTTTTATGAATAATATTAGCCTTACTGCACAAAGAAAAAAGTTTACCTGAGTAATTCTATCTCTGTTTATGAAACCTACCACACACTAGTGTGAGGTAAAATATGTGATATTATAGTTGGGGTACCATAGCATTACTAAGGTGAGCATCACTCATTAACACATTTTAAATATTTAAAAAGTAACCCGAATAAGTATCAGCAAAAAAACAACCAATTTTTCACATGTTTAACAAAAATAACTCAAGTTTACTGCCTCAATCTGCCTCAGATGTCTTCAAAACTCTGGTTTGAATGTCAGGTTTGGGTGCCAGTTGCTGTCCCCAAGAGGAGGCATGTGCTGCTCAAAGGACACCGGTGGGACTTGGCCCTCAACTCTGTCTGCTGCCTTCATCAGACTCCCGTCAACTGGGCCTTTGCAACGGGCTTGTCATTAGCTTCTGACCTCACCAGTCCCACAGCCACTGCTGCCAGAGATTGTTTCAGTCAGCCTTTTCACTGATGTGATGAAAATACCTGACAAGAATAACTTTAGAGGAGGAAAATTTTATTTGGGGCTCATCATTTCAGAGGTCTCAGTCCATAGATGGCCAACTCCATTTCTCTTGGCCTGAGGTGAGGCATGTCAGAGGAGCATGAAGGTGAAAAGCACCAGGAAGCAGAGAGAGATTAAACTCAGCTCACAAAATATCAACCCCAAAGGCAGCCCCCACCCCATGGCCCATGGCCACCTCCTCCAGCCACACCATGCCTGTCTACAGTTACCACCCAGTTAATCCCTATTAGGAGATTAATGCACTGAATAGGTTATAATTTCACCTCTAAATTTTCTTGCATTTTCTCACACATGAACTTTAGGGGTACACCTCACATCTAAGCCGTATCAGAGGTAGTTCTTGAGCAGCACATCTGATCACATCAGTTCCTGGCTCCTCCTTCCCTTATAGAACAAGGATCAACACTGCAACAAGTCTGGTCTCAGGCAGCTTCTTCAGGCTCATTTCTCACAATGATCCCAGGTGCACCTTGATCTTTTCATAGCTCCCTGAGCACAAATGTCTCCTCCTCAAGGTTGCTTCTCCTGATCCCACCAACTTGGGTACTTCTATAGCCTTTAGAGAAGGGCTTTCCAAGACTTCCCAAACTCCACTGACAGTGAAATTGAATCTTTCCCTTTCATGATTCAAGGAGTGAACTTTGAGGACAATGAACTGAGGTTCTTCTTTGTTTTCTACTTGCATCCTGAGCAGTCTCAATAAAAGAGGAATTTTCTTCTTCTGTGAAGACATAAGATGTCTCCTCAACTAGAGTTCCAGACTCTTCATTCTTGAAACTCAGTGTACCAGCAGATAGAACATATCTGTGGACTCTTCTCAGGAACCCATTTCAATATAAGGGCTCAAGATATTGGCATTGCTGAGGCATTCACGATTGTATGTTTCAGATTAGCCTGTGCCCATTTATTTATCTGAAAATATCTTTAACATCTTAAAAAAATCCGTAGGCATTTCTAAAAAGCACATGACATTCCTCTTTGAGTAGAAGATTCGGTTGAATGACAGTTGCTTTCATTTAGGAGAGTGGCTTGACTTGATATTTTGCTGACACTTTCTCATGACAGCCTGCAAATGGAAGCTTGAATTCACTTGTCATTGCTATTAAAAAGTTGCTGTTTTTTTTCCTTTTTTATTTAGTGTATTTCTGTGCTCTGACCCTTCATTTATTATTGTTCTTACTGACCTTAAAGATATAAAAGAGAGGACTGTAGACAGAGTTGCTATTTTGGAAGGCTTGCTGTAATCCAGCACCAAAATCAATTCACCACTGAATTTTTCTCAGGAGAATAGTCTTCATAGTGTGGCAGAATATTGCTAATTTTCACTTCATACTTGAAAACCCTTTAGTTCTCAGGAGAACAAGAGCCACCTGGTAAATTTTAAATCAGCAAAGATTTAATAGCAGGAAAATGGTATTAGAATTTTTTTGTATGAAAAAGCATTAAAATAGATAAGCCCAAGATAGCAACATAATTATAATACTGTGTCTTGATTATGTTTTATTTAAGATCTTTTGATGGTTATGTTTCAATATTAAATTCATTAAGAAAATAATACTCTAAGATAGGTAGATAGCTTTCATCTAAAGGTGAAGACATCAGGAGTTTGGGGGCTTTCACCCAGGAAAGTCAAGATCTACTATTTTGTGTAAGGTTACCCAGTTTTAGTTTTTTGTCCCAGTGCTAGAAAATAAGGAGAGAATATATGTGGGAAAATTGTCCAAAAATGCTTCTAGAATTCCAATATATGACAATGTTATTAACTTTTTGAGGAAATTGCTCTTCTGATATTAATTAAGAACCAAACACTATCTGCTAATTCATAAATCTTTTAAACACTAAATCCCGTATTCAGTAAACAATGCAGCTTGAGGAATGTGTGCTTTGTAAATTACCTTTGGGGTATAGATCCCTCCCTTCTATTGCAAGGAGGCTGCTCCAGGATGCCTGTGTAGTATACTGCTCTTCTCATTAGATTCTAGGTGAGAGATTCTTGTTATCAACCTGGAAGTAGGTGGTGTCATTACTAGAACTTAATATTACATGTGTCTTCATTTACATAAAAAATTACTACTGTATTACAACTATTACCTCAAGATCTTTAGGTAGAAGTTCATGCTGGGTAAGAACAGCCAGTGTTTTAAGATGGAAATAATCATAGAGAGATATATATGTTTCCTTTTAAAATCTCACATATTACATCTAGACATTATTGTGATTTTTTTATTGTCATAAAGAAATTTTGTTTTAAGCTTCATCAGTCATTTCAAAAGAAACTTGATTATTTTATCAGTGTGGTTCTTACAAAGATCTTGTTCCTCTTTGACAAATTGTTTTAAGCAGCCATATTCAGCATATTTTGGCTTTGTGATATAAATTAAGCTAATTTTATGAGGGCTACTTCTTATGGAATGCCTATAGTAGTCATATAACATTTAAATGCAAAACAGAATATTAATATAAAACATTATTAAATTTTATTCAAACTGATAATGATTTCTATATGATACAATATCATCATAGTTTTATTACTAGTTTTGAATTGCCATATGTGTTACATAAAGTTGTTCTTTTTTAGTGTATATGCAATTAATAGTGGCTGTAGTTGTTTCACGAAATATTTTTCAAGGTCCTTTGTCTTGGGAGTGTAATTGTCAATTATAACAATATACTCATATATATTTTTAAAATTTCATTTCCACATGAGGACAAAGATGTAGTCATTATCAAAAAGAAAGGACTAGCTCAGTATATTCAGAAAGACAGTCAAAAGCCAGGAATTCATTTGTTATCACTGACTTGTTAGACAGCAGCACTAATCTGGCCAACTAACCTTTAAAAGAACGTGCAAAGTCAGAGGTGTCAAGTTGTACCAGTAAATATTCACTGACAAAGTTTCTGTATCAAAGGCTGGAACTTTAGGAGATGCTCCTGGGATTTGGTGTACTCTAACATCTATTAATCCCTGGTACCTTAGGTGACTTGTCAAAGGAGTGCTGCATTTACAAGGAGCAGGCAAGGAGGCCCAGGAGGACACGCTGAGCTAAAGGTCAAGGAAGCAATTAATGTTCTCTGCTTTTCCCTAAAGAGCCACCACAGCAAACCTCCTCCCCCACTCCTTCATTCTTAGCAAGCCAAGTGCATGTAGTGGAATGAAAGTTAAAGTTCAAATAAAACATATTACCAGTATTATTTGGTTCTTGGAGCTCTTCTGAATGTGAATGCATGCAGTTATTTAAGGAGAAGTACAGTGGAATATATTAGAAGAGGTGGCTCTTGCTGAAGAATACCAATTTTTCATCTTGCTATTTTTGTTGCATCTCTACTGAGCGTCAGTGTGATAGTGGGAGAATTGGGTGATGGACAGGCCCCTTCCTGTGGGCTGTACCTAAGCGGGAGTTCTTTTGGGGAACACATGGTTCTGACTAGATTCTATGCGGGGCACACATGCGCATGCGCACCCCCCCCCCCAATTCTTCTATTTACTAGTTTTTTAAAGTTGTAGCAACTCTTGTGTTCCCTCAGGTCTTTACTATTTTTGAGGAGCAGGTCTGTCTCTTCAAATTGTCCTCCTGTGGCTGAGTTTCAAGATGTCTCACCTCCCGGTTCCTCCAGTTTCTTGGCATTCCAGTATAGTGAGACTTCTGCAGTTGCATATGGGACTAACAGTATGATCTGACCAGCATGAAATAGAACAGAGCCTTTACTGACCTCATTTTAGAAATTATATTCTTAACATGACCTTAGTGTACAAGTTTTTATTGATACTGGTTTTATACTTTTGACTCATATTGAGCTTAGGCCCAGTTAAACCTACATCTCTATTATATCTGCTTCCACCCCAAATAGTGCTGCTAAACTCTACCAGAATATGGGCTTTATGTTCACCTTTATTATAGCTCACATTATTAAATCCAATCTCTGATGCCCTGAGATATCACATGCATTGTTGAGGTGTAGAGGAATTAAGTCTGTCTTTCCAGTGTTTCTGAGGGGAGTGACCACATCTTCTGGCCAGCTACCATATTTCCACCACTCAGACTGGGGCAGGTGCACACCAGGCCTTCAGCACAGAGTTCTAGAGTGAGTGAATGGGCTAACCCAGGAACAAAGATTACTCTGGCTAAAGTGGTTACAATGAGACTTTGCTGCCTCATCTCTTCCTACTTAGGAATTTAAAACTGTTTTTCGGTTGGATTTGTCTTTTCATGCTGTTTCCTCCTTATATTCACAGTTGGTCTTTATTTTCCATCTTCTCTTCCGGAGAAAACTAAGCCTGACTTCATGAGTGCTGGGGAAGGGGAGGTGGATGGCAAGAGCTGAGAGAGCAGAAAATACTGGAAGGAGCAGTGGATTTTAAGGGCCGGTGTGAGAGAGAAACAACTTCTCTATCGATGGAAGTCATGTTAGAACAAAGGTTGACCAAAGACAGACTTCTTTCATGAAACCACTCCAAGCACCTCAGCCACAGCACTATGAACTGTTGAGTTTTCAAGTCTGTGCCATACCATCCAGGGTTTGATTAACTGGTGATCTTGTTCTGTCTGAATTTCGTGATCAAAATAGTAACAGTTACAAAAATAATGATCATTCTTTATGTCTCTTCTGTGAGAGGACCTGTTCTCTCCCTTGAGGGTGCTCCCTCTTCTTTCTCTTCTAATACACTTTGCTATACTTTCAAAATAATAATAATGATAGTAGTAGTAGTAGTAATTTTCAGACACCATATAGCAGGCAATATGCAAAGCACTTTATACATATTGTTTGTTTCCCAACGTCATTTGATATAGATTTCTCTTTCACATTTTACTTAAGTTTGTAAACTCTTAGAGACAAATAGATTTAAAAAAAAAAACACATTATATCACAGCTTTTTAAAACTGTAGAAAGGAGGCTCTGGAGCAACCACAAATGGAGCTCAAATTTTGGCTCTTTCATTTATACCCTGTGTGGGCTTGGTCAAGTTAACATGATTCTCTGAGTCTTAGCTTTGTTATCAGTGAAAGTGAAACTAATAGTGTGTACCATACAGTTATTGCAAAGATTAAGAGCAGCCAGGCGTGGTGGTGCACAGTTGTAATCCCAGAGGCTCAGGAGGCTGAGGCAGGAGGGTCACAAGTTCAAAGCCAGCCTCAGCAACTTAGTGAGGCCCTAAGAATCTTAGTGAGACCCTGCCTCAAAATAAACAATAAAACAGGCTGGGGATGTGGCTCAGTGGTTAAGTGCTCCTGGGTTCAATCCCCAGAACAACAACAACAACAAAATTAAGTCAATATTATAGCAGGTTCTAGCATGTTAAGTATATGCTCAATAATTAGTAGTTAAATGTTACTTATTAACCATAAGTAAGATTGTAGATGCCAACATTCCATGAGTGCCCCAAAATAATAATATAAAAATAAAAAATAGGACTGGGGATGTGGTTCAAGCGGTAGCACGCTCGACTGGCATGCGCGGAGCGCTGGGTTCGATCCTCAACACCACATAAATATAAAAATAAAGATGTTGTGTTCACCGAAAACTAAAAAATAAATATAAAAAATAATAATATTAGGGCATATCGTGGGTGGTATTGCAACATATCTTTTATCTGGTTAAAAGCAAGTTAAATAGAACAGCCTATTATATGTCACTAAAACACCTGAAATCATACTGTGTAGACTCTACAAAAAGGTAGGATCTTATATCCCATCAAAGTCTTCTCTTGTTCAGGAAGAACTGATTGGTGGTCCTTGGAAACTTCCTTGCTTTCTTCCTTCCTCTTCCCTCCCTCTTTCCCTTTCTTCCTTCCTTCCATCCTTCCTTCTTTCCTTCCTCTTGCACATTCTAGGCAAGCACACTACCTCTAAGCTGTACTCCTTGCCCAACATATTGCCTAAGTAGTATGTCAGTCACTCTGAGTTGCATTTAGCATTGCAGAAATGGATAGTGTGACGTCTAGAAAACAGAAAAACATGGACACCCTGATGTGTGAATGTTAGCTTACATTATGAGGTACTTGAGAGTAGACCTTACTTTTTAGTTTCATCTAAGGTCAGTGAACATTTGAAATTAACTGAGCCCAGGAAATGCTGCATTTCCATTAGCTGCTTCTCTTCTGTCTTGGGTTTCTAAGATACCTACTACCTCTTTGATTTCCTTGCAGAGGCCAGAGAAGACCATGATGACAAGCAGGTGGTCTCAGAGATCATGGCGAGATGTTTTATCCCAACTCTGGTAACAAGCATTTCCTGGGAAGCCTTTCATTTTGTTGGTCATGAGATTCGGATTACTGAAGCGATGGACTGTTACGGTGCTGTTGTTTGGCCCTCGGTATAATTTCATACACAATTTGCTACATTCAATTGTTTTCCAGTCAGTTTGGTTCACTGATGTGTTTTACATGGAAGAAGGAAACAGGTTGTATAATGCTACTATGTGACCTCACACAGCACTAAAACTTAGAAATCATGCAATTGGGAAGTCATTTCCACTAATTAATTCTATTTCTAACTTTATCAAAATTTGTGAGACACATAAAAACATTGTTTACTCCTTCAGTTTTTTATGACTGTAGAGTTTAGAAGAGTCAATGTTTTTATTTCCCATTTTACTGGCTCCATTTGGGTTAAACAATTATAGTGACATCTGTATGAGTCTAACATGCAGAATATTCTCAAAGGGCACCCACTCCTTCAACAACTGAGCATGAAGGACACAGACCCTCCACTGCAGCCTGCCCTGGCCCACACACTAAAAATAACTGGTATTATTACTAGTTGCTTCCTTGAAACGTGACCCAATTTAAGCAACTAAACTCTGTACTTTTAGTTATCTCTCTTTCCTCCCAGTAATCCCCAAAGACTATTTTTAGACAAAATGTTAAACATATTGGGGTTGTAATTCTGTGATGATTTCCTGGAATGAGGCCTATGAACAGCCACAGATGCTCTCCTACTCACATGGGGATACTCACCTGTAACATCAGTGACACATTTACCTACTGGAGTTTCATCTTGCTCTTTGTTACTACTTGCCAAGCACCAACTTTTTAATTTAATTTTTGTAGGCACTTGTTTTATGCTATTTCCTGGAAACAAATGCAAAGCAGTATAATATGGTTGATAAAAATGTGATTGAAATTGGAGCTGGAACAGGGTTGGTCTCCATTGTGGCAAGTTTACTGGGTAAGTAGGTATTTTTGATTGAATGGGGGAATGAGAATTTAATGATCCAAAATAAGTAGTCTTTACTCTCCAATGTGCTATATGACCTGAGTTTCTTTGTAACCTTAATTGTTTAAATGGACTTCATCAATAAACTGTACCAATCCTTATGTCTCTTGACCATTTCATTCCTGAATTTGTGGTAATTCTCCCATGGGGCGCTAACCCACAAGCTTTAGCTGAAGCATACCTAAGTGGACATTCAGTTCATCGTCCTGATTATTAGAGCAGACTGTGAAACAGGCTTACATGGTCTATTGATGCTGATTTTGATGTTCTTTAGATTTTAACATTATTTCAGTGTTCTTAGGTAGCTGTAGATTCCTTTTGGGTTTTGAAGTCCTATGCTTTTATGAAAAGTGCCTGTTAGAATAGAGAGGGATATTGGAAATCATGTAACAGTCACACATCTGCTTCTATTTTTAGGTGTTTGGATTTATTTTCTCAGGTCATTTCCATTCTTTTATGACCCTCCTTCTCTCAACAGCGGCTTTCCCACGGAACGTGTGATCATCTCCATGTTTGCGAGAACCTGTTTCAGTTCAGTCTTTCTTTGTTGTTACCTATTTCATTGCCTTAATTTAGCTGCCTTCTCTGAGGTGCACTACCCAAATCTGTCTTGATTTCCTTGATCTTCAGAAGTGCACACCTGCCACTCTACAATCTTGAGAGGAATTTGAGATTTAGTAATTTACAACTTTCTAAACACTGGAGAGGAGTAGGACCCTTGAAGTTCTCCCAGGTATTTTAAAGAAATAGCTCCGTCCACAGTGCTTCCAAAGTCACTGTTCCATTTGGTATGGGTAGAGTCAGAGACACTATTTGATTTATACTGAAAGCCTCCAGGTACAGAGACAGAATTTGTGTTTTGGGAACTCATTTGTTTTATTAAGAAGAATTGATCCCTTCAGTGAGTTTGTCTAACTTGGAACAAACATCAAAAGATGGAGGTCTTGTTTAGTCAGTATTCTCAGAGTGGTGGTGCTTATCTCTCTAGACACAAAGTTCTCAAAATTAACAGTTTATACTTAGTATTGGCAGGGCACGTTCCTGATCTTGGGATTTAAAAATATTTGTTGAAAATGACCGATTTCACACACGCTAGAATGTGGAGGTTCATATTTCTGTGATTTTGCCAATTATGTGCATATTTCCCTCCCATTTTTATACTTTTTACAAAACATTCCTGATCAGTGTTAAGAGAAACTTGACATTGTGGCTAAGGGATGGATTCTCATTTATTCCGAGCGACACTAGACTTCTCTTCCAGCTTTGCTTTCCCATTTCGTATTCCGGCCTGTGCTTGTCTGATGCTGTGGTTTTAGCCATCTCTAATTTTATTTAGATTATTTTCAGGTCTGATACTGTTCAAAGTTCTCTTTAAGAATGAAATTTCTATAAATTTGTTCCTACCAAATTCCTGCCTGAAAATGATCGCTGCTGTATACTTATAACTTGGGAATTCTTTCTATCCCTTTAATCTAAACATTTTTCCTGCATCTATGATCTTTGACTTTATGACCATTGCATTTATGTTATGGATGGGTTTTAGACAGGTTATGATGGGAAGATTTACACTTGTGATGGAGTCAAGTTGAAAACTTAGCATAAGCGTAGATGTCAAGATACAGTCCATGTGATGCATTGAAAAGTTTTCTTCCCTCCATTGCTCTGACCTGAGCATTTCCTGTTTACCTGCAGGAAATGTGACATGCACCCACTTGGACTCACATGACTGAAGCCCAGAGATCTTTTAGGGAAGAACTTATTTCTCCTTCACCCATGACTTTAGATTATTCTAATCAGGGCACTA
This sequence comes from Marmota marmota marmota, assembly GCF_001458135.2. Taxonomy (NCBI): domain Eukaryota; kingdom Metazoa; phylum Chordata; class Mammalia; order Rodentia; family Sciuridae; genus Marmota; species Marmota marmota. The sequence goes on along the minus strand of NW_025999932.1, from coordinate 8,375,060 downwards.
AAGATTTTGAATATCTCTTTCAGTTATTTTTCTCCTAACATGTACTACATAAATAGAAAACAACAACAACAACAACTGAGACAAAAAACTAGGAGAACAGAAAAGTTCCATGGTGTGCAAGAATATCACGGACAGAGGCCACCTTAGCATCCATTCTGAAAGGGATCATCTTTCAATATGTGCTGGCCAGACTTTTCTTTGGGACTAGCAATTAAGCAGAATAGCAGAGTGCATGTCAGCTTGTCAGCTGATAGTGGGACCCTATTCCATAGAATTACTTTTTCTACCAATCTTTTGTTTTACAGGTGCTCGTGTGACTGCGACAGACTTACCTGAGTTACTTGGAAACCTGCAGTATAATATTTCCTGCAACACCAAAATGAAATGCAAGCATTTGCCTCAGGTTAAGGAACTCTCCTGGGGAGTAGCTTTAGATAGAAACTTCCCCAGGGCCTCCAATAGTTTTGACTATGTCCTGGCAGCGGATGTTGTTTACGCCCACCCGTTCCTAGAAGACCTCCTCCTTACCTTTGACCATCTGTGCAAAGAAACAACCATCGTCCTCTGGGCCATGAAGTTCAGGTTGGAAAAAGAAAATAAATTTGTAGATAGATTTAAGGAGCTGTTTGATCTGGAGGAAGTTTCCAGCTTCCCTAGTCTGAATATTAAGTTGTATAAAGCTATGAAAAAGAATCGAAGGAATGCATAATATCCTTTAATGAGGACATGGAAGTGTTCAGGTGATTTCTAGCAGATTATTACTCTAAAGAAGACCTGAATGATCTCTTGCACCACTATTTTCCCAAAGGGAAATGTACAGTATACACACACACACTCTCTCTCTCTCTCTCTCTCTCACACACACACACACACACACACACACACACACACACTCCTATGAGAATAGAGGATAGCTTCCCAAATTTGCCTTACCCCAGGCAGGAATTTTGCATACAAGAGATGCAGCTGTAGGGTTGGGGTAACCTGCTCCTCATCTATCTCCACTAGCACTAAGGGCCACCTTCCAATCACATGGTATCAGGGACTTTTGGCAAACTCTCTGTGTGTTCATTGTCAGCTCTCCTCATTGCTCTAGCATTATTATTGTTATCATTTTCAATAAATGTTATAAACATTTTAATGTATAATTACAAAATGATAGTTTTAATGATATTGCTAAAATGGACATTGTTGTTCATCCTTCTAGCCACTGGCCTAAAGGATTCTCTCCATAGAAATAAAGAAAGTGACAAAGGTGGGGTCTGCAGCTAAATCCATAATGTAATGGAAAATGATGGGCTTTTGTGGTTCGCATTAGTTCAAGCTTAGAGGTATTCTCTCTCCTCTGCTTGCAGGGTGGGCTTCCAGCATAACTCTGAAATCAGCCTATGGATTTGAGGTTGTGGGCAAAGATGTTTCATGCTACTAAATAAAAAAATGAATGAAAGCACAAAGAATAGTTGAGGTTTTGGAGGAATTATTGTTTTATTTTTAAGCCAAGTAAAATTAATTTGTTTCATTAAAACAAGCAAATATAAAATCTTCGTGTTGAAAATACATGAAAAGGTTTAGGCCTCTAATCTTAACCAGACATATGGCTGGTTTTAAAGTTTGAAGTTCTTCTGATGAACAAACATATATAGACTTAGATATTTGAAATCTTGAGTGTTTTTTTTTTTCTACATTGGGCCTTAAAGATTAAACTCAGAAGTAATTAAAGTCAGTGCAAAAGAGCAAAAAATTAGGGCTTTGTTCCACGTAATCACCTGGTCTTGGTTGGCAGCTACTCTGCTGTGTCCCCAGTTAGCATAAGCATAGATGTCAAGATACTGTCCATGTGATGAATTGAAAAGTTTCTTCCCTCCATTGCTCTGACCTGAGCATTTAGGCTGTCACTGTGTCCTCGGGGTGACACTGCTCGTTGGGATCAGTCTTCTCTACTCTGATGAAAGTTATCAGCTCAGGGTTGAGCAAAGCTGAGAAGATGATTTCCTGGGACCCTGATTTGCAAGCCAGGGTGCAGGTATGCTCCAGGGGAGTTTTTGGTGTGTGGGGTTTCTTAGGACCACCTCCATATCTCCTCATACTTACATGGATCTTTGTTATTTTCACAGTCTGTTACTCACATGAGGTCACTTAAACTCAGAACCATTCTGAGGAGGACTGTAATATCATTACCCCTACTTCACAGATAAAGAAAGAAGGCCAAGAGGCCCAGGCTGGTGTCTGTGGAGTATGGTGCTGGGACATTCAAGTCAGGCTCTGTTTGAGCCTGAAGCCTGTGTTCCTAACCATTGCGTTGTCGTCATGTATTTAAAACAGCAATTGTCAAACTCTTTCTTATATAACCAAAGTCATTTATTCAAAAGGAAATGTGTACCCAGAAGGATAAGCCAATACTTGAGAAAAAGAACAGTTCCTACTTGAAACCCTTCTCCTGCTCCCTAGCCCGTAGGTCTGTGTAGGCTTACGTAGAAGGTGCCATCTGAGTAGCACTGGAAGGAAGGAGGACAGTGTGTTGGAGGCAGAGGGAGAGCCATGCCGGGGCCTGATGGCAGAAGGGTGCCAGTCCTGGAGGACACCTCAGAGGCTGGACTTGATGAGCAAGCACAGGAGACTGATGCGCCCTGAAGTCAGAGGGGCACTGGGGGAGCCAGACCATGGGCTGCCTTTGCTGCAGGCTGTGACCTTCACACACAGGCTCTGAGGGGGAGGGCAGGCTGCAGGTCACCTGGTAGGCTCTGCCTTTGGGCTGAAGGCCTACGGGAAGGAGCAGAAGGAAGTAGGACACGAATGCCGGACCTCAAGTGGCCTCTGGGACAGTCCCGAATGGGACAAGGTGCCCAGGCCTTGAGAGCATCACATGGCTCAGTCATGGATATGGCTGTCCTTGGAAGACTGCATGACCTTGGGTGAGCCCCTCTTCAGCTGTGGCCATTCTTGAAGATGGTGACAGCTGTGGACTGTCTGCCAACAGCACTTCCAGCAGCTGGGTAATAAGTCATTCTGAAGAGGATCTGGGCAGCATGTCACAATGTCCACCACAAGCTTTCAGGTTACTGGTCACTGAAAGAACTTGGCTTCTTTCCTCTCTGGCTACATGGAAAATCACTGGAGGGTTTTAAGTCGAATGGTAAATAATGTTATTTTGTGTAAAGACCACTGTCAGATTCCCGGTTTTCTGTGACAAAATACCTGAGATCAATGGATTTAAAGGAGGAAAGATTAATTTTGGCTCATGGTTTCAGAGATTTTAGCCTGCAGTCACTTGGCTCCATTACTTTGGGCCTGAGGCCAAACATCACAGTGGAGGATGCATGGTGGGACAGAGCTGTTCACTTCATGGTGGTTATGAAGTAGAAAGAGGGAGAGAGAGAGGGCGAGGTCGAGGTTCCAGTATCCTCGTCAGGGGTACGCCCTCAGTGACCTTCTTCCTCCAACTGGGTCCTATCTCCAAAAGTTTTCTTTATCTCCCAATATGCCATTAAGTTATGAATCCACCCAGGGACTAATCCACCAATGAGGTCAGAGCCCTCATGATCACTCAACTCTCAAAGACCCCACTTCTGAACACTGCTGCATTGGGGACCAAGCCTTCAACACTGGAGCTTTGGGGGGACATGGAAGATCCAAACCATAGCAGCCACTCTGGCTGATGTTTTGAACCTGGAAGGTAGGGACAAAGGACCAGCTGGGAGGCTGCGGCAGTCATCCAGAGAGTGGCAGCTGGCAACAAGGAATCCGCATGGGGATGGAAAGTAGTCATTTCTAGATGCGTTTGGAAGCTGGAGCCAGCAGGGCTTCCTGCCAAGTAGAGTGTGGAGCATAAGGGAGACAGTCAGGCTGACCGCTGTGCTTGGTCTGAGCCACCGGACATAAGTGCAGCAGCATCAGCTGGGGCGGTTTGTAAAGCTCCTTCAGAGAGCCAGAGAGAATGAAATGAAGACTGAGTCCTGAGGTTTGACACAGGAAGAGATCAGACAGGGGTATTTGGGGTTTTTGTTCTGTTGTATTTTGAGATTCTGCCCCCTCCACAGTTGTGTTAGTATCCATGGGCTCTGGCAAACATGAATTTTATTTATTTATTTGTTTGTTTATTTATCCATACCAGGGATTGAATCCATGCTGGTTTTAGAACTGGCCAGGGTTCCCAGAGTTGCTCAGAGTCATTGGGGCCTGAGTACTGGGGATGCCTCAGTCAGAATCTCAGCCAGAACAAAATAAAAATTGTCAAATATGTGCATTTTTAAAACAAATTATAAGGCAATAATTGGAAACAAAATTGTGAATGTAGTAGGTAAATACAGGAGAAAAACGACTGTTAGAATATCACTAAGTAGTATTTTTTAGGTAGAATAGATAAAACGTCCTCTTAAAGACAGCATGAGGACTAAACCAGCCATATGGTCCTTTCGAGTTCCTCTTTCTCTGTGTGTCAGTCTGTCAAATGTGACATTCCCATCCATTGTTTCATTCTGTTTATAGGTCTCGCCTGCCAACTTGGACACCCACCCCCACACCATGCCTCCTTGCTTACTTCATTCTGAGAACTCGTCTACTTTTCTTTTTGCTGCAGTTTCTCCATACTTTTCAAGTTAATTTTATAGTAATTCAATTTCAGAAGATAAAATTTGAATAGACCTTTTCTATCTTACAATTTCTCCTTCTTTTTTTAACGAATAGCAATTGATTTGTTAACTTCAATCCAAAGGAGTTCTATTGTGAGCTTTTGCCCCTTTGTATCTGGCTTTTTGAGAAGTTAGATGATGTTATTAAAAACCTTGGTCTAATTCTTGCAGTAACTTTCTGGATTTTCAATAGAATATTCATACTGATAGTCAAAATTGTAATAGAGGTTAAATCAGAATACTTATTGCTCCACAGAAGACAGACCAAACTGCAGGTGATTCTCTGCAACTCAAGATGTCACACAGGTAACCAGGAGAGTTTTGTGCCCCAGGTGTGTCAGCTGACTTTAGGATATTAAGTACTGCACTACAATCTCTATCTTAGAATTTAATGATATATCTTCTTTCATTTGAACCAATTTTTATTGATCAGATTTTATTTTATTTTTTTGGTACCCAGGGGTACTTTACCACTGAACCACTTTCCCAGCCCCTTTTTATTTTTCATTTTGTGACAGGGTCTTATAAGTTGCCCAGGTTGGCCTTGAACTTGCAATTCTCCTGTCTCAGCCTCCTAAACTGCTGGGATTACAGGAGCCACTGTACCTGGCTCGATCAGAATTTTTAAGAAATGTCTTAAATGTCTCTTCTTTTTTTCTTTTTCTTTTTTGGATAATGAAAGGGTAGCTTTGGGTAACTAACTTTCTAACAGATTTATAGTCAATTGTGTAAACACATTATTGTGAAAGAAAAAAAAAGATGGGTAAACATAATAGAATGGAATATTCCTTTTTTTCTCTAAGGCCTCAAATTCCTGCAAGTTGGTGTTCTCTGAGAATGCCCTGTCTTTAGAGGCTATGTCTAACTGGTTTTAAGTGTTAATTTGCATATAAGCAGATAAATAATTTACAAATATCCATTAGAAGTGAAATATGTCCACTTGGCTGAATTTTGATACTAGATGAGATCTGTATGTACTATTAAAACAAACCAGGAATTGGTTCTAAACAAGAATTAAAGTCAGGTCATATTAAGCAAATCAGGCAAGTAAGCTTAGGTAAAACTATGAGAAAATTAATATAGTGTGCTTCTTCTTACTTCATTTTAATTTGGTTTTCATGGAAATCTGTGCATGGAGAAAATAAAAATTGTCAAATATGTGTATTTTTAAAACAAATTATAAAGCAATAATTGGAAACAAAATTGTGAACAGAGTAGGTAAATGCATTTGCAAAAGTTGGGGGGATATAGGCAAAACAAATTTAAAGTACAGGGATTTTGTGAGTGCATCTTTGCAAAGATTGGTGTGGCTCCTAAATGAGTTCCACACATAGCTTTTGTCATCTGAGTCTGTGATGTGAAATTAAGCCTAGTGTATTACCTGCAAGCCCAATGTCAATATTTGCTCTGCTTCCAAGTTCCACATGAAATCAAAGACAGTGTTCTGAATAATTGTATAGTAGTATTTGTTAGACAGGGTGTCTTAGGTGGCCTTAGTTAGCATCAATTAGTTCTGAGGTTATATTAACTGAATTTGCTCAGGATTCCATTAGTGTTTGCATGGATGGCGTGTTACTCTGTAGTACTTAGGTTGCTGAGCCTATGCTAATGACTGCTTATTCTATTGAACTAACCCTTGGCCTCTATCACAGTGTTTTTATTGGGCAAGCTCACAGGCAGGACTCTTGCTTCTCAATTCTCCAATTTCTTTGTTTCTAAGGCAATTGTCTTTTTCCAAAATCCAATCAAATTTTAGAGCTGACACTTGCCATCAAAGAATTCTAAGGGATCACTAAAATGAAAACAGATGTCCAGGTCAAGTTTGTGATCAATGACATTAGTAGGAAAACAGAAAAAAGAAAGAAAGGAAGAAAGAAAAATACTGAATATCTGCTGCCAATCAATACCAATTTTCCATATTGAAAAGTATTTTTGTTTTTTCAAACAAATGTACAAGCAAAATAAGATTAAGATATGCCATTGAAAATAATTTAATAGCCAGGGGTTATTTCATAGTGTCACAAATATAAGAAGGGCATTTGAAAATCACATTTTGGGCGAGTGTTACATTTTGAGGTTGAGGTTTTGAAATTTTCTTTGTCCAAAGTCTGTTAACATGTTTGGTTTTCTTTGTTTTAATTTTAAATTATGAGTCAGCCCCTTGCTTTCACTGGATTTTGTGTGTGTGTCATAATTTAATTTGGGGTTTCTTACCTGGTCCATGATTTAATTTGGGTTTCTTATCTCTTTTTGTTTCCTTTGTTGGCAGAGTATAAATCATAATGGCAAGGGTTGTTTTTTTTGTCATAAACCATCAAAAATAAGCCCAAAGGACAGGCCATAAAAATGTGAGAAATTCTTAGATTAAAAAACATGAGTAATGTTTCTATCCACCTGGTGTTCAGGGTAAATGTACAGTTTGCAACTAGTAAATTATTAACACTCTCCCACCAAAGCTTTGTTGATTGACTAATAGGCAACTTAATGGTTAGAAGGATGCCAAACATGGCAGACACATTTCATAATCATGGATAAAAGAAGAGTTGAGGAATAACTCTGCATAGCATTTGGGGTGAAGGGAACAAAGTGCTAGAGCTCCTGGGAACAGATATCAACTTACTTTTAAATAAATAAGGAGACTTGGCCGAGTGCAGTGGTGCACATCTGTAATCCCAGTGGCTCTGGAGGCTGAGGCAGGAGGATCGTGAGTTCAAAGCCAGCCTCAGCAACTTAGATTCTAAGCAATTTAGTAAGACCCTATCTCAAAATAAAATATAAAATATGCTGGGGATGTCGCTCAGTGTTAAACATGCCTAGGTTCAATCCCCAGTACTAAAAAAGAAAAAAAAAAAGAGACTTAAAGGCAATTAAAAGAATGCTAAATAATCAGCATAGCTACTTTTTTCTTTGGATTTTAGTTTTAATTGTTTAGAAAGCTGCCTAGTGGTTGTCATTCATTTATTCACTATATATTGAAAACCCATAAGGTGCCAGGAGCTATGGGTGGCAGGGAAAAGGGTAGTGCCAGTTCTCCTGGAGACTCTGAGGTCGGTGCCAAGGGCAGAGGCAGTGAAGTTGCCAGTGTGGTAGGGGAAGTGTGGGGGTGTCCTGATGGTGGGGAGCCCAACCCAGAGCCAGGGAACCATGCAGGCTGCCAGGAGAAGCCAGCTGGAGCTGGCAAAGGAGGAAGGGGGGTGGGTTCTGGGTGGAAGAAACAGCATGGACCAAGCTTTAGAGGCAGCTGACAGTGACCTGTTAGAACCACTGGCTGGGAAAATTGCAGCTTCCATTGGCTCTTGCTGGAATAATAACTACAATCAATGGGATACTCCCTGCTTTTAGCCTGTTTTGAGATTTCCCAACACCCCTAGAGCAATTTACCTATGTGGATATGGAGGTTTGTGGGAGTGTCCTCCTCAAGGTCACACACCTGTGACAGATAGGATGGGAACTTTGACCTCTACAGGGCCTGCTGAAGCTTGTTCTCTTTTGGGGGTATTGCACTTGAGCTCTGCAAGAGAATACTGAATTTGAATTGTATTCCAGTCAATTGGGAGCTAACAATTTAGTGACTGTGGTCATTGTTTGCCTCCTGAGAATGAATTAGTTCAAGTGGAATACTCTCAAGGGGGCCTGGAAGGATGAACCCCTTTCACAACACATCTTTAATAGTGTGCCTTTATAAAATGTGTGTATAGACCCAAAAGGGTTAACTACATAGTCTTTGCAAGGAATACTGGGCACAGATTAGACTAACACATTTAAGGATATTTGGTGATCTCAAAGCAGCCAGTGCGGTAAACAGAAAAGGGCCTCTTGTGTGGAGGTGTCCCGATGGAGCCAGCGCCATTCTGCTCTTGACAGAAGGCTCAGGAATAGCGATGTGAACCAGGGGTAGGGTGCCCTCGGGTGACTTTTCATCGGAGAAGGCCAAGGGGGTGGGGTTGAACTTTAAGACATCATCTGATCTGTTTGAAACCAGGCTGTGTGAATGATGCTGATGTGTGTGGGTCTGACACCAGGCGGTGCCGCCCAGCAGACTTCAGTCCTGGGGTGAGGTGAGGACAGCAGTTCCTGGAAACCACCTTCCAATTGTCCTTCAAGGCAAGGGCCGGTAACTCAGGCAGCAGAGCCTCCCCAAGCCAAGGCAGAAGTTGAGGGACTCAGAGTGAGACTGGAGGAACATGGTACCTGCCAAGCAATGTGCTGGTCTAAGCGAAATGGCTCTTGGTGTCCTCAGCCTGCACTACTCCAATGACAGGCACCTTGTTCTGGGAGGCTGATTTGCAGAGTAAGCCTCACACGCTGGCTGGAGCCTCTGACAGGTGATGGGTGTCTGCTGATGCAATTGTGGGTGGCTCAGTTGTTTCCATGAGGTCAGAGTGAGGGCCAGGGTCAGATCACGGTGCCCACTGCCTCTGGGGAGCGATGGCAAGACCACTAGGAAGACATCTGGGGCGAAGACTACCTTGGGCAGTCCCCACTTCAAGGGAAGGATGAGAGGAGGGAACCCTAGCTCTCTGATAGTATTTTTACTGTATGTGTTCCTGGTTGGTTTTTACCTTGACCTGCAAAACCTGAAGCTGCTGTCATCTCTACTAAGCAAGCACTGCATACCAAATTTGATAGATGCAAGGCAACAAAGCCAACGTCTGGGGAAATTTCAGCTGATATAATCTATCTTGGTAAAATTCTTGCTTTGATTCTATTTTATGCTTCTCTCAGGTGAAAATCCAAGGATTTGGTTACCATTTCCCCCAAAGCTCCCAGAATAAAATCCCAGTTGGAAATTACATACAGTGGCCACTGGGAGGCCCCAGTGATCTGCCAAATGAACTTTCCCTTCTGAATAAACAAGTGAAAATAAAAGAAATGATTTCAACAAGCGAATTGAATTATGAAAGATTATATGCAAATGCATCAAAAGCGGTATGGGGTAAATACACAACAGTATAATGTGATAAATGCATGGTGCCATCTTCCTTAATTAGGGATTGTTCAAATTCTACCCCTCACCTCAGCTCTATGCACACGTTATGAAATAAATACTCCAAGGAGAAGAAAAAAATCATGGCTGGTTTCTGTTCTTTGAACACCATGCTGGTGTGTGGCTGTGAGTGAGTGAGTGTGAGTGAGTGTGAGTGGGTGTGTGAGTGGGTGGGAGAGGGCAGAGCAGTGGAGTGGGAGAAGATGGACAGAGGAAGCAAGTGGAGAGATTGCTGGGTGGGAAGGGAGGTTCTAAATCTTACAGCTCGGGAGAACATGTGCGTTCTCAGCCTTGAACGTGGATCAGAATCACCTGAAGTTTTGTTCAAACATGAGTTGGCACAGCCCAGAGTTTCTGATTCATTGGGTCTGGAGTGGGTACAGGATTTGCATTTCTACCGACTTTTCAGGGGATGCTGATCCTGGCTGGGAACCACACTTTGAGGCCTATTGTTCTCATAGGTTACGTATCCACCAAGTGCTTGTCATGTGAGACTGGGGCATTTTGTACATGAGGGTGTTACCTGCATCTGGCTGATGGACTCTATCTTCTAGTTGCCTAGTCTGCTGTATCTGATGACCCATGTGCTTAAAAGGCATTCTTCTTCCTGGAATGACCACTCTTACCCAGGAGGCCTTCATCCCTTCTAAGACAGCAGGGAAAATTCAACAAAGCAGATCATAGGCCAACCCTTCGACTTGCATTTTATATTCTTTTATTTTATGTGCCATTTATGTCCACTTGAATCTAACACTTAAAGTGGGGTCATTTATATTCTAGAGTGAAGAGGAAGTGAGAAAAATCTTGCAGAGATTATTTTACAGCTTAAGACTAAAGGGGGTATTTCTTGGAATTTTAGCTTGGGGACTCTGAATATAAAATGCATGTAAGCTATTAAAGAACAGACAGTGGCAGTGCTTGATTTTATTGCTACAGTATGTAATAGACTCATACTCAGACAGGCTCTTAATTTAAAAAAATGTGTTAATGTTCCTAGTCCAAGAGATTCGACTTTCCACAGGTGTAATATTTTTAGAGGGGAGTTTCTGATCTACACAAGCAGTTGCAGCAGGATTTGTGATAGCACAGAGAAAACCTCACCCAAGAAGAAGCCTTGATTCATCATGTAGATGTGGACCTAGGCAAGCATGGTTAACCACCTTCACTCTGCTGGACAAGCTAGAAGATAGTTAACATCATAAGACTTTTTTTTTTGTTGTTACAAGTGTGATATTCTGGTAGTAGGCTACCATATTTTTTCACTCCAATTTTGGGATGAATTAGAGTCATATTTGTTTATGAAATAGCTTAATGATTCCTCCAACAGACATCTCTGTGTAGTAATTCCAAAATTGGAATTTATCATTATCATTGTAGAAAACAATTTTAACATCAGAAATCAGGAAGTTCTGGAAGGGCGGGGGGTGAAGGGAGTTGTGTATTTTCTTTCTTCTAACCTGAGCACAGGCATTGCTTGAAAAGATGACGGCCAAGGTGCTGGTTCACTGTGGCTGAATTGCGGAAGCTCTTTGAGGCTCTATAGCAATGCTGCTTCCCTGGTCCTGCCTCAGACCACTGAGCCAGAACAATTTGGGGTGAAGATGGGTGCATTTTGGTGCATAAATCTGTATTTTTAAAAGCTCCCTCATGATTCTGTTGATTGGCCATTTGGGGGGAAATATTGGTTGGGTGTATGTGACTAATCATGCCTAGACTTTCATTGGCTTTTACTGCACTCTTCATGGCTTGTGATTTACTGAACCTCTTATGAATTCCAAGTTTTCTCTTTGTATGTAATTGCTAAATAGAGAATTTTCCACATGAGAGACTCCAACTGTATTGAAAACAACCTTAGCCACATCCTAGGATACAATTCCCCTGGAGCTCAGTCAATACAGAGTGATTGTTTTTGGAGGAAAGAAAACATTTGCCTCCTCTCAGCACTGGAATATGAATTGATCTAATCAATAGAAATTGGAATATTACTATGTTAAACACAAATTGCATGCTTTGCCCAATGAGCCACAGCACCCAAGAGCTCAAGTCATCAGCCTCACAGAACAGGGGCTCTGCAGTGGCCAGGAGCTGGCAAGGAAGAATGCAAGCTAAAGAGAAAAACCCAGGGTGACCACAAGGTCCCAGGAGAGAATACTGGCCCTGGCTCTGGGTGCCTTCATAGCCAGGTCAATTTGATAACTTTTATTATTTTTAGGTCTTGCATCAGTAAATTGGATAGAGGACCAAAAAAAAAAAAAAAAAAAAAAACAAGGCCTAAACGATATGAAATTGTAGAATTACATAAAAAGATAAAGGGTACCAGGATTCTCTCTGTATCTTTTAATTACACGAGAATCTCCAAAAAAATAAAAAGTTGAAAGAAAGCAAGTTGAGTTGTGTTTGAGTGCATGCTGACATATTTACTTGTGGATGATGCACATGAACATGGTGTCCTCCTCCTCTCCTTCTCTATGTGTGTGTGACAGTGCATGGGAAAGGTACATGCTGGGCCCTTGTAGGGGATATTACAGGGCCTGATGAGCTGTCCTTGAAGAGCTGCTCTATATTTAGGGGTTTCTTTGAACCAAGAACTTCACCAGGCTTTTTAATTCATCAACTCATTTAATCCTTACAATAATCTTATGAGCAAAATATCATATGTGAGTTAAATTGTCCCATTTTACAGATGAGGCAATTAAAGCTTAGTGAGGTTAAAAGACTGGCTGAAGTCATGACAGGTTATACATGATAAAGGAAGGATTTTTAACCTAAGCTAATACTAAAGTTCATGCTGTCCTGGTTCTATCTATAACCCAATCTGTAAGGAAATGGGAATTATTCCTACTGGCATCAAATCAAATAATTTTTGGCTTATTGTGTTGCTTTAGAAGAAACTCTCAGCTCCAGAAATAATTCAGAATTCTGATGCAAAAATTTTTTTTTAGTACATTGTGTTAACCAAATATATAGACTATTAGGAATCTGGGATTTAAAGCTACTTTAGAGGTAAGGAGCCCAACCTCTTATTTAGTGCAAAAGCATTGTTAACATGTGGTTAATGGGAATTGTTTTAGGGAAGGGACCCCTTTCTCTGAAAAAAAAAAGTATAGTCTAATTATGAGAAAACACTTCCCTTACATGGAACCGAAATCTGTTTTCCTCTCAGAACTTGTAAAATAAATATTTTCTATACAAAAAATAAAAAGCATTTTCAATAAAAATGCAATGAGAGGAGTATAAGGCAGTCTTTTTTCCCCCACTGTGAGATAAATGTCTCCAATTCTTTTAAAATCATTTGTCATTTTACATTACTTCAGAATCTTGATGATTATTCTGAATGTACTCCATTTATTCAATATCACCTCTTAAATTGTGATCTCCAAAATCTGAGACAGTACTGTGGAGGTGGTCTCATCAGGACAGGGAGAATTACTTCTGATGTGTTTAACACCTTAGCAATGGAATACAGACATTTCACAGATAGGTTAGAAACCAAGAAGTGTTCTTTCTAGGATTCGGATTTTACTTGTCCATTGGAAACGTAGTATTAGAATGCTTTGGTGTACTGTCTGGGTCCAATCAGGGAGAATATAATGTGGAATTTCCAGTGGAAATTCCTGCCCTCCGCAAACTCAGTTATTTGCTTCAAAAGCTCAGAGTCCAATGCTTCCCTTTTGATAACTTCTGAAATTACTCAAACCCATACAAGAGATAAGAAATAGAAGGGAGTTGTCATCCACAAGGATCTGGGAAATTTAGGTACCTACCTGAACTTGGCTCCATCTGAAAGGGTCCAAAAGGGAAATGAACTTCATATTTGGTACTAGATATTTTTTTCTGAGGTATGTAGATTTATTTAGTGAATTTGAAAGCCATATTCAATATTTTCTTAAAACCATTTATGTTCTCTCCAGAAAGCTCAAGTTAAGTCACAGTAATAAACTTGCTGTGGAACTTTCCTTTTTAAAAGAAATCTTAGCATTCAACATTGATTAATCATTTCAAAATAGCACAGAGCCAACAGCAGCTCTACTGACCTTTGGAGTCGGCATATTTATGTCCACTTTTTATTTAAGTTCAATTTCCTAGCTTTATTTATATTTCACTATTGAAACATATATGAACCAAAACATAGGTGCAAAAATATTGTACCTCTCACTTTTGTTTTTCATTTTTAAGATTAAGAACATAATGGTATGCTCCACTTTCCCTAGTTAGCAGAATATAGTTAGTCTTACTAGGGTTGACTCTGGACTGTTTAAGAGCTCCAGAAACTTGCTTGGTCTTAGGAAAAACGACAGAGGATTCTTTACCCCAGGGAATTTTCTGGTGTCACTGTAGGCAGGTGGTGTTCTTGCTGGTTATTTTTATGGTCAGGCTATCAGGATCTGTGGGAGTCCTAGCTACTGTTCTCAGGATCTGTGCTCAGTGTTACAAATGCCTATTACCGCCAGGTTTCCATTGACAAAGCAGCATCAAGGAGAGCAGAGGTCTTTCTGGGAAAAGATTTTTATTTCTTTTTTAATTTAAAAAAGATTTTTGTTTTTAAAACTTTAATTCCTCTTAAATTATTCCTCTTGATAGATCATCTTACCATAGTAACCCCATTGAATCTCTCAAGTTCTTTATGAAAATTCAGGCACTTACAGATGTCAAACCTTAGCATTACTTATTTCTCACAATGCTAAATATTGTCAAGAATGGTCACCTAGTGAAAAATCTTTGCTAGACGTAACTTGGCTCCTTTATATTGGCCAGTATCTGCACGTATGGCATTTCATTTTGTATTAGGAGAAAGAATGTTGTTCCATAGAATGAATGACTGCCACATTTTTTATTTTCCTTTCCTTTGCTAACAATTTAAAGATAAATTCTCAAGGTTTTTGTGCCTAATCATTTTGATGCTTTCCATCCTTGGTACCGACTTAAAAAGGTGCTGTTAGAGTTCTTGTTTTATTTACTGTAGAAATACATAATGACATTGGTAAGCTGATTTGGAATTCTAGAAGACTATCAGCAGTACAACCAGGTGGCTGTGATGAGCTATTAAGAAATCTGTTGCATTGGGAGTTAGATCCTTCAAGTGTTTTGTGCAGGGGACAAGAAGAGGCAATGGCTTGACATTAACAGATCCTGTGCTGGCAGAACTGAGTGGGAAGGTGGTGTCATCTTCTGCTCAGGAAGGCATTTTGCAGGATGCCCAGTTTAGCGCACCTCTCTGTTTTCCTCAAAGTCTCTATTTACAAGAGAGTTCTTTGGGAACAGTTCTTTTTTGGATGAAAAATACAAATTCCAAGGATAATTCATGTAGCATTAAAATTCTCTCATGCTTCTCATCACCTATGGTATATCTCAGATAGTAAGTTGAAGAGAAAAAAGAAAATAGCTTTTGTAGAGCCTTAGGAGATTATGAAGTCTATTTGATTGGCTGTCCTGATAGGCATTACTAAGAAGTATGAGAAGAAAAATTAAGCTCTTTTCTTTGTGTAAGTGACTTGTGAAACAACTGGGTAATTCAGTTTATTTGGGTTACAGATTCAAGTCAATAAAGGCAAAAATGAGTATTCTCTTTGTAAACAAGAATTTGCAGAGACATATCTATTCCTCAATAAACTATATGGATGGAGAGCAGCACAAGAATATATAGTTTTTGCCTGAGCACAGCATGGATGAATTAAAATGAGTATGAGAACCTTATAAAAATGTTGCCAGACTTCCTTGTGTTTACATATGTAACATAAACATTGTTAATGTGCATTTTATCTTTAATTTCCTGGATTTGTGAGAGAAAAGAGAAAGTAAGGACATAGAGTAAAACCTTTGCTAGAACCAGTTGGGAAGTAATAAAAATTTTACTGTCTAGTTTTGATACAGATTAAAACCCAAAATGAAACAGCTTATTGTGCAAAACTGTATTTAAGCTGCTTATAACTTTTTAAGAATACTTTTTCCTCTTGGAATTGACTAAAATTCCTGCATAGCAGAGTACTTGCTAACTTCAGTGTAAAATTGAAAAGTCTACCTGCGTTTGAGTGTTTAAAATGCCTGAGGGGAAGCTTGGGAAAATGTGATTTTTCAGGTACATTTTTGCAGTGGGGAAGTGGCTATTAGCATAGCTATGTCCACCCATCTGTCCATCTGTTTGAAAGTGTGCACTCTGGGTGCTAAAGGCAAAATGAATAATGTACAGGTCTGGATCCCTGAAGCCTGAGGCGGAGGAGGCAGAAGTCTGCAAGGCCATCATCAAGGGAGGGCTGGGGGGAGCAGCCTCACATTGGCAGAGAGCACTGTTCACCTGCCTGTCATTGTTCATTTCTCGGCCTGAGAAGCTGCACAGGTTTCTGAGCTCAGACTTTCATAAAAAAACCAAATGCATGCTCTCCTTGGTGGGGTGAAATTGAGACTGCAAGTGAAAGAAGCAGGTAGCTTCTTTATTGTTGAAATGTACTTCCATCCTTAATTCCAACGTAGCATTTATTCCTCATACACTCAGGGCGCAAAAAGCATGAAATTTACACTGGTGAAATTACAATATTGCAAGCACATACTTGACCTCTGTGAGGTGCCTGGATTCAAGTGTTTGCTTGTTATTTTCTTACACAGGAAACATATCTCCACTCACACTTTTAACCACATAATTGTTCAATGAAACAGTGAGATACTGGAGACTATTTGAGGGCCACGTGTCTCTTTTCTGGAGTTAAAAATATTGAATCTACTCTTTTAAAGGATTTCTTTTTCTTCTTGTACTAGGAACTCAGGGGCACTTTACCACATTTGCAGCCCATTTAATTAATTCATTTATTTTTAAATTTTGAGACAGGGTATTGCTAAATTGTTTAGGGCCTCATTAAGTTGCTGAGACTGGCCTTGAACTAGTCATCCTTCTGCCTCATCCTCTCGAGTCACTGGGATTACAGGCGTGTGCCATTGTGCCCAGCAAATCTAGTATTTTAATGAACAGTGGTCTCCCTGACTTTATTTTTCTTTTGCTCCAACACATTTCCCCTAATCTGCTCTATTTTCCAATTTGTAAAATATTTTTAAATTGGCAAATGAAAATAGTCTATACTTATTGTGTACAGGAGATTGATTTGAAATATGTACACATTGTGGGATGGCTACATGGAGCTCATTAAAATAGGATTACCCTCATGTAGGTGTCTTTTTTTTTTTATGTGAGAACATGGCAATTTTTTCTCTTAGAAATTTTTGAGAATATGTTGTTATTAACTATAGTTGTATACAATAAATCTTTTGAACTTATTCCTTTTTATCTAACTGATAGATAGACTGAAATTTTGTATCCCATGGCTAGCATTTCCCCATGGGTGAGACCATTTTTAAAATACAAACCCTACGGGCTGGGGCTGTAGCTCAGTGGTAGAGTGCCTGCCTTGCATGTGTGAGGCACTGGATTCGATCCTCAGCACCACATAAAAATAAATAAATATATTATGGCCATCTACAACTAAAAAAAAAAAAAAAAAACCAAATCCTACAGTATCTATCTAGAAACATTCATTCATTCAAAGCTTCCAGAAAGGCAGGCGCGAATAGGGATCAAAGGAACCCTGCCTTGCTGACCAGAGGGTGGAGACCGGCCTCCCAGGTGAGCTCACGCCCTGCCTTCAACTCTGTGGCCTGTGGGTGAGTCCAGGCTTGGGTTCTAGGTGGACCACAGGCCCTGGCCAAACAGTCTTTTCCCAGCTTACTCAGCCCCTCATTTTTCTCTTCCTCTCCTTCCTCCCTTTCTCCTCCTTTCTTCTCTACCTGGTTCCGTTTCCCTTTAGAGGCTCTCACTGTCCTGCTTTCTCTTTGTCAAGCTCCGAGGGCTCTCACACGGGGCTCCCTGCTCTTCTGTCTGCTTTCTGAGCCTCCCGTCTAGGTTCCCTGGTCACTCTACAGAGACCAGCTCAAACACACCCTCCCGCCGCACTCTCATGGGGTACCCCCAAAAGCCTTTTCACATTGTTCTGTCTGTATTTGGTCTCATCTCTGTCCTTTCAACGAAGCCAAACTTTGATGACAGTCAATGTTCGTGTTGTGTCCAAGGGCCTGATAGGTGGCCTGGCATGCTGCAGGTGTCAGTGTTTGTCAACTGACTCGATGAAAGTGTATCGTTTCAGCTAATGGTACACACTTTTCCTTTTGCTCTGGACTCCTTGATTGACATTAGCAAAGAGCACCCCTTTGGCAGAGTGGAGTAGACTGGGTGAGTTCTATAAATTCTACTCCTTCCAGGCCTCTAAGTGACTCTTTGGTGATTTATCCATTCTTTTATGTGACAAACGGCGGTTGAGTATTTCTATTGCTAGGCGTTTTGCTGGTCTTTGAGAATAAAAAGGAAGCTTAAGGAGGTACTCAGCTACTTGTCTTGCACCCTTCAAAGAAGGAAAAGGAAGACTTGAGAAACAGATCCTTCCCTCACACTGTCTATGGCCGCTGCTGCTTCTGGCAGTTTTTGTTTCTGGGTTAATCTTTCAATTCCGACAGAAACTTGAGTGAGGTGAGGGCAGGACCAGTTGACATATTGATCTAGTTATAAATGGCACTAAAAGGTCCCTCTTGGCTTTGGCTAATGTCTGGGCTCCGGCATCTCTGTAAGGCTGAATTGTTTCTAGGTCAACCACTTCTAGGTTCTCTTCTCCCTCAGGAATACTTAAAAACTTGGATGAAAGGTATTTCTAAGTAATGCAAGGTGGAAAATGAATGGCTTTCACTGAGTTTCAAAGTTTTTGCTCTCTGTAGGAAGGCACTGACTGATATCTGGAGACTACTTTTTATTTGCTGTGAGTCTGGTCAGCCAGTGCCCACTCCCTTTTTGAGTCCTTCCTGCTCAACCTTCAGACAAGCGCTGGCATCAGAATTCAGTGGAAGAAGAAGTGAGCTTTATAAGGTGGCAGAACGCCAACATTCCTTTGCCTTCTGTCGTCTTGTGAGTGATACCAAGTCATCGAGTGGCTACTTGTAGGAGAGGAAGGGATTATTAATTGTTCCTTGATAACTCTCCCAAGGATTTTTCCACCCCCTGACTTAGGCAGCTATGGTAAAGATATCAGGATTACAAACATAAGGGCAATTAGCAGAATTGATGTTCTGCAAGGACTAACTTTTGCACAGGTCTTATTTTATGCATCTTTGTGATGCTCCCTCATCTCTTGTGAGGTAGGTAGGATGAATTCACAGAGATGCAAAGACAAATGACAGCATCCATTCGCAGCCACTGGGTGACCCGGGTCTCACAGTAATGAGAATAAACAGTGTGCACTCTCAGGCGAAGGGGAGAGAAAACGCTGACGGAGCACTTGCTTTGATTGGATTTATAATATTACAGGGAGAAACTGAAAGTGGGGAGAGAGATAGGAAGGGGTGAGGTAATGTGGGGGCGAAGATGGAGGCCTATTTATGGCTGTCCCGTGGCCATAACTCAGCTCCTTTGTTTTGCCAGTGGACTGACCTTCCTCAGTTGTCTTGTTTGACAGCCTCAGAGAATGAATTCCTCCTTAATCCACCTCCTCAGCCCAGCCGAAGTAGCAGGATCAGAGCAACTCCACACACAACCGATAAGTTCACTTCCAGAGGCAAAAGGGTAATTCGTGCTGCCTGTTCACTCCATCACTGACCTCGCCGTTCGACGGGTGCCCAGGGTACCAATTAGTGCTAATTGCTGCTGATGGTGGAGAAAGATTCTGTGGCAAGGCTCTACTAAGGAGAGGACCGAGACCCCTAACTCATTTCATGTAGAGGGTGCCCAGGAGACGAGGCACGCTGGGATAATTCGACAGCAGAGCAGGGCTGGGAGAGGGACCGTCATTACCAAGAGCAAAGGCCTGTCTCATTAAAGCCCGCCACAGCTACTGAAAATCACATCTTAATTAATTTTCCCAAAAAAAGGAATTTTGCCATTGATTCTCCAGATCTTACTTTGATGTGGAAGGATCCAGAAGTATCCCCAAAGTAAGAGTCACTCTAATTACATCTGGGGTGAAAATTCACAGCCTCAGCCTTGCCTAGGAAAGCAGCGGGAGATCTTTATGCCCAGTGAAATAAATTTTTTACAGACTTGCTATAATGTGTCAAAGTTTCCTGAATAAAGTGGGGTGGGTTAGCATTGCTTTTAAGGTCTTTTCAATTTGACGGACAAGAAAATACCAGAGAAGACTAGTTCTCCCTGTTTCATTGCAATTAGCCACCTATTTGTGAGTAGAAAAACCTCTCAAAAGGGCACGATGGCCTTGGTGTCACATGCTTAAATTGATATAAAAAGAGCTGTTTTGTTTTTAGCTGAGAAAAAGTTGGGGGCTGTCTGATCTGACCATAAGCATCCTAGAAAAGGCAATAGTTTCCGTACATACATCTCAAGTAGCCAGAGCGAGCTTCAGCAATTGCCAATTGCCTCTTATAAATGGCTTTCCCTTTTGAAACAAAGCTACTTCAAATTGCTACTTTCTTAAGGAAAAAGAAAACCCTGTACTTCTTTCCGCATTCACCAGCTGCTCCATATGTTGTGATTACACATTTAGGACCACAGTCTGAGCTTGACGTCAAACCTCTCGGCAAAGCAGCATTGTGGATTGTCTTATGCACCCCTTCGTCATGTTCTAGAAGTGTTGCAAGTGGCTTTTAAGGGGAGATAACTCGATACTCCTTTTTTCATGAAACCTATTTGGACTAATAGTAATCACTCTTAAGATTATAACCTAGTCCATTAGCATCTCATGCAAATGTTGCTTTACTTATAATGCAAAAAAAAATCTTATATTAATATGTAGAAAAACAAAGATGAAATAAGAAAATAGAATAAAAAGATAATTTTTAAAGGGACTGAATAAATTTGATGAGGGACTGTGTTGTCGGGGAATATTCTGGAAAGACCTGGGTAATTTCAGAGGCTATAGAATCAACAGTTCCTATTCTGACCACGAGATGGTGCCATGAGACCAGAGCTTGGTGAGTAGACGCAGGGTGGTGTGTGGCCATGATAGTGGTTTTAGGGGAGACAAGGCATCAGGCAGGAAGTATGGAACTGCCCACAATTTATTTTTACATGCATCTCCTCAACAATTTCTGTATTTACAACATGCATCTGCCAGTGTGATATACTTTTAAAATTTATTTTTTGATGGATACATAAAAACATAAAATTTGTATATGTTAATGGGGTACCATGTGATGCCTTGATACATGAATACGTTGTATAATTTCAAAATCAGATTAAGCATATTTGTCTAATCAGACATTCAGCATTTCTTTATGGTGAAAATTTTCAGAATCCTTTCTTATAGCTTTTTAAAAGCACACAGTTCATTATCGTTACCCATATACCCTACTTCTTGCTCGGCTCTAGCTGCCACTCAGACCCACTGATCAACCTCTCCCCATCTCCCCCTCCCCCACCCCCTCCCAGCCTCTGGTAATGACCATTCTACTCTCAATTTCTACAAGACTAATTCTTTTAGAGTCTGCTGTAGTGGGGAAGTTTCTCATCCCAGCTGTCACGCATGTGTGACCCTGGGGAAGAGTGAGATCATTCAGGGCTTGTCTTTCTGTGCCTGGCTTATTCTGCTTCACATAATCATCTCCAGTTCCATCTGTGTTTTTGAAAATGATAGAATTATCATTCCACTGGGTGTAGGTGTGTGCACACACCGCTTTTCCCTATCCTTTATCCGTTCATCAGTTGTTGGACACTTGAATTATTTCCATTTCTTGGCTATTGTGAATAGTGTAGTGCTGTTGTCTCTTTGACACACTGATTTTACTTCCTTTGGATATGTATCCACTAGTGGAATGACTGGGTTGATTTTTAACTTTTTGAGGAAACTCCAAGCTATTTTCTGTAGGGCTGTCCTAATTTACATTTCCACCAACAGTGTGCAGGGGTTCCCCAGCCAGCGTGATAGTGTAAACATAGAATTCAGACGATGGCACTTTCTTACTTAAAACTCTCCCGGGACTTCTGAGCACGTGTGGAATAAGCTTCAGGATGCTCACCTGGTGCACAAAGCCCTGCATGGTCTGGTGCATGTCTACTTCTCTGCCCTTGCTTCCGACCTCCCTCCCAGGATCTAACTGCATTACACTCATACTTGCTTCTGTGGGCTTTTTGGAAGAGCAATGCTTACTCACCAGGGCCTTTGCACGGATTGCTCCATGTACCTGGGATGTTCTTGTTCCTGCCTGTGAAGGGCTCAGATCTCATCTGTCAGATTTCAGCTCAGCATCAGGAGGGTAAGACCATTAAGTCTGAACTGTTTACCCCAACCATCACCAAGGCATCACCTTGGTTTAATTTTCTGACTAAGCCTTACCCACAGCTGTCGGTCCTTCCTTCCTTCCCTCTTTTCTTCTCTTCCTTTATCTCCCCCTCCCCCTCTCCTCATTCTACCTTTCCATCAGATGGTCTATATACTGTCTGTTCCTACCTACTGGAGTAGGAACTAACTCCAACTCCATGAGAGCTGCAACTTTTTATCATTCATTGCCATTAATCTCATCACCATAACAGTGGCTTTTCTTATATAGTAAATAAATGAATGGATGTTTGATGTCTTTGTAAGTTAGGCAGTAATAGCTCAAGGACTATTTGTTATGGCACAATTTACCATATTGAGGGAGAATGGGGAAGACCCTGCAGGATGAGGAGAGCCAGGCTCGGAATGGAGTGCGCCACCTCCACCTCTTCCTCTGCTGGTGCCCCCCCCCATGTTCCCATCGCCATCCCCCCATGACCCTATCTTATTTTTTCAGAGCTGGGATGGAACCCAGGGCTCTGCTCATGCGAGCCTACACTCTACCGCTGAGCTACACCCCTTGCCATTGCCCTATTTTTGTGTAACCCCAAATGAGAGCAGCCTACTAAATACTACGAGAAACACTAATAGAAATAGGATCTAGAACTTTCAAGTAAGTAGAGGAAAGGAATGGAGTAAGTGAAACATGATAAAACCAATAGGAGGCAGAAAGGAGGAAAAAGGCATAGAAATGGATGAAAAGAAAGCATGAAATGAGATAGCAGTCGGCACAACCAGTACAAGCACACTACATTTATCACTTGTTATCCAGAGATTATCAGAACAGATTAAAAATTCCTTACAGCCCACAGGAAAAATAAACACCAAGTCAGCTATCTCTAATTTACAAGGGGCAGATCTACAGGATGACTGGAAATGAAAGGGTAGAAGAAGATATATGAGCTAAATATTCACCCAAAGAGGGCTGGTTGGACTATGTTAACATCAGCACCGTGGGCCTGATGGCAAAAAAAGCATTGTTAAGGTGGAAGAGGACTACCACATTTTCATCAAAGGAATAATACAGGAGGAAAATATGAGTATGAATTCTAACCTTGTAACCGCCTGATAATGCAGCTTCTATTTAAACAACCAAAATTGACATAAATACAGGGCAGAACCAACAAATCCACCATTGCAGTGGGGGATTTTTAGCACATCTCTGTTAGTAATTGGTGGAATTTTGCAAAATAAAACTTGGTAGGGCTGCCATGGAGTTAGCAACACACTAAGAAGCTTGATCTAATTCACGGGTAGAGAAACCACATTTAGGTGGAATTCTGCCATCTCTTCTTCAAGAGCCAAAGAGAGATCGGGCAGAAACAGTATCAATGGGTGGAAAGAGAAGAGCCAGAACAGCGACAGATTTGTACTGACAGAATGTGTGCATTTGGGAGGGGGCCAGTGGGGGTGGGCATAATTAAAGCCAGCCGGGGACAGTGGTGCACTGGATGGTGAGCACAAACAGGATGGGGAGGCGTTTGGGCAGGTGGTGAGGATGGTGAGCGCAGGTGGGGACTTTGGGTGTTGAGTGCGTTTCAAGGGGGAAACTGAACAGGCTCCCCAGCTCGTTTGAGTTATCTTCCAGCACACCTGGCCCTCCCTACCTACTTGCTCAATAATAACACTGCTGATTCATCCAGGTTAAACAGATTATCCTTTAGTGGAAACGCTACTTGATCAATCTGATAATACTCAGGGGGCTGATGATGAAGCAGCTTATTTTATTTTACACTATTTACTATGAAATGATTAGGGCACTGTGGTAGGTAAGAGCTTTCGCTTTGAAGTGGGTTGTAGAAGCAGCTATTGATTCCTTAAAGGTGGCCTCTATTCAAGAAGCAGATAACAACGATAGCTATCATTTGTGAGCACTCGACAGCCTATGACCGGGATTCTCACAGCAATGCCAGGAGGAGGGTAGGAGAGGACTTACATTAGACCCATTTTGTGGATGAGGGAGTTGAAGACATAGACCACACAACTGTATC
>NW_025999932.1:8114880-8351136 GCF_001458135.2 Marmota marmota marmota | reverse complement strand
CCCCAGTGAAGGCTCCTGCTAGTGTGGTGTTCAGGCTTCCCAGGGCCCTCATTGTCTGAAGGGTGGGGATGAAGGAGTAGCCAAGTGGTGCTTGTGCAGCGTTTGGTTCTTCATCTTCACTCTGGTGCAAGGCTTTCTGTTCTAAGGCCTCTCAGTCTATGGAGAAGTTTGATCCTGGAGCTCATGGACATGTGGGCCATGTTATGAACCCCCTTCTATGCCTTTGAGACTCATTTCCTCTTCCAGTCTACATGAAATGGGTATAAAGGCAAAAACCACAGTTTCTGGGTAGATTCTGAGCAAGAGTGCACATGTGCAATTTCCTGGAGAAGCTGTTTCAATCTCATCAGTTCTCAAGGGTCCAGAGCCTATGGAAATCCAGAACCACTGCATCAAGGGAATGGCGTGGGACAGGCGGTTTGAACCATTATCAGATTTCCCTTTTGCACTTCCTCTCTTCCTCTGTATTCCTCCAGTTTTCTTTGAACAGGAGGTCAGTTAAAGAGTTACTGTGACTTGATGCGAAAGTAGGGAGAAGTGTCCTTGGGTTACCAAAAGGAAACAAACCCAGTCCCCTATACTATTTTTGATATCTCTGGTTACAAAATACAGATCACACTAATTCAGTTTCTGAAGTGACTGTAATGGTTCTTACATTTGTTCATTTCTAACTTTTCAAAAGCTACTCAACTGCATTGGAGTTAAACAGGCAGATGACTAGGAAGCCAAGGTGGCCCCTGCCCCTTCATGCCTCTATGTCCTAATTCTTGCTCTTCTTTCAATTTGAAAGTTTCTCTTTTCTTATTCCACTCACCAAATGCATCTTGTCTTCTAGATTCAGATCACATGTTCCTCCTTTGTAAAGATAGACCTTACCCAGTCATCTGTAGTCATTTTCTATCTTCTTACCTCGAAAGTGTGGTTCTTGAGCACAGGGCCATGGCTTTTTGTCTTTTAAAAACCCTCTGTACCACCTGGCATCGTGTCTAGAATAAAAGAAAATTAATACAGGGTTTTTTTTTTTTCAAAATTTTATGAGTCCGTGTCAGCAATGAAATGTGTAGTATGTATGAGTCCTTTTGTTCAAAGACTTCTCGAAATATGCACATAAAAAAGGGTAAATGAGTGAAAGGAAGAAGGAGAGAAATGTCTTGATACTAGAGACCTAGTCGTGTCAGTAGCGAGTGGGGAGTCCCATCCAGGTGGCTCAGTTCACAGTTTGAAGGAAAAGTTCCCACCAACCTACCTGGTGACTTCCTGTGGCTTTAAGTCTTTCTGGTCAAGACGGGAACTCTGGAAACTCTTGTTAGCAATAAGAATTCACTTATCGGGCTGGGGTTGTAGCTCAGTGGTAGAGGGCTCAACTGGCACGTGGGGCCCTGGGTTCGATCCTCGGCACCACATAAAAATAAATAAATATACTGTGTCCATTTACAACTAAAGAAAAAATATTAAAAAAAGAAACCATTTATCATTCACTCATATTAATTCAATGAATCGTTTTTTGCAGGCTGTTGGGTGTCAGGCATGGTTCTCAGGAACTAAAACTAAGGAACTAAAAAGGAGAAACCTCACTTTCCTCTTTGAGTTGACATTGCAAATGCTAGTGTAAGGAGACCAAAAATTAACAGTTAATTTAGTAAGTGTACTTGTTAAAAGTTACATGCTATTAAAAAATAGTTCAGACTCTAAGCTCTGGGGGCTGTGGGTGAGGGTGATGTGCTTTAAATCAGGGGTGTGTGGACAGGAGAGGCCCCACAGAGAAGACAAAGGAGGGAAGAGGGGATGAGTTAGCCCCTCTGGGTTAAGCAATCCTAAACAGTTAGATTCTCAGTAAATTCCAGAAGGGTATGGCAATGGATCTTTTCAGAAAAAAAAACAGGAAGCACTTTGAATGTGAGTAATATGTTTGTAGAACACATGAACCCAAAATTTGGTAACTGGAAAACATTGTATATCTGAAAGTCTGAGATGAATTATTTTTGTGGACAATAACGTCATTTTCTGACAGTAGGGAAATAAAGATGTTTGGATGTCAGTCTTGGAGGTTTAACTAGCAAAGACCAAGACATTTCTGCTTGGATAACCACCCCTCCCCAGCAATCCTCCAACCTAAATCTACTTTTTCCTGCCTATGTGCACACTAACTTGGAGGATTGCTTCACCGTTCACCTATTATACAACCAAAAGTTACAAACTCATTGATTGTCTCTTCACCTAGAAGGAGCCCAGCTCTGCTGAGTTGACCTATTTCTCATCTTTTTCACTCTTTCTGTGTATTCCCACTCCCACTGTCCTAGTTGAGGACTTGGTCCTTTTACTCTGGAATGTTCCCTATCCTGCCTAGTGTTCCCACTTCCATTCCAGCCCCAGCTCAGTTTATCCTCGGCCTGACACCAGAATGAGTGTTCCTAATTATAAATCCAATGGTGTCAATTCTCTCTTTAAACCCCTTCATGGTTTCCCATTGCCTTCCAGATACGAGCCAAGATCCTTAATGGGACACACAGTCCTTTGTGATTTGGCCTTTGCCATCTTATTTTCTGTTCTGTGTTAGTCAGCTTTCTGTTACTGTGATAAAATACTTGAAGAAATCAATTTAAGTGAGGCAAGACTTATTTTGGCTCATGGTTATAGAGGTTTCAGTCCATGATTGTCATTTGGCCCTATTTCTGTGGGCTTGTGGTGAGGCAGAATATCATGGCAGAGGGTGTGTGATGGAGCAGAGCTGCCTCACTTCATGGTGCTGGGAAGCAGACAGAAAGAGGAAGGGGTCAGGAGCAAAATATAACCCCCAAGGGCATGCCTGTAAGAACCCACTCCCTTCATCTAGGTCTCAACTCCTATGGATTCCACCACTTCCCAATAGTCCATTCAGCCACAAATCCATCAATAGATTGGTCCATTGATGAGACTAGACTCCTCATGGCCAATGGCTTCCCACTTCTGAACACTCTGCATTGGGGGCTAAGCCTTCAACACAGGAGCCCATGGGGACATTCTGGATCCAAACCACAACACCTTCTTACCACTTGCTTCCTGGAACCTCATTCTCATGGGTGGAACGACCTATAGTCCCCTGTGTGTCCTAGGACCAGCCATGGTGCTGTGCCCCTATGCCTGAGATAGCTTCCCCTCAGTGCCCACTTACATGCCTGGTCAATTCCTCTTCCTCACCAACATGCCAACTGGAAGCCAGCTCCCAAGGAAGTTTCTTCCCTGACTCCATTTTCAGAACCTAGTACCATTCTTGTGTGATTCCATAGGGTTTTGTATTTATCACACTTATTGCGAGAAAAAACTGTTGCTTGTGTTGAAATTTTAAAACAAAATTGCAATCCCCTCAAACTTCAGTTAGTCTTTGGATTACAAAACATGCTTACTAAATGTGTAGTGACAGAACAAACTCAGAGCTCCTATAACACATCCTTGTGTATCACTATAAAACAAACCTCTATTTTTAGGACTTTGGGTTGGGTCTAATGTGGAAATCTTATTTTCATGTGGCAATATTTTTTGTGGGTGGCTGATTAGATCAAAGTCCCTCAGTACCCATGTCTATTACAAAGCATTAGCATTTTCATTCTTTGTGTTCTTTGCCTTCTCTCACCTTCATTTAAAATGCAAATATTTTACAAAATAGATTATGATATGAAAAATTCAAAATTTGTATTACAGGAAAGAAATGAGAATGACCTGGGTTTGGTCATGAAGAATTCTCGAGAGCCAGCATTCTGAGGTTATCTTCAATGACCCAATTTAAATCACTTTGAAAGAAGAGAGACCAAGAAGTCTCTTTTCCCATATTCTATCTTTTTGTTTGCTTATGTAAATTATTACTATGAATTTTTAGACTTAGGACCACATACCAGCGCCATAAAGGCATTTGAAGATTTCATTCTGATAAGATGGCGTAGAAATGGGCTATGCGTTGACTTGTCTCTGGAATGAACGGCCATGTAGCCCTTTCTCCATGACCTGGTACCAGAAATCAGGTCTCTGGTTTTATTTGCAGTCTTCTTCTTTCTTCTCCTGCTTGTAATGCATTTCAGACTCTGCATGGATCAAATCTCTCTGCAGCTTCCTCTGGCAGCCTCCCTAACAGGAAAGTGGCTCAAGGCCACTGTGGCTCCTGGAGACAAGCAGGTGAGAGGCAGGCTGAGCTCAGCACAGGTGGAGGCCCAGGAGGTCCAGGGTGAGCTGAGCTGTGCTTGGGCAGAGGCTAGCATGGAAGTTGGGAGAGAACTTCAGGAGGGCTGGGTCTAGCATGAAGAATGCTCTGGAAGATGATTTTCTTTGATAAGAAGCCTTGGTAGATTGGGGCCTTTTAACCAGGGCAATAGAGATATTTGTAGTTGGCTCTGCTCCAGGCGGAGGCTTATTGGTTCTAAAGAGCTCTTATCAGTTAAACGAAAGGCATTTCCCTAAAAAGAAAGGCGTTCCCTTATCTAGCTGCACTTCCTCAGAAAGTGAACAGGAGTGGGCGAACACCGCTGGCTTCCTGTTGGACTTGGTTCTCTAGGGGTCTCAGGATGTGATTGGCTCAGCTCTGGGGAGTGGGGGGGGGGGTTCCGTGGGGGCAGTTTTCCGTTTTCCCCTGCTGCTGTGATTCCCTTGGACACCAAGCATCCTATGGAGCCAAGGGGAGAGGGCTGGCCCAGGGGTGTTCTGACACTTCCCATTTTGCAGTTTCCATGGCTCACCCTGTTCATCCAAGTCTCTTTTGCACTTTCAGAGAAGCCTTCATGGACTGGGCATTCCATTATACAAAGAGCCTTTGATGGCTTCTTATTGTCTGCAGGAAAAATTGAAACTCCTTAGGTCCATACTCAAGAACATTTGCCATCTGGCCATAAGCTCCTTCCTCGATACCAGTGCAAATCTGTGATGTGGCAAAGCAGGTGCCCTCTCTGGTCTTTGAATGCACCACAGCAATTCCTGACTTTAGGGTGTAGTTCATCCTCAGAATGAGCCATCACTCCTCTCTACCTGTGCAAAATTTAACGATGGATGTGCAGATCCTACCTTGCCTGCCTTTCCAAAATCCCTGGCATAGTCTGGTGATTTCAGGTGAGGGGGAATGAGTGGGAAGAGAGAGAGATAAAGGACTAATGTGAATCAACCGTACTTTCCAGAAGTAAGCTAACTTCCTCCAAGAAATAAATACTTTAAGACATACACCTTTCGTTTCGCCCTCTAGATCATGTGTCTCCCTCTTCCCACATGGCGTTTGTTCAAGATTTACAGGATATTTTTGCACCATTGACTCTAAAAAGACTTCAGGGGCTCATGCGGTGGAACATTCTCAGGACACACCCAGGGTCTTAAATCCAGGACATTATTAGTGACTTGCAGCTATCAATTTTCTTTCCTAACCTTGTAGATGCTACTTATATAATTCTGGCTGCAGAGATGTTTCCAGGATACTTAACTACAGAAAAATGCAGGATAATTAACAATACAAGATCAGGATAATTTAAAAGTCTGAATGGTCCCCACTTTAAATTCTGAAACTGCTAGCTTGACAAAGACTCAAGACTAAAGTTCTTGGGGATGAGGGCCAAAAATATATGGATTGATATGATGGAACAAAGTCCTTATGAAGACACAGAGATATAACTTAGGTCTCTAAGCATGTTTGCGATGTGCACTTTTCACACATAGATCCTATATATGAAGGATGGGAATCGACTAGCATTCCAAAATGTTAAGACAGATGGACTTTGGTGTAGTGGGGTCAGAAGCACCCAAATCATCTGGAAAGTTCTGAGGGCATCGTATCAATGCTTGCTTTAACACAGCAAATGTTCTGTGGATAATATCTTCTTGCAGAGTTACCTCAAATGGAAATGGAGCTGTGCGTTTTCATCTCTGGCCGCAGCACTCTGTGTTAACTCGGAACTCTTTAAGCTGTAATGGAACGCCCTTAATGGACCATTTGGCATATGTGGTGAAGCTTATGTGAAACAAACTTCTAAAAAATTTAAACTAAACCTTTTAGAACTTCCCACCAGGGAGCACAGTTGTGTTGAAAGGTAATGTAATTTGTGACATCAGACGCCTTTTCTTAGTCTCTCTAGAAGCCTTTCTTCTTTTCATTCTCCTGACTTCATTTTCTACTTCCTTTTTTTTTTTTTTAAGAAAATTTATTATTTCATTAAAAAACATTTTAGGATGCTTTGTTTATTTTATTTTTTTAAAGAAATTACATATAAATGCAATACACTCTCATGATTTCCATCTAGTACAAGTTACATTTCATCTGGGTTTTCTCGTTTGTTACCTTTATAGGTAAAGGTACGTTTGGGTAAGAATGGTGGTGTCCGGGGAACATATACTGAAGCATTAAAATTGATTTGCATTTTGAAGAGAAGTATAGTGTCTAAATTGTGAACGTTCAACATTTTATCATGAAATAGTTAACGGCAGTAATTAATTTTTAATAAACTCTGATTCTGACATATTATGGATCAGGATGGCTGAATTTAAAAGTCAGCATTCTGTGCTGCACCATGTTTCCATCTTGTGTTTATTTCACTATGATGGAATTAGCAGAATGCTCTTTTTAGTTATTTTCAGTAGAAGACAACAGTTTGTAGTATAAATCCCACAGAATTTAGCCAGCGAATCATCCAGCATGAGCTTGTCTATTTGTGTGAATGGGGTTGGATGACCCTTGGGCCACACAAGTTTAAACTGGAGACAAAGTACAATCTAGTATGTTCCTATAAAGTTTTTAATGATCCATTTAGGTGATTGTAGCTGCAATTATAGGGAATATTGTAGTTCATTTTTCATTTGTTCATATATACACACTTTATTTTATATACAATCAGGATGCATAACTCAGTAGTTATGACAGAGTTACCCAAGACTATCAGGGCTTTGCGAATTAAAAAATGTTCTTAATAACCTTGTATTTCTTTTTGAAGAACCTATAAAAAGGAAAGATGGCTTGTCAGAGAGGCCAAGGATAACCAGAGCCCCAGAGGAGGAGCATCCCTGCTCCTGGCTGTGCCTCCGACTCATCGACTCATCAGCTGCTGCCTTTGTTCTCAACTGTCCACTAAAGCAAGGACTTTTTCTGTTTCTGCAGGGGACCAGGCGCCACCTTTAGGAGGAACCCTCTGACACTCGGCACAGTTAATACTGGAGTCAAGCCTGGAGTTCTTCCTTAGAGCAGGTTGTTAGCTTAAGCGTCTATAGTCACAGACTATCCTTTGTGTGTCTTTTTTGGCTAAAAACTCGGCTCCTTCAAGTCTGAATGCAGAGCAGGTGTTCTTGGTGAAGACCCAATACTTAATTGCCTCAGCCACTATTTTGTTTACCAAGTGCTTAAGTAATACTTACTCTTTGCCAGATGCGTGCAAAACACCTTACAAATAATTAACTCCTTTAATCCTCACGATGACTCTAAGATAGATACTGTGACTATTCCTATTTCACAGATGAGTGAGCCACATGCCTAAGGTCACAGAGTTAGAAAGGGGCAGAGCCAGGATGAGAACATGGGCAGTCTGCTCCAGAGTCCAGGCCCTTGCCCACCATCTCTTATACCCTGCATATGGGTCTCTCTTCTGGAACCTACACTCTCACGTGCCCTGGCTGGTGGCTCTAGGCCAGTCTGGGAGGATGCTTCCTTGGAATAGCTAAACTCTACCTTATACCAACACCGTCCCCTATTCTCACCGTGCAGTTGAAGCACAGTGCACATCTGGCTGGGCTGTGTGGTATCTCTGAGCAGCAGCACTTCTGCTCACTCCCTCTTACGGGATGCCTGTTTTTCTTGTTAATGGGATGGTCTCCTGCCATATTTCAAGGTGGACCTCACTCGTCATCTCCTCTGCCTGCTGCCTACTTCTGGAGACTCAGACGCTTTGTACACATACACCCCAACACTTTTCACTGGACCATGGCTCTCCTGTGTCAGCTTTAAGCCCCATTTGAATATTTTTGGAATAAATCTAAGATTTGGGGTTTGGCTCAATAGGCTCTAGAGCCTGATATTTCTGGATGGTGTGGGGCCCAGGTCCCATTCCCTCCTCTAATGAAACCCTGTGGAAGTTTTTAAAAAGCTGACCACCTTTTGAGCAATGTCTCCTGGCCATTATGCCTGCCCTGCTCCCTCTCAGATGAGTCAGTCAATCTGCTGAAGTCATGCTTATAACAATAATGAATTGTTCTGGAATGCAACCTTCAAAATGAAGTGTGTCCCTAGAAAGACCTCACTGCTTAATTTTGAAAGACATTGGTTTTTATGGAAGTCTGACAACATGCTAAAACAAAAGCAAAATCAAAAATTCAAAACACTACCTCAAAAGAATATTAATTTCATGCTAAATATGCCTACCCTATTCTCATGAACACACAACATTTGTATTTCCATATGAGCTGAAAGCACCAAACAGTTAAGAGTTTCCTTAGTAATTTGTTTTCTGTTATGGCCTCTCCCAGTAATCTGTAATAGTTTTGGAAAATTAAAATAACAATGTAGTCCTATAATCATAAAAATCTACAATAATCTTTAGTCAGCCTGGTTTGAGTATTTGAAAAATAGATATATTAATTTCACATGCAAACTGAGGGTCAGAAAATGTCAAAAAATCAGTCTATAAGTCAAGTGTATATTACAACAAAGTTTTTAATGTTTTAAAGAATTCTTGTGCTTAGTACACTTAAGTGCACCTGATGTGACTAATTCCTGTGTCTTTAGTATGCTAGAGTCACCTCTCACTTCACTGGGAAGTAAAACTTAAGATGTGTAAGAAAAGAAAAGGAAAAAAAATATTTTTGGTTAAATAAGCGATTGGTCAGGCAAACCTTGTCTTGGAACCTGTGCTCAGAATCCTTCATCTACATCAAGGGTTTTTGGGTCCAACAGAGACAAGTAGTGCTCAGAACTGGTGCTCAGAAACTTGGACTCAAGATAAAAAAGTCCTTCACAGTGTATGCTTGTGTGCTGTACATTTGTGTTGGCTCTGAGGGTGATTTAAGAAGTGATTGAAATAATATGGAATTTTTCTTTTCCTTTGCACTCAGGTAGTATGAAGCTATAGTTTGTGAAAAACCAAAGAGAACAAATAAATGATCAACTGCTATGTTTTAAATGCATGTTTGAATATTGTCTGTCAAAAAATTTTCCTTGGCTAAAGAGGCTTGAGTTTTAGTCCTTTCCCACTTGCTAAGTGCTGTTAAGCACAGTTACTTTATATTTTTGTCTTTTTTTTTTTTGTTGTTGTTATTGTTAAGTGTTTGCTTGCAAATTCTGGTGAGTTCTGATGAAGTGACATTTTAAAAGTAATTTGAAAAAGGGGAATGAACCCACTGCTGCAAAATGAAGTCACCAAGGGTAGTTGGCTTACCTTTAAATCACTGCACTATTGAATCGAACATAAACTTCTTTTGTCAACAGACTAAATGGAGTGAAGAGGTGTCTATATCCCAGGTGTTTATTCCAGAAAGAAAGCAGCTCTTTCCTGGTGAATAGGGTGGTACACAGGAGTTCTTGCTTTATATTTCATTTACTCAAGTTCTTGAAATGAAGTTTGCTTGAGAGCCTTTGTAAATATTCTTTTTCTACATGATAAAGGTTTCCTGTGCAAATTTGTAAAGTGCCAGAGAAGGGAGGTTTAAATCTGTTTGCTGACACTTTTAAATTAGAAAATTTACACATATTATAATTTTACACACAACTTTACACGTATTATAATTTTGCACATATTGTAAGTGCAGCCATGCGAGAAACCACCACCAATCTCAACTTGAATTTATTCTATTCACTTACTACCTGGAAGGCTTTTTTCCCCCCAGTGCAATTAATTAAGCAAACAGGACCAACGTTGGTACTTGTGACAGATTATAAGAACAAAGGCCCTTGCACTGGTGCTTTCATGGGTCTCATAAGTAGATATTCCTCATAAATCCTGTATAACAGATCCTTTGATTCGCTCTCAAAAGCTTTATCCTATTCCAACTGGTACTCATCACCACGGGAGGCTTGTTACTTGCAAATTTCTCTATTGCTGTTTTCATTTCCGATTCAGTAATAGAGCCAATCAGTTTCTCATTATCCAGAAGATCTAGTTTTGGCGTTTTAATTTTAGCCAGAATTTTCATAATCTCTGTTATCAGCTGCTAACTCTGATGCAAATATCAGTTTGGAGGAAAAAAAAAGAAATAAAAAAGGGACTTTTTACATTATGGCTATCTAACACTCATATAGAGATCCTATTGAAAAAAAAAACATAATTTTTTTTCCCTTAATCAACAGGAATGTGTTGTCTCAATAGGCTAGCACTCTGAGATCAAGATGTTGGCAGGGTCTTGCTCCCTTGGAAGGTGCTAGGGAAGGATTTTCCAAGCCTCTGGTAGTTTCTTGACTCTTGGCAACATAACTCTAAACTTCACCTGGTATTCTCCCTGTCTGTGTGACTATGCCCATATCCCCCCTTTTTATAAGGATACCACTCATATTGTTAGAGTTTACAGTACTCCAGTATGACTTCATCCTAACTTGTCCTTTCTAACATCTGCAAAGATCCTCTTTGCAAGTTAGGTTATATTTAGAGATACAATGGTTAGGACTTCAATGTAGGAGTCGTGTGTGTATACTGGGGGCTGTGGGGAGACCCAATTCAACCCAAGAGATTTCTTGATTGTTCAGCTTTCTTTGAATGTCACTGCCTTCTTTCTGCATTTGAAGCAAGTTCTGGTTTGAACAGAAAACATATCCATGCCTGCTTACTCCATCACAGACTTGAGACTCCAGAAGTTCACATACCTTGGGGCCATTGAAATACTGTGCTTTTGTGTAACCATGACCACTATATGCAAATGAGACAGCAAAGAGCAGAGACAGAACATGCCCATGTGTGTGCCTCATTTTCCCTTGGATTCTGCTTATAAAACAGAACTTCAAAGACAAAAGTGTTAAGAATTTCAGAATAGCAATACCTGAGCTTTAAACCAAGCATGAGGCCCTTCTGTGTGCAACTGCATTGGGTGGGGGGAGGGTGTGCATCAAAATGTGGGCTTTCTGGTTTTGATGTTTATTAACATATTAGTTATTTGACATTGACAAATTCATTTGACCTTGATATAAAATTTAATGAACTTGTATTAAGCAAATCACAATATATAACACTAATCTTTAAAATTTGTTAAAATTCTACATCAAGTATAGAGCCACATTTGGTATTGTCAGGATCATGGAAAACAGGTTTGGTTCCAGTCTTATGGGGGTGAAGCCCCAGTATGGTAGAGCCCAATTGCAAGCACTGGTGTAACAATTTGGTGCCAGTCTCCCTCTCTCTTCATCTTCATCATTGTCCTTATGTGTTTCGTAGAAACAAACACAAAACTAGGAGAAAAAATTCAGGAGCTTTATAATTTGTATGATTAGACAGATTTTGCAGAAGTAAAGAAATAACCTTTTTGTGATAAAATATATTCTTTCAAAAAAGAACTTTGGAAAAATAATCTGTGAATGAATGTAGATAGGCTTTGATGTTCATTTGGCATTCTGTGATCAGGGGCACAATTTTAAACAGCAATATGTGTGAACATGTTAGGGTTCTGTATGATTTACTTGAGGAAGTTTATTTATTTTATTTCCTCTGGTAATCTGGTCTGTCATTTATTCATTTTTTTTTTTTTTTTTGATCTGTGTTCCTGATGGTATAGCCATCTATTCTGGGGAAGCAGTTCATAGACTCCAAGAGCTCTGAGAGGCTCATAGGCCAGTCAATCCAGTGGACACCAGCCTATGTGCTTGAGGACTGAGCAGGGACACTCTGATGTTCTCTATTGGAACCCATAAGCCTTTGCTTAGTCATCAAGAAAGAGATGGGACACTGTAGTCACTGGGAAAAGCAAATGGTTACCCTTGGCCCTTGATGGCTACAGCTGTTTCAATCTGAGTCAGCAGGAGATATCAATGACACAGGAAATGTATTTTACACAAAAGGAGAGGAACAATCACCAGTTGGTCTGCCTTCTGTGCTTCTGCCTTTGGCTAATGTGCAAAGTACCAATTCTTTCCTAACTCTGCTGTTTCTTGCTTTAGATTGTCTTGGCCACTCCTTAGTTAACCCCCCAGGGATATAGTCATCTGAGAAAGTAGGTTCTGATGGGGTCAGTGGTGGTGGTGCACAGGGGGCAGGGGGTCTCCAGGGGTTATCATGAGTCAGAACAGGAGTGTCCTGCATACTGTAATTGGGCCACCATGTGAAAGAGTGTCATAGACAAAGATGGTGTGGATGCCATATGTGGTCCTTACACATTACTCTTCTTGTGGCAATCAGCATCATCAAACATGAATGACACTAGCTAGGAATGGGCCATTTCTGCCTGAGAGAGTCAAAGGAAGTTTCTAGAATAGAAACTTCTGAGATGAGGTTTGTGGAGTGAGTGGCTCATCTTGTGAGGGAACAAAGAGACCAGAGAGGATAACCAGACCATTCCTGTTGGAGCTTCATGCAGAAGCATGAGTCTCGAGAACACAGGACATGATTGTGGACATGCAGAGGTGAACTGGCGGGACTGCAGCACGAGGTGCATCAGAAGAGGGGGGTAAGAAGCAGATGAAGTGTGAGCTGGGGTCAGGATAAGAGCCTTCTGTCAGTGTAAGCAAGCTTGCAATCTATCCGAGTGGGTGATTTTTAAGAACATTTACCCATTAAGCACCTTCACCTATTTAGTGATGCTAACTCTGGTGGCCTCAGAAGGACTGAAATGGAGAGGGGGCTGGGAGGGAGACCTTTACAGAGGCAATGGTGTGACTGATGCCAAGGACCTGAACCAAGACAGTGGTATTGAGGCCAGATACTAGATTTGAGACAAAATTCTGAGTTAGAAGCAACTGGGCTTAGAAAATGGGGAAAAAGAGATGGGCTGACTTTAAGGTCTTGATCTTAGAGATTGGAGAGATGGTTGTGTCTTGAACAAAAACATTCAGGCAGAAGACAGGTTGGATTAGTGTGGATATGCAATTTTTTTTAATATTTATTTTTTAGGTGTAGATGGAATACAACAAAATGCCCTTATTTTTATGTGGTACTGAGGATCAAACCCAGGTCTTGCCCATGCTAGGCGAGTGCTCTACCTCTGAGCCACAATCCCAGCCCTGGATATGCAATTCTAAATGGTAGATACCAACCCCCAGCTCCACACAGGGACAGAAGCTCTTCTGTCTCTAGGACTTGAGCCTGCCCTGCCCCCGTCCCTGTGACTCCCACCAGAAGATGGTGGTCTTTTCTGTGCAGTGGATAGGAGGGCGGTGTTTAGCAAGGTGTAATTTTTTCTTCCAATAGAAATGTACTTTTTAGCTTTATAGAAAGTCGTGGAGACAGCATAGAAATTTCCCATGTGTTGTGCACCCAATTTCTCCTATTATTAGAATCTTAAACTAGTGTGGTGCGTTTGCTTGATAAATGAACCAATGCCATCTGTACATTATTTTAACTAAAGTCTATAGTTGGTTCAGATTTCCTCAGCTTTTACCCAATGTCCTTTTCCTGTGCCAGGATCTCATCCAGAATCCATGTGACATTCAGCTATCATGTCTCCGTAGGCTCCTCCTGGTTGTGACATTTTCTCAGAGTTCCCTCGTTTTGGATAACCTTGACAGTTTTGAGGTCAAATACTCATCCCTCAGCTAGGATCTGTATGATATTTTTCTCAATATATTGGGATGACAGGTTTTGAAAGGGGGATCACAGAGCTGGAATATGATTCTCAACACATACATCGAGGGAAATTTTGTTAACATGACTTACATGGCTGTTGATATTCACCTTGATCGCCTGATTTAAGTCATGTTTGTCAGGTTTCTCTACTGAAGAGTTACTCTTTTTTTTTTTTTTTTTAAATATCTTCCATACTGTACTCTTTGGACAGAAGTTACTATGTGTGGCCTTATGTGAAAGGGTGGGCGGGGGGAGCATAAAATGCCTCACGCTCCAGAGGGTAAAATATCTACATATATTTGGAATTCAGCAAGGAAATTTATCCCTTTACTAGTTTATTCATTTAACCATTTATTTATGTGTGTATGGACTCATGGGCATCTATTTTATATTAAAGTTCTGCCTGGGGAATGTGTGGGGGGATGGGGTAACAGAAAGTGGGAGGTCCTGAGTTCTGTGTTTAGCAATTGGAAGATGCTCTGCATTCCTATGAGAGAGGCATAATGCATGATGTGTCCAAAGAAGATTGCTTTGGAACTCCATGATTTGCACAGTTTCACTCATTCATTCATTTAACAAACTTTTATGAAACCCTATTCTATCTCCTGCTTCTGAGTAAGCATGATACATGATGGGAAAAGAAACTGAAATGTACTGAGCACCCGCCTGGCTCATGACACTTTACACAATTGATTTCACTCAATCCTCACACCAGCCCAATGAGAGACTATTGTGATCAACATTTTATACATAAGAAAACTGAGTTTGTTCTGGAAGCAGCCTGTTGTCATGTGAGAAGCCCAGCTACCCCCAAGAGTTGATGCTGGGAGGTAGTCCAAGCTCAACATGTGGCCATATCTGACCAGCTCCCAGTTATTCCAGTCATTTTAGCCCAAGAATAGAACCAGTAATCTGATGGTTACTGCCAGCGTCTGACTGCAGCTGCAGAAAATCCTGAGCAAGAGGTACCCAATGGGGCTCGCCAAACACTCAGAGCAATGACAGGTAAATACATCATTGTTTTAATCCGTGGAGTTTTGGAGTAGTTTGCAGTAACACATAATGGAAACACCAGAATAAAAAGGAATTCCCTCTCTGCACTGTATCCCTCTAGTAGTGTGTACAAGGATCCTAGTGAGGTAAAAAGCATGAGTGGTCATTATGTTAAGGATGTTGTGGAGGCCTGGCCTGAGCTGGGTGCTTGTGGACATGGGGAAGAAGCAGCAGAACTGGATGCCATCTTAAGAGTACTTGCATTGAAGGAGAATAGAACTCGATTAGGGCGTTGCAGAGGGGAAAGATTGTTATCAGTATTGAATTGTCAATTGCCTTTTCACTTCCTGGTTGTCTAACCTTGAACAAATTCCTTAGCTCTGATTCTCAACATCCTTATCTTTAAAGTTGAGATGATTTGATGATAATCATAGATCAAAAAAAGATAACCAAGTACTCCATAATTATGTTCCCATAATTTTCTGAACATATCTTGGTTATAGCACCCGTTACATTGCATTTGAATTGCTTATTGGCTGCTCTGTCTCACAAGTAGACTCTGAGCTCTCCTGGCCTTATAGTTTTGTGTTCTTGCTGATCAGCACAGAACATAAAATAGATATTCCAATAGCTCTTGAATGAAAAGAAGGAAGAGGGTGAATCAATGAGTAAAGTTTAATTGTAATGGAATAATGAAGGCATGGTAAACCCCCTCTCAAAAGTACCTAGCCTGTTTGGTTAGGTGTTTAGAAGTAATATTATTTAAAAGGGGGAAAACAGGGCAAAATTCTAAGAGCAAAAGGAAATGATTGGTAGTGATAAATAGGTTGACATAGGTTGACATAGAAACCTGGCCAAGAAAAAAATTTCAGTGTAGTGTTACTTAGCCCCAGAGATTTTTGTTTTCAGTACTAGGGATTGAACCCAGGGCCTTCCATATGCTAGGCAAGCACTGTACCACTGTGCTACCTTCCCATCCCCCCAGATGAGATTTTTAAGGAAGATATGGGCATTGAAGAATACATGCAGTGTTGGAATTGGCAGGGGTGAAAGAAGACACACATATCTCCCCCCACACAGTACATGTTCTGTCCTCTGAGGAGTATATTTAGAGGGAGGTAGGGCTTACCAGATTGTATAACATGTAAAGAATATACTTGCTTGCTCACGCAGTCAGGCAATAGTTAGGAATCTTCATGTTAAGTTCTAGCAACTGTGCTTGGCATGGGAGCATCACAGTGATTGAAACATGTATAGTTTCTCCCTTGTCAAACTTACAGTCAACAGGAGAGCAGGCGTGGAACAAATGAGTATGTGCTTACTACTTGAAATGCCTCTTTTGATGAGGGAGCATGATGGCTGCTTCTTCTTCACCTGTGTCTATTCTGTCCATCTTAATGATGGACTACCTGAGTTTCAGCTGGGAGCCTGACAACCCACCCAACAATTCTTGCAGTTTGTCCAAGTGACAAAGTTATGGCCAATGGTATATAAAGATAATTATTCATGCCACTTCTGGTATACATCCACAGGGGAGGCTTGTGCCTTCCCTTGGTCCTTTATGCCTTCCTGCAAGCTGGAAGATGCTGAGAACCATAAGAGCAGCCTTGTCCTCCAAGATGAAAGCCTTGCACTGAAGGCGGCAGACCTTCCCATACAATCGTTGACTAATGGCTTATCATGTGGCAGAGGAAGGAGCTTCCATGTTATTGAAACCATTGTATCTTTGGATCTCTTTGTTCTTGCTACTTAGTTCGTATCTTAGCTAACACAGGAAACAAAGACTATGCATTAGCTTGCTGAGCTGTCATGACAAATGCCACGGAATGAGTGATTCAAAGAACAATTTTTTTCCCCTCACAATTCTGGGTGCTGTAATTCTGAGATCAAGACAATGCCAACATTGTTAGCAACGATGGTAATGGTGGTTGGTCAGGCTCTGGCATAGACTTATGCCAGAAGGAGAAAGAGACACATTCCTCTGGCCTCCCCTTATAAGGATCCTATAGTAGCCTCATTCTAAAGGCTCCAGCTTCATTACTTTGTTTAACCTTAATGACCTTCCAAAGGCCCCTTTCCAAATACCATCATCACTTTGAGGTTTAAGACTTCAACATATGATTCAACATATGAGTCTGGGGTGGGGGGAACCACAATTCAGCCCATAGCAGGGGGCAAGAGGGGTCCCAGTTTAAGTGGAGTGGAGGGGCCGGGAAAGAAGTATCTGAAGCTTAATGGTTAAATATTTGGAGGGAGAATGCCCTCGCCTGAAGGTATAGCATGTACAAAACCCCTGAAATCAGAGATCTTTGTACTTTGGCAAGACAGGAACTATGAATAGTGGGTGGGACAAGATGGGAAAATGATTGGGGGGTAATCCCAATGGAATAAAAAAGTCAATAAAAGGTTTTAGGAAAGGGGTAATGTGACCTAATTGGGATTCCAGAAGATTCCCCTATCTCTGTTGGAGGACTTGAGAAAGAAAGGATGAGGGATGCTGCCTGGGCTGCTTGTGGTGGTCGTTAGCCCAGAACTGGAGAGAAGCGAAAGGTTGAAGTTATATTCTGGAAGTAGAATTACCAGGTCTTTTTTTATGCATAGAAGAGAGGAGAGGAAAGGTGACCTTAAGAGGATCTCCAAGTTTTGAGCAGGAAGAGACTGGAGGAAGAAAAAAAAAGTCAACAGAGGAAGATTAAATGTTTCTTTGGGATGTATTATGTCCAGAAACCCAGCTGACAATTATCAGCTCTGTGACCTTGGGAACATTCCCATTCTGCAAAGAAAATAAGATTTAAAGGTTAAAAATCATGAACTTAAAATCCATGGAGGTGAAACTATGAAACTATGGTCATGAAGTCAGGTGCCACCTCCTTATTGGATGACCTTGAGAAAGTCACGTAAATTATTAGAACTTTAGTTTTCTTACACTTAAAAAAATTACAGGATGAATTTGAAATGATGATTTTTATACCTAGCCAGGTGTCTGGCACATTAAGTGATGAATAAATGTATGTCTTTTTCATATTGCTCCAAGTTATTTTCTAGTTGAAACTTACCCTAGATGTCCAATGGGTGCAGAGATCATACTTTAATCCTATGTTTATATTCCAAAACTCAGACAGAGGGGAGCCTGGGACAAATGCAGCCTGTCTTGCCTGGAGTCACGACTCTTGCTCCTCCTCGGTCTGAATGCACAGTCTGGGAGGTGAGTCCTGGAGCAACATTGGACTTGGACCCAGGAACTCATTGGTCAGCAGGTTCTGTTTCGCAACTTTCCAGAAGGCAAAAGTGATCATCTGGAAATGCTACCTCAAGAGCTAAGAGTGATGAAAGTTCAACAGATGTCATCACTTTGGATTTTTTCATCTGTGGAAACTGCACCCAGCTTCCCGGCATCTGGGGACATTTGCTCAATGTACCGTGGAGAAGTGGTCTGAGCCTAGAGCAAGAGCACTACTTCCTTAGTAAAATGGCTAATAATGAACAAGGAGACTCCCCAGAGGTGAAACCTGGCTGAGGTATTAGGAATAGTACTCAGCAAAATGCCTCAGGTGAATCATGGATATTTGATGAAAGGACTTGGTCATCGTTGTGATTTTAAAATTCATGCAGTGACCTGGAAATTCTGGAAGATGGTTTAAAAAGTCTTTTTCTTTTCTTCCTCATCTCAAAGTGTGTGGGTTGTGCAGAGTAGATTCCTTCCGAGGAACTGCTCACAGGCAATTGTTCTACATCTAGTGTGACAGAAAGGAAATGAGGTTGCTGGATGTTTATCTGGACCTTGGGGTCCCCTGTCCCCGTGGTACTCTGAAAGGATGTGGGGATGGTGTACAGTTTAGACTGAAGTCTTTGGAAATCCAACACTGGAGGAATGGTGGAAACTTGCCTACCTAGTGTTGTAATGTGACCCTACTGGGAAACAGAGATTTGCTTCTTACAGACGTTTGTCTCTATCAGATTATTATAAGGCGTTCCTTCAACTTCTCCTTAGGCGTTATCCTTGCACCTGTTGCTCTGTATGTCTGTGTGTGGGTGCATGTGTGTCTGTGCCTGTGTTGAGTTTTCAAGATGCCAGACACCACTTTTTGTTTCATTTCCCATGTTGGGTTTTTATCAATGCTCAAACAGAAAGCCTGACATTCAAGGGCTTTATCTGCAGAGTTAGATGAGGAGAGATATACAAGAAGGAGAAAACTATTATTTGTTATTTTTTTTAAACAGAATAGCTGAACAAATTGTGAAAAATGAGAAAAAAGCTAAATTATGCTAAAGAGAAAGTGTGTTTTTTAATCTGTTGAACTTCTTTTCTCTTTTGCACAAGTAAATCATATATAGGTTAAAATAATTATGAAACTTGGAATTTACCCAGTTGTGTAGTAGGTAATTACAAAATTGCTTTGTTTAATTATGTGGTATTTTATAGAAGGACATTTTTAACCTTTGTCACTAGTGCCAAATGGAAGGAGGCACAGCCCTTCATAATAAGTATCATAATTCTAATTACATCTAAAGTTTATTTAAAAGCAATTCATTTTTAAAGACATACTCTAATTTGTGTACTTTTTTTTTTAAGTAGGTAAAAATTGCTGAAGTAAGTTGGTTTGTGGTAACAAAAATAAAATAAGAACAAGTGCTTGTTAAAATCTGTTCCACTATTCAAATTCCCCAAGTCCATCTCTGGTTAATGTAGACACCACAAATTCCTTTCTAAAACATGAAGCAAGGCTTTCTATAATCTAGTAGCTCATTAGAGAAGATCAGAGGATTTCAAAGTGTACTTTAAAAATCAGAACTAAAGTACTGTATTTAAAAGGAAGATCAAAGTTGACACCATGTCCGGAAGATCCTTT
The DNA here is from genome assembly GCF_001458135.2 of Marmota marmota marmota. Taxonomy (NCBI): domain Eukaryota; kingdom Metazoa; phylum Chordata; class Mammalia; order Rodentia; family Sciuridae; genus Marmota; species Marmota marmota. The sequence goes on along the minus strand of NW_025999932.1, from coordinate 8,331,608 downwards.
GCATATATTATTCCTCTGCATTATTATCAGAAGTGACTTCCATTGACATTCACTGTAAGTCCATGTACCTGCTAATGAGAGATTAAACAGTAACACCACCACGTTCATTCATTTGACAAGATTCTTGAGTGACTTACATGCAAAGCAATGAAACCCAATATTGTTTATTGTGTCCTTGTCAATTCTTTTGTCTTTGAACTACTACCACTGAAGAAGCACTTTCAAGAGAGAAGGTATGGACTGGGGGTGCAGCTCAGTGGTGGAACACTTGTTTAGCATGCACAAAGTCCTGGGTTCAATCCCTAGCATGGCTAATTAAAAGAAGAAGAAGAAGAAGAAGAAGAAGAAGAAACGAGAAAGTATGACACTTTGCATACTATGTCTTGAGGCCAGGATCATTTAAAATCATTAAAAGAAGTAGAAAATATGTTAAAATTTCTAAAGGTATTAAATGTGAATTAAAGTATGTGCAAATATTTATGGAGCATCTCGTGTGGGATACAGTGCTACACAGAGCAGGTTGTGCCAAAGAGAATAAATATGGTCTTCCTCTTTGAGGAGGCCTTGGCCTAATGGGAGAGAATAGATGCATTTTCACAATATTAAAAAAGCAATAAGAAGGGGAAAGATGAAGTGCTATGTGAGCACAGTGGTAAGGAACAACTGTTGGGGACATGGGAAGGACTTCTGTGGAGACCCTTGGAGGCAGAGCTGGACAGGCAGGAGTCCAGGCATGCAGAGGGAAGAGCCTTCACAGCAGCAACACCCAGGGCCAGGCTGGAGGTGGGAAAGTGCACTGGGTGTTTAAGGAACCCTTGGGGTTTCAGGGTAGCTGGGCTAAATGATCACTTTGGGAATGCAGGAAAGGGAGAAGAAGGAAATGATCTGAAAGTGAAGATCTGAGTTTGTGGTCCTAATTATTAATCATACGCATTTGGAGGTCACTTTTTGGAACCTTAGCTTTTTCATGTCCAAAAGGATGGAGTTACTTTCTGTTCGTAGAATAAGCTAGTTTATGCTGCAATAACAAATAATCCCTGAAATTTAGTGGCATGAAACAATGCAAATGAAATATTTCCTAATATCACAGTCCTGTGTGGTTTGGAGGGCTGGGGAGACAGGATATGGAATCCTGCTACAGGTGCTTTAGGTACCCATCTTGGGATGTCATTGTCCTTATGTAGGTCTCCCGTCATCACAGGAAGAGGAGGAGGGACAGAGTGTGGAGGGTCTTTTAGGGACCAGGCCTAGCAAGAAGTTAAATCTGCCCACACTCCATAGGCCATAACTAGTCACATGGCTCTGGTGAGATGTCAGAGGCTTAGAAAGAGTTGTTGGTGTGCCCAGGAGAAAATGAAATGTGTTGGGAACATACAGCAGTGCTCTGTGTCTCTAGCCTCCCTGTGGAGATGATTTATCTATGAAGAGGTGGGTAATGTGAATCACTCCTCTCATCCTAGCTTTTTAAGACTGGAAACATAGACGGAGCCGAGACATCCAGCTCCTTCAATAATTGTAAATTAGGGATTTATAGCTTACTCCATAGCCTATGGGGTACATTTTGGAGCTCCTGAAGAGGGGGGTAACTTGAACACAATTGTGCTTTGGAAAGATTGGAGAGCTGACCATAGCCCAGGGAGTCCTGGAAAAACCCATGTACAACATCTACTAGAGATTTTTCAATGTGGGGATTATCCATTTCTCTTCAATTCTAAGGAAATGATATTTACATTTTTTGTAACTTTTCCTGTTTTTAAAGATAAGCTAATTAATTTATTTTTCATTTTATAATTTATTTTTAACTGATACATTAAAAACAAAATTGTACATGTTAATGGTACCATGTAATGTTTCCATACAGGTATATACTTTATAATGTTTAAATCAGGTTAAACCGATCTATTTTCTCAAATATTTTCAAAATTTTTATGGTAAAAACTTTCAAAATTCTTTCATCCTGCTTTTAAATGTATATATACTACATTATTATTATTATCTATTATAACCCTACTGTACAAGAGCACTTCAGTACTTTCTGCATCTATCTAAGTGTAACTTAGTACCCACTGATCCATCTTTCCCTAACCTTCCCTTCTTTTCTCCCTGGCCTCTGGTAACCACCATTCTATTTCAACTTCTATGAAATCTACTGTTTTAGATTCCACAGGTGAATGAGATCATGTGGCACTTGTCTGTCTGTGCCTGGCTTCCACATTCTCTGGTTCCACTCATGGTGTTCTGTTTTATGTTTGAATAGTGTTCCATTGTATATATGCACATTTCTTCATTCATCAGTTGATGGACACTTAAGTTGTTCCTGTTTCTTGGCTATTGTGTATAGTGCTGCAATGACCATGGGAGGGCAGATAAGTCTCTGATATACTGATTTTGTTTTCTCTGGATATACACCTAGTAGTGGTATAGCTACTTTAGATTTTTGAGGACCCTCCCTACAAATTTCCATAAGGGCTATACTAATTTACAGTCTTACCTACAGTGTGGAAGTGTTCCCTTTTCTCCACATCTTCTTCAGCACTTGTTACCTTTAGTCTTTTTGATAATAGCTATTCTTATTAGGCTGAGGAGTCAACTTCTAATTGACAGAAAATAATTGTGTTTGTTTATGGGATACAATGTGGTGTTTTGGTCTAGTTATATATTATAGACAAATTAAATCAAACTAATTAATATATCCATTACCTTACCAACCTATCATTTTTCTGTGGTGAGCACATTAAAAATCTATTCTTTTAACAACTTTTTTATAACTTTGTTTTATTTATTTATATTTGTATGTGGTCCTGAGGATTGAACCCAGTGCCTCACACATGCTAGACAAACACTCTACCACTGAGCCACAAACCCAGCCCAACAATTTTGAAATATACAATACATGGTTGCAAACAGTGGCCACAATCCATTGAAACAAACAGATCACTAAACAAAAAAAACAAAAAAACAAAAAAAACATTCCTTAGTCTCATGGAAAGTTTGTGCCTGTCTGTGATCAATATCTTTCCCTTCCTTGTCACCAGGCTCTGACAACCCCTTCTCTATTCTCTGTCTCTAGGAGATCAACTTATTTAGGTTCCCCTATGAAGGAGCTCATAAAGTATTTGTTTTCTTTTGTTCCTGGCTTATTTCGTTTAGGACAATAGACTTCAGTTTTATCCATGTGACATAAGTGACAGGGTTTCCTTTTTTTGTAAAGGCTGTGTAGTAGTCCATTGTGAATAGGTACCACATTTTCTTTACCCAGTCCTCTGCTGATGCACACTTTGGTTGCTTCCATATCTTGGCTACTGTAAATCATGCTGCAATGAACATGGAAGTGCAGATGTCTCATTTACCCACTGACTTCAATTCCTTTGGGTATTTATGCAGTAGTGGGGTTGCTGGGTCACATGGCGAGTCCATTTTCAGCTTTTTGAGGACTCTCCATGCTGTTTTCCATCAACAGTGTACACATTCCTTTTTTCCCCTCATATCCTCACCACTCTTGTTATATTTTATCTTTTTTGGTAACAGACATTTTAACAGGTGTGAGATGTTATGGTAATTTTAATTTGTGTTTCTGTAATGGTGGGTGATGTTGAGCATTTTTTTTCCATATATCTATTGACCATTTGTATTTCTGTTCAGATCCTTTGCCCATTTTAAAATCAGGTTGTTGTCCTGTTGTTGAGTTGTTTGAGTTCCTTACATACTTTGTATAATAGCTATTTATCAGGAGTTGGCAAACACTTTCTCCCAGTCTGGGGGTTGCCTCCTCACTTTGTGGATTGTTTCCTTGGCTATGCAGATGCTTTTTGGTTTGAGGCAGTCCAAGATATCTATTTCTGCTTTTGGTGTCTGTTCTTTTGAAGTCTCATTCAAGAAATCTTTGCCCAGATCAATGCTGAAGAGCTTTCCCCTCTTTTTCTTCCTGTAGTTTTATAGTCTCAGGTCTTAGGCTTAGGACTTTCATTCATTTTGAAGTGATTTTTTTTAATAAGGGAGCAATTTAAGTCTTTTGTGTGTGGATATCTAGTTGATCCAATACCACTGATTGAAGAGACTACTAGCATTTTTTTGTGTGTTTGCCAGTGATTAAACCTTGTTTCAACTATGAAGTGACCAACAACCAAAGGTCCATCAAGTTTGTCTTACTTGGCTTCCTAATTCTTTTTGTTTTATAGTTAAGAAACCTGCATAGATGTTTCAAAATGTCTACATATGATATATGTGCATGCACATAAGACATATAGTGCTATACACTATATGCACTTTCTCCATTGAAATAATATGTGTGCTATACTCTGTTTTCAATGACCTGCAGTATAACAAAACTCTAAGTGCACTCTGAGAAGTAAATAAAGCCTATATATACTTATATACACTTGTATTAGCCCCCAAGAATAAGATACTGGAGGCTACAAAAGAGAGATTCTTAGGCAGGAATGCCTGATAACTATCAAGAGAAACTGCCAGAGTCAAAAGTTTCTAGTTAGTTTAAGGCCTACCATCTTCCTAACTCTGGCAATGTTACATTCCCAAATATAGGCCTTGTCCTCTCCAGCCTTGTTATGGGAACAATTTCTCAGCCCCCACACCTCCTGGTGAGAGATTTTTGGCTTCTATCATCTTCACGATATTCATTGACATGTTCCAGATGCTGCAACATTTATTTTGTACTCATGTCTTTTTGTTTATCTCTCATAAAGACTCTCATCCCCAAATGACTTTACAACCTGTTCTTCCCCAACCCGACTTCAATCCAACCCAGCTTCTAAAAGGGAACTCCAAACTGCTTGCCCCACCTCATGTCACCCCTTCTCAGCTTGAAGTAGCCAGAATGGTCCTAGCCCCTTCTCCTTATAGCAGTAAGGAGTTCCTAAAATTAGAGGGGGAATGAAACCAGAATTAGACAGGCAGTAAGTATAGATAGGTAAATCAAGTCAAGTTGGATCAAGGAGACCAATTTGAGTGAGTCCAGGAAGTTGGAGACTGCCCCTGAGGGACTGAAATGCCTTCAGAGCCCTTCCTCCACCCTATCAAGATAACCTGCCCCTGCTCCAACCTGTTGCTAAGGAAACCTGTCCCAGGAATTGCCCCTCCCTACAGGGAGTTATAAAGTTGTTAATTAATATGTCTGGGTTTATGTACAAGATAAACCTCAAAACTTCTGTGTTTTATACTCTGTGTTTGGGTATGCACACGCGCGCACACACACACACACATATGTATATGTGTATACATATTCCAATATTAGGTAGGTTGGTCTTACAACAATTTAGTTATAGAGATAAGGTGACTTAAACATTCCTCTGCAATTCACGTTATTTTGTAGGTTGTTGGAAAATAGAACAGATGGATATGGCCGTCTACAGTATTTTAGTTTATGTGAACTATGAAGGTCTAGGGCCACAGAATCCTAACCCCACAGACATATTTTCAAAGCAAATTCAGCTCAAGATTAATATTATTCAGTTATAATTTCATTTGCTTGCTTATAATGCTGTAGTGATTTTTAAATGGATTATACAAACATTACTCATATCAGGAGGAGTGGAACAATGATTCTGGGAAGTATTAGGGCTCTCCAAACATGGACCTTCTGATCAGATTAGCTTGGGCTGGGCCATATGCTAATTTTCCCAATTTTGTGATTCAAAATATTTATTGAAGTATTAAAGTATCCAGAAGGGATTCAGTTTTTAAAAAGTACTGAATCTTGCTTGCAGTTAAAAAAATAACTTAATAGTGCAAGAAACGTCTAATTTTCTGGGTGCACTGATTAACACTACAAAGAAGAATATATTGTTTTTCTTAGACTGTAGTCTGGGAAGCACTGCACTAGCCATTTCAAGGTTATGGATAATACTGCTCAAATGTTAACTCAAAATGGTCCCTGAGGATGACTTGAGCACGCTGATTCAGCTTCATGACTGCAACCAAAGCAAACAACCCAAACAACCAACAAACCAAAATAAACACTGCTGATCTGACCACCTCTCTCCTGGAGTTTTCCTGAGTGTGTTATGGGGGGATACCCCCACCTTTCCCTGTGCTCTCTGTTTGTCTTCTAGCAAGCCCTGGTCACTGACTCAGAAGACTGCATGTCTTTAGCTGCAGTGTGTCAGGACCCTGGGAATAGTTCCCTGGCCCATGTCAATGTCAAGAACGCTGATGGTTCTGAGATTTTATCCTGCTTCTGAGCTGATTATATGGCTCCATGGATGCGGGTGGAAGACACGGCTCACCTGGGTAATACACAAAGAGCCTCGGCACTCCTCACATAGAGAGCAGCATGTGTCTCATGTTTGTGTCAGTTTGCTCTGTCCCCCAGGTCCCCAGGGGCAACGCAGAGGAGTCCAGGATGCTGTGAATATAGCTGAAGGACTCTGAGCTTAGGGAACCTCAATCTATTTTAGTGAAGGGGCTACAGGCAACCTGCCTATCTTGTGCCCAGGAAGGAGATGTTATGGCTATCCTGCTGGACAGCGGGCATTTCTGCCCTCTGCCCCAGAAGACACTGTATCATCCAAATGTTCAAACAGCCTAGAAAAAGTGAGGAAGGCTGTCCTTGCCTCCACTCAGAAGTGCAAAAGGAAGACAAATCCATGGACAGCTGCCTCCCAACACTGAAATCTTAGTTACCAGCATGACTAGTGTCCCTTGAATGTGCCCCCATCCATTTATGATGGCAGTCCTGGGAGGCAGGACCTAGGACCACCTGGAATAGTTGTGTGGAAAGGTTTTGAGATATGAGCTGGTGTCCTTCCTTTAATATCATCTGGATCAGTGTTCAAGTTCATTGCCCCAATTACCCTAGGGGAAGGGCCGGAGGGATGAACCGAGCAGGCTTTCCCCAACAATCTCAGGTGGCTTCGGTTACTTAGAGAAGAAGTTCCCAGGTGATCCAGAAGCAACAGCACCGGGGCAGTCCTGGTGGAGGGAGCAGGCTTGAGTGACTTGCAGCTCTTAAGATGAGGGATGAGGTACAGGAGAGCCAGCAGCCAAGCAGAAAGAGTGCTGGGGAGGGTGGTTGCCAGCTTCGGTGTTGGGGACAGAGTCCTGGCACAATTCCAAACAGCACACAGGAAGACCGAGTGCCACGATTACCTGTGTGGGACTTGAACAGATGTTAGGAGTTTTCTGGTTGCAGAACTAGGAGGAGGAAAGGGAGGGACTGGACAGAGGAAGATGGCCTGTCGGGGAGACCCCGTGTAAATAGATACATAAATACATAAACTTGAAGTCTGAGGGGGAGCTGAGGTGGTGTACGAACAGGGAGATAATCGAACTGGAGCAGACATGAATCTAGCCAGACCACAGATGACAAAGGGCTCCTAACCAGGCTTCGCTAAGGGTGGCTGCTTCAGGAACTGTTTGTCTGGTCTGTGACGACAGGAGAACAGAAATCAGGACCCTGTGTCTGGAAACTCACCCTGCAATTTGCCACACCATGCCTGTTCCATCTCCCAGTTGAAAATGTGGGGCTTCTCTATCGTCTGTGTTTGTTTTCTATTTAATTTTTCCCCAAATTACTTTTTATTGTGTCTTACAAAAGTATGTTCTGTTCCTGAGACTTGATCAGGAAACAAACTGGCCTCCAGTCCAGAGCGTCTGGAAGGCAGCTGTGAAGAGAGGAAGTGGCACACAGGCCTTTCCGTGGGTGGGGATTTCTCTGGCTCCAGCGGGTGGGGAACTGGAGGGAGTGAGCTGCTGTTAGATGGTGGTGCCCTTGTATCTGGGAGGATAGTGAACTGAAGTGGCCGCCAGCAGAGAGGGGAGGAAAGGAAGGATTCAAGGGGGCAATAACAGCAACCAAACTCTGCCAGACACTTGCTGGGCACCAGGACAGTCTTAAGTGCCCTCTGTACAGTCCATTCACTCCTCCAGCACTGTCTAAGGGAGCGTTTTACTGTCGTCCCATTTGACAGATGAGGAATCTGAACCAGAAAGATTGAGGAACTTGCCCATGATCACGTGCCTAATAAGTGTTGGAGGCAAAACTCAAATTCCAGGCAACCCTTAAGCACTGTGCGATTCTACTGGGCAAAAATCAGTAAGAGTTTGGATTAATTATGTAAGCAAAGTGGATGAGAACAGCATCATGGAGGGCTCTCCAGTTTGTGTCCTGACTCGCCTGGCTGTGAGTACCACCAGTGTCAGTGCCCAGAATGGAGGAGGACGTTCGGTTTGTGTGAGAGGCCTGAAACCTGGGGAGCTCGTCTCTGGATACTCAGTGTTTGTTGGATAAAATTGCAGAAATGCAATGAACTAAATTGGAATTAACTAAATTGTTAAAAATCTTTCTAAAAATTAAAAAAGTACAAAAGGCCATGATATGATTGGCACTTTGAAAAGTGGTTCAGTGTAATTATTCACCACGGTGCGTTAGGTGGGCAGGTTGCAATGTAAATGGGCAAAAGAGAAGGAAAACTTAAAACAGCCAGTGTTTCCCCAGGCCTGGATGACAGGGAGTGGGTGAAGAAAGAAATTTTAAAAGGGAAGTAAGTTTTTCTTCAGAAACAATAGATAACATCAAAAAATTTGTTGAAGGCCTGCTATGTGCTAAGGGTTGACAGCACATTATCTTGTCTAATCCCCATAATAACTCTATTGATATTTATTATTGTTATTTTATTGCAAATAGAAGGAAGTCATCCTAAGATGGTAAGTAACTTGACCAAAATTTCACAATAAGTGGAATTCAAACTCAGAACTAAGTTTAGTTTTAACCATGTAATATTGCCTATAATAGGATGAATTTCATTCATGTAAAATTTGAGATTCATTATGAAGAGGTGTCTAGGAAGCATTTTCCAGTAGAATGGGAGTTGAAATAAAGATTTAGGAGGGTGGTGGATTGGGTGCAGTATTTGGTTGGGCTCCATGAACTTCCCTACACTCACTGTGGGCTTGGCTGTAAGACTTCCCAGTGGGACAGCTGCAGACGTGAGGCCAGCAGAGACATGAAGACACAGAACAGGTGCACTGTGGTTGCTGCTTTTCCCTCTGGGAACTTTGAGTGGCACTGGGGACATGCCTGGCCTCACCAGGTGGGCAATTACAAACATATGGCCTCTTTACCTTGATGATCCCAGATGACAGCCAGCTAACCCCTGGAAGGAGAGGTGCCCAGAGGAACTGGAAGCTGACTGCAAACCCATGAGTCATTGCGCTCAGACTACCAGAAGAATTCCCCAGCCAATCTCAAAGAAAATTGCTGAACTGTGGACTCCCGAGCTTTATAAATAGGTCGCTGTTTTAAGCCACCATGTTTGGGGGTGGTTTTCCTGCAGAGAGACATTGCACAAACAGGATGAGGGCAGACGCTGCAGATGAGAGGGAATGAAGTCCCAAGGGACAGAAGTATTGGGATGCGAAGGATTTCTTTTATGTGCCTTTCATATAATTTTATTCATTTTAAAAGAACCACAACTCGCAGAAAAGTTTCAAGATCAGTGCAAATAATAGTTTCTCCTCTATCCTTCACCCCCTCCTTCTTCATGAATGGCTTGATGCTTAGCATTCCCAAATACAACCATTGAAGACAGAAAATTAACACTTATACATTACCACCTTCAACTCTTAACACCTCCCTCAGGAGGGTCAAGGTTCCAACAACGCCTGTTAGAGAAAAATGACCCAGTTCAGAGTCACATCTTGTCTTCAGTTGTCTTGCCTCTGCCCATTCTTCATCCTGGTAACATTTTTCAGCCTTATTTTGACCTGCGTAACTTTGAGTCTTTTGAGGATTGCAGGCCAGATATTTTGTATTATGCCTCATTCTGTGTTGGAAACAATATCATGGAGGCATCGCTGTCTTCCCATGGCATCTCACCAGGTGGTGAATGATTCATGTTTCTTCCATTACTGATAATGTGTTCATTGACCCGCTGATGAATGTTGTTAGTCTTCTTTGTTGTGATTATTTTGAATTTTTTTTAAATTTTTTATTGTTGGTTGTTCAAAACATTACATAGTTCTTGATATATCATATTTCACACTTTTATTCAAGTGGGTTATGAGCTCCCATTTTTACCCCATATACAGATTGCAGAATCACATCGGTTACACATCCATTGATTTACATATTGCCATACTAGTGTCTGTTGTGTTCTGCTGCCTTTCCTATCCTCTACTATCCCCCCTCCCCTCCCCTCCCCTCCCTTCTTCTCTCTCTGCCCCCTCTACTGACATTCATTTGTNATTTTTAAGTCTATTGATGTGGTGATTATTTTGAATTTTGTAAAAAAAAAATAGTATTTTGGGTGAGGAACTTTGAAATAATTTAAGAAAACCATTTGGTATGAATCAGTTTTTCATTCATTACTTTCTATAACTATGAAAGCATGGGTGTTCCCTTTATTCAATGGACTATTATCTATTAATGTCATTATTTACTTTGGTGCTCAGATTGTCCCTGATTAGTTTGGCAAGGGCTTATTTAGCTAGCTTGTGTTCTTTTGACATGTACCATAACACCATCATTATTTGAGAATTTCATTGCCCTTGACATTTCCTGCTTTCCATTCTAAAATTAGCCTTTTCTTCAAGGAGATCTCATTTCTTTTAATAAAGCATGGTATTTAGAAGCCAGGATCTGGGTGTTGAGGGTGCTCATTGCCTCTGGGATGTTACTCCATGTAGGTCTTCTCAATGGATGGACCCAGGAATTGCATATGAATATGCACATATGAATAGAAATATGCTTACGTAAAAAGTTACTCACAGATAAAAATGTTGCATCCATATGGAAAACACCTCCAATTACACTCCAACACTACAGGCTTCATTTTAGCTTTCTCCCTTTGTGTGTTTGTAACTCTGTTCTCAATGAGTAACCATGCTCCCCTCACCCTTCAGATGTGAGTGTAACTAACTGATCCCTCAGCATCTAATAATCTCCTGTCGGCATGGCAGCTCCTTCCTCCTGCAGATATCCTCTCCCCACAAGCAGTCCCACATCTGTGCCAACTCAAGCCTCCCAGGGGAATACTCCTGAGCTTGCTCAGGCTCTGGCAGTGACTAGGTCACTGTGGTCCCCTCTTTCCCCCATCCTTACATATATGCTCACCTTGCTGTGTCCCAGTGAAGGGTTTAGGACAGAACGGGGTGGGAAGGGAAGAGGAACTAGACTGATTGAAAGCTGGTAAGAATGGAAGAATCTTGATGGCAGGAATTAGAAAATGCCTTTCATGATGGTGCTTAGATGAACAAAAGCAATGCTGCCCTTCACTGCAGCGGTTCTGGGTGTGAATTCTAGAAGAGGCTGACCAATCAGTAGTAGCATTTGGAATGGTAAAATTCCAAACAAATGCAAATAGTGTTTCCTAGCCTCTAAAGAAGAGCTCCACCACAGACTAGCTATCAAAATGAATTAGAATATTTCCAAGAGCTCAATTATAGGAAAAAATGATCTGAAGTTTATTGATTGCATGCCACCCCCCTGGCTATTCTTCACTGGGTCAACTATCCAGTGAAAGGTCATCTTGTGTTCCCACAGTGACCCCAGAGAGATCCCACCTTTGATCTGGCTCTTTACCATTTCTTCCCTCCACCTCCAATAAACACAGATCAAAAAGAACATTGGCATGTCAATGATGAGTTGAATGTTAAGCTATTTTGCCAGGTGGTTTTAGAAGATAAACACTCTTCAGATTTCAGGAAGCAGTGATTTTTTTTTTTTAGTGCCTCTTAAAGTAAATAGTTTCCAGAAATCGAGGTGGGGATGGGCATTGAACATGGGAATTGTTTTTCGCTGCAAGTTTCCTCTTAGGCTTTTGTTCCTTGTCTTGCCTGAATGGCTGTTGCCTTATCAACATGGCTGATGTGATTTGCCTGTAAAATACGGGTATTTTATTTATTCTCATAAATTTTTTTCTGCACTGCTAACATTCTCTGACAGTACACAACAATTATTGATGAGTATTTAGTAATGTTTTAGAGAATTTGGGTAAGTGTTGGAAATGGTCCCCTGGTCTTATTCAATCAAAGAACAACTGCAAGGGTGGAGAGAATGTTCTGGCAAGGGGAGGTGGTTTATATGATCCTTTGTGATTATTTAAGAATAATCAGCTGATTTAAGCAGACACAGGAGTCATTATCACCTGGAGGGAGCGCTGTGCATCACAAAAACGAAACAGCTCAGTTTGTGTGTGCGTGTGTGGGGCGGGCAGAGAGAGAAAGAGAGAGAAGGGGGGTTGTTGGTTGGTCTTTTGCAGATATAATTTACTTGACAGCACTGCACTGTGCCCTTTATCTTCTCATTATCATTCCCAAACTTCCTTCCATATTCATTTTGTTCTCCTTATTTCACCTTAAGTTAAGAAAATGCAGGAGAGTTGGAGATAATTAATTTTCAGTTAATGTCTACATCTTGGAACATATCCCACGTTCCTCTAGTTATCTAATTAGACTTCCATTTAGGAATTTTGGGGACAGAGATGGAAACTCGCTGTGTATTTAGTCACAGGCTGTCTGCATCCTTCTGCTGTCCTCTTCAATACATCTAACTGCGGTCCTTCTCATGTAATGGTAACTCACAAAAAGCCAATAACATCTCCAGTTAAATGGTTAATGATATTTCATCCTCCTCTGGGGCCCTTAGATTCTGCTGAATCTCTTCCCAGGACTGAGGAAATTCCATTAATGGTGAAGTAAATGCAGAGCATGCTGCATTTGATGGTCCTCACCCTGTCTCTGGTCCTGGATGATGGCCAGTTCTGCAGTTCCTTCTAGAGCTCCTCTGAGCATCATTTGTAATCTAATCTGTTCTCATTGAACTCGGATCTGACCAACGCAGGGAAATCCCCCTCAAGGTAGTGAGCAAAGGAGGGAAATCCCCCTCAAGGCAGTCCAATGAATAGTAAAATCCACTTGAAGGTATTCAGGCTGCTAAACATTTCTAGGGCTGGGATCTCAGGGAGTTTCCCCAGATCTTTTTGTATTAAAATTGGGCGTGGGAATGAGCAAATTGAAGCTATTTGGAGAGAGACAGTGCAGGAATTCTGGACAAGCACCACTTTGTAAGTAAGATACTCTCTTTGCACCCTGCTGGGGGGTGGGGGTAGGGGAAGGAGTAATGACTGGACAACAGAGAAACTATCTTATGTGTGAGGAATAAATAAAGCAATTTACTCTATTCATCTGTTGTGTAACAATGCTTCTCAAACTTTACCATGCATATAAGTTACTTGGGGATTTTGTTCAACTGCAACTTCTTACTCCAGTAAATCTGGGATGAGGCTCGAGTTTCTGCATTTCTAACAAGCTGAAAGGTGATGCTAATGCTATGGACTGTACTGGGGGAATCTAGAGCAGGCTGCTTAAAGTGTGGTCCCCAGACCAGCAGCTTCAGCATCACCTAGGAACTTGTTAGAATGGAAATCCTGGGGTCTCAGGTCGGGCTAACTATGGTAGGCAGAATGATCCCTTAGAACTGTCCACCCCAACCTCTGAATCCTGTGAACATATCATATGCAAAAGAAACAGTGCAGAAAATTAAGGTTTATAGACTTATCTAATTATTACTTATTTATTTTTACAGTACTGGAAACTGAACCCACTGCCTTGTGCATGCTGGCCAAGTGCTTGATCACTGAGCTACATCCCCAGCCCTATTTTATTTCATTTGGAGACAGGATCTCTCTGAGTTTCCTAGGCTGATCTTGAACTAGGGATCCTCCTGCCTCAGACTCTTGAGTATCTGAGTCTGATGGACGGACCATGGTTGAGGATAATAGAATTCCTAAATAATTAATTGGAAAATTTAATTGTACACACAAGCATGTGCCACTGCACTGGGCTAAGGTGTATGGACTTTTAAGATAGTAAAATTATTGCTGACTATCTGGTGGGCCCAATCTAATCACAGTAAATCCTTATAAGTGGAGAAATTTCCCTGGTTGGAGTTGGGAGATCCAAAGCGTGAAGGGTATCCACTAAGCTAGAGGGGCCACATAGAAAGCAAGATAAGGAATGTGGGCACCTCTAGGTGTAAGATCTAACCACTGAGAGCTGCAAGGAAATGGAGACCTGGCCCTACCACTGTGGGGAACTGAATTCAAGCAATACCTTTAAATGAACTTGGAAGCAAGTTCTCTCCCAGAGAGTTCAGAAGAGAACACAATCCTGCTGATGTCTCAGGTTCAGCCCCCTGAGACTCATAGCCGAGGACCCCATTGCATAGAGCATTCTGACCTGCAGAGCTGCAAGATCAGAAATTTGTTTCCTATATGGCAAGTCCTCAAATGTTGCCTTCTTACCTTCCTTCCTTCCAAACATTCGTTCCATGAACCCAGTAAATATTAACAGTTTTGATGATTTCGATGCCAGCTTTCCAAAGCTTAGGGCTTAGCACTTGACCTTGATTGTCCTTGTGTAAATATGAGCTGGAAAAGGAAAACAGAATTACAGGAAGAAGATGCAGGTCTAATTTATAAGCAATTGTCTTGCTCTGCTTAATTGTGACTCTTCAAAATGACAACAATGAGTATGTATCCCTTGCTTTTAGAAAAAAAAAAATCAACACTATTTAAATCTGGATGTAGAACATTTGGTTCATAAATGTGACTTTTTAATCATAGCAAGAGTCTGCGTTGTTTCCTCTCATCAGTCTTTGCAGTGGTCCCACGATAGCAAAGATACATTTATATCCTGTACATTCTTAATGCAATGTACTGATTTTAATTTGCTAGTCTACTGGACTGCCCTGATGCTCATTAATTTTTAAAATTTCAAGTGTATTTTCTTTCATTTGTGTCCACCTCTGAGTAGAAAATATTTACTAATTATTTCTTCTTTATCCATCCTGCATGGTAGGCTGCTTCCTCTGTGGATTATATATTCTGCTTCTTCATGATCCCTTACAGCTGTTCCTTTCTGACCATCAATCACCACATGATGAAATTTGTTGATCGGGTTTATTTTGCAAATGATGCAGTTTGCAGAGTCCCAGGTTCATGGTCATTTTCCATTGCCGAATAGACGGGACTAAACTTCTCAATCAATCAACACTTCTAGATTAATTTTTCCCTCTTGGTGAAATAAAAAAAAGTGAATTAAGAGTTAAATTAGGCTTCCTGGCTTATGTATTTATTAATCAATCAACCTTCCACATAATACTAAATTAATGTTTATGGTACAATATCTGCATACCAATTTCAGTGTCTGCCAGCTTTAAAATAGTGCTATGCCGAAGCAAGATTCTATCTGCTGTGAACATTTTCATAATGAGCTGCAGCCCTAGAAACACTGAAACCCATTTAAAAAGTGACCTGAATAATCTTCAGAGAAAATTAAATGGGTGAAAGATCATGAAAAAGAAGTAAATATATATTTAAATTGCATCAAGATGGTGTTGTTAAAAAATTTTTATTTTTATTTTTTTGCTAACAGCTGCATCTGGGTGAATTGTTGGGGACTGTGGTTTCTATGACTCACAGAGACTCCTCCTTCAAGTGTACCTGTAGCCCAAATCCCCCAATCCAGGTCACATTCATTCTTATTAGTTGTATTAAATGTTCTTAGTGCCCAGAGAATGATGCTACATAGCCTTCTATGTCTAACGAGGTTTGATTTTTTTTCCCCTAATAAGGGGTTTAGAGTGGGATTAGTCTCCTAAAGGGTGGTCTTCAGGCTAGAAGCACCAGTATCACCTGGGGACTTGTTAGAACTGTTGAATCTCAGATTCCAGAAATTCTGAGCCAGAATCTGCATTTTGACTAAATCCTAGGCAATTTCTATGTCCATTACCACCTGAGAACCAATGGTATGGAAAGACAGTTGGGTGCTGGGAGTATGGGGACCATGTGGAAGGTGGAGACCAGAGAAGACAGAAGACAGTATTAGTCAGAAAAGTGCCTCTCACTTGCCATCAGACAGACAGAGGGTTGGCAGGCACTGGTTGCTCTCTCTTGACTTTTTATACTGATGTTTTGTAGGATGCATGTGTTAAATGGTTGAGTATGCTCAGAGTGTAGTTCATAATTATGCATTAATTGGAGGTGACATGCATTCTGTCTCTAAAATAGCATGATTTTTGGCATGACCTTGAATGAGAAGCCGTGTGGGTTAATGGAAAACCCTAGGGTTTTGTGCCCACCTAGAACTGAGATGAAACTTCAACTTTGGTAAAGTTATTAATTATGCTGATAGTTTATGTGTAAAGAAAGCAAAATACCTGTGTGCATTACAGATGTAGTGTTCAAGCTGATGCATGGAAAGCTTGAAGTTCAGTGAGCAGAATAGTGTAGACATCTAAAAAGTGTGTCTTTGACTCTTAGTTATCGGCAGGACACAACATCTTTGTTTGTATGTAGTGCTGAGGATCAAACCCGGGCCGCACGCATGCCAGGCGAGCGTGCTACCGCTTGAGCCACATCCCCAGCCCCTGCCTTTGACTCTTCTTCCTTTCTGATCATTCACTGGTCCAACCACCAAACACCCATCCCTACTGCCATTGGACATCTGTCTATCACCAATTTACCTTTCAACATATCTAGTCTATCTTTTCTTTCTTTCTACTCAAGTTTTCTTCTGTATTTTGTTCTCAGTAGTCATTTTCTGCTTTTCCTTTGAAAAAGCCACTTCTACTGTCTCTGTTCCTTTCCTATCCAGGCAAGTGAGAATGCTGAGTCAAGTCCAGACACTTGTGGAGAAGTCCTCCAGACAGCAGAACCTGCAGAGACTGGATTCTGTCATATTACATTATGTGACATTGTGTAGCTCCATAAGCCACTGCAGCCTTCTTAGAGTGTGACTGGTAGTCTCCAGAGCACATTTATCCCTTCCAACATGTTTGCAGGAATCCTCTGGCCTTGCTCTGGATGTGACCAAGTGCTCCCCTCCCCTAGCCTGCACCCCATCCTGTGTCCTACTGGAGTAGGGGCACATACCCCTGTCAGTACTTGTGAGGAGGATGGCAGTCAGGTTTGGCTTTTGTTGGAATCCACGCTTCAAACACGACCTTCATGATATTGGACTCTGGTTCCCCCTTTCTACCCTGAGGGTGGGATTTGTGGGATGGCTCTTGAGCCCATGCCTTCAGGTAATTGGTATCAAGGATCCTGACATTCTCAATGAGATTTCAATTCTAAAATGGATCCTCCTAGATGAACCAGTGCTATTCCCTGCTGGTTCAAACTGCTCATTTATCTTGTATGTGACAAAAAAAAACCTGCTCCGGCATATGGTTTCACCTTTTATAGAAAAAAAAAAAGACATTTTAATTGCTAGTTAAGACTGCTGGGTTACTTTAATTTGCAGGCTTTTATTAACTGTGATCTATTTCATTTAAAGCAGCAATAAATGAGATTTGGTATTGGCCTTCCAATTATTAAGTTTCACAGGCACTGTTGGAAGACTTGAGGTCACCCTTTGGAGACTGAACTGGGTACATTTAAGGACTTAGTGTTCTTGAAGGGTAGGCAGACTTCCCACACGTAGTAGGTTTTTAACAGATTAGAAAGCTGAAATGTTGTACGAGAGGTATGCATGAACGTCCCTCTCATTTCCTTGGATATTCTTGTAGGATATAATTTTCCTTCATTGAATCTCTCAAGCTGAAACATATGGAAGCAGTTGGTTAAATTATCTACTTCAGTGGTTCATGGCTGTAATGCCAGCACCTCGGCAGGCTGAGGTAGGAGGAATGCAAGTTCAAAGCCAGCCTCAGCTGCTTATTGAGGCCCTGAGCAACTTAGTGAAACTGACAAACTGATGTGACTCCATTTTTGAAAATAAATAACAGCAGCTGCTATCTCAAGACCTGTCCTAAGGAAGGAGGCGTGACCCTTGTCCTTGGAAAAACCCACAGAGCCTTTCTAGGCAGATAAACACCCTGCTGAGTTGTTTGTCTGTAAATCTCCAAAGAGATCTGGGTGCCAGATGTCCCTGACTCAGTCAGGCTAGGTGAGGACCCATAGCAACCCCCTAGCAACCACCAATCAGCATGAGACAGGCAAAATACCTGGGATGCCAGATGACCCCCCAGTAGTTTATGGTGGTTGATAACATGTTGGGAAACCATGTAGTTTAGCACGTACACCCCTCGTGGCCTAAACCAATCAGTTCAAAGGAATCCCCTTTTGTACTAACCAATCACCCCGACCCCACTTGTTCCTGCCAGGGAATGTGCTAATCAATGTTAAGAGTTGTTGTTTGATTTTCCCGAAGTATGGAATGATTTGCTGTGGGATGTTGTGACGCATAGAGTATCCCCCCAAAACCTATAAAATCTCACTGAACAAAGGACCAGGACTCACTCCCTGGGACCGCTGCATTGGAAACAGCTGTGAGTCCAGGCTGGAGCTTGCAATAAAGACTCTTGTGTGACTGCATCAGATTCAGCTCCTGGAGGTCTATTGGGGTCCCACGAATCTGGCATTACAATACCCTGTCTCTAACTAAAATATAAAGGGGGTTGGGGATATGATTCAGTGGTTAAACACCCTTGGCTTCAATCCCCTGGAACCAAAAACAAAAACATTCCAACTACTTCCCGTGGTGAACGCTGTGATCTGCTACAGAGACTCCATCCAGCCAGTTTCCTCATTCTCCTACTTGGGTGAAGCACACGGAAGCAGTAGCCTCTTGGCATAGCATGCCCCCTGTGAAAGGGACAGCCAATGACAGGTGGTCAGTGAGTAAGCTCTGAGTCTCATTTGACTGTCTTAGTAAAGAGAGCACATTTTGATGGCAAGAATATGGGACTAGAATTCTTGAGAGCTATATTCTTGTCCCAGTTCTGCCCATCACTGAGTTGTGACCCCGAGTAATTCACTTCTCTCTCTAGAAAGCAATGATTGTACCTACAAAATATGAGGTTGGAGAGGAAGCTACTACTTAGGTTCTGTTGAGTTCTGAAATCCTCATCCCTTTGCACACAGTTTTCAGGCACCAGAACCTAGAGGCTCATTTTGGTTTTCTGCTAACTTGCTGTCTTGCCCTGGCCAGAGATTCTGTCTTCAGACTATATATAGTTGGTGAAGGATATTCCAGAGTTTAAGCCTTAAAGTGAGATAGTTCAAGCAAAGCTAAAGGAATCTTATGTGGATTACCAGAAGAGACGGGATGCTGCCCGGTTCCTCTGGATGGCTTGGAGACGTTGAAGTTTAGTCATTGAACTGATGTGATGTGATGTATGTGTCCTCAAGGCTGTGCAGATGCCTGGG
The DNA here is from genome assembly GCF_001458135.2 of Marmota marmota marmota. Classification (NCBI taxonomy): domain Eukaryota; kingdom Metazoa; phylum Chordata; class Mammalia; order Rodentia; family Sciuridae; genus Marmota; species Marmota marmota. The sequence continues at coordinate 8,312,442 of NW_025999932.1, read as the reverse complement.
CCCATGCAGCCCCTCAAGCACACAGATTCTTGTGGTGTTTTGTTTCCTTGGTCCTATCTCTTGCGACTGTCAGTTGTCACTTCTCGTGCTGTTGGTTACCAGGGGAATACAGGTAACTAAACTTGAAATTGATACCTTAAATTTATGTATCACCCTAAGCCGGTGGCCTCTACCTTGAGGTGCCTCAATTTCTTTTGCTTCAGAGCAAAGGCATAAATTCTTGACACTTTCCTTTAAGAATTTAGAGGCCTCAAAACTGGCTGATTTGGTTGATGGCAGTGACATGAATGTCAAGTTGTCAGAAACCCAGCTCCTCTACTCTGAGAAGTCACAGAGGTGCATGTTCTGATATAGGAGTTTGTCCTAGTATTCCATCAGAAATACACCATGTTCAGTACGTAAAAGGACAGTGTTTAAGACAACTTTTAAACAAGGAACTAGATCCAATGTACTGTATGTAACTGACGGCTAATAAATTTTGTTAAAATGCAATCTGAACTTGATCATGTGGGTTAGAGACCCCCAATACACATATATTTGATGGTCATCTAGATTTTTAAAAGTATGTAAAGCCATATGTGTCTCTCCTGAGTTTCCCTAGGCCTCCCTGGGTTTGGGGTACAAATGGGGGCACTTTACTAGTAATGACCCACATTTCACTTGTCCCAGGAGGCTCACACAGGACTTCAAACGCTTCAGAAACTCCCCCAGCTGCTGCTGAGCACATCTGGTATTGCCAGGTGGGAACACACCCCTCCAGGGAGCAGGGTTGTGCTCTGTTTGCAGAGCATCACGGGAGGCCCTGGAGCCTCCCAGGTGCTGGGATGCCTGCACTCCTTACTGTGAGGCCGACTGGCACTGATTTTTCCTGTCCCTCTTCCCGTCCCTCGTCCTCCTCCTCCCAGCTTTTTATTGTATTATCGTTATTATTTTGGGTAGGGAAGGGGGTGTTTTCCTAAGCAGAGGGGTTTTATGAAGCAGTCATTCTGGCCCCTCCTTCCTTCATACTCTCTTTCCCCCCAGGCTTTAGTCAGGTTTTGTCAACTAAAGTTGGAGAAAAAGTCAAGAGGACCTGCTATATTTGGATCTGGAATGTCCCCCAGAGGTTCACGTGTTCAAAGCTTAGTCTTCTGCTTTGGAAAGTGGTGGAAACTTTTAGGAAGTGGGGCTTACCGGGAGGTCTTCTACTCTTTTTCTGTCATTTCCCAGCCAAGAGATCAATAGTCTTACTCCAGCAGACACTTCTGCTCTGACAAACTACCTTGCCAAAGGTACAAAACTCCAGAGCAATGAACTAAAAGCTCCTTAGCTGTTAGCCAAATCGAAACTTTCCTCTTCATAAGTTGATTATCCCAGGTATTTTATTACAGCAATGGAAACTGACTAACAGAACCCGTTGTGCTCAGAGGTTTTCATTCTGTGTCATTCTCATTCTGCCTGTGTTCTCTTTCCTTTCATAAAATCTCTGTGAGGTTTCTTAGCATGTCCTCCAGCTACACTCCAGAGGGGCTTACTTGACTGATTGACTGGACATGCCCAAATAATGTGTGATACCAGTTTAGTGTTTAGCTGGGTCCCAGGATGTATGGAATCTCTAACTTCTGGATATTTTACACTTCATGTGGGAGCTTCTCTAGTACGTGGCATGCCCACAGGGTGCTGCCTTTGGATACCCAAGGTTTGAGACAGGTTAAGTAGCTTGGTGCCTGCCTCATATTGAACTCATTGCTTTTTAACTTCTTCATAATAGATGGGCAGAGATAGGGAAAGAAAGCCACTTAGTATCATTTTAGCAAGATGTATGGTGAAGAAATAACAAAGTGATAGCATGAAACAAAATGTTTGACATCAATGATAGATTTCGGTTATAAATCGGCCCCTCCTTTCCTGGGAGCACAAGGTTAACAGCAGAGTACACACACACTTATGTGTGCATAGGCAACTGCTGCCAAAGGGAGTCTGTTCTTTTCATCCCACCTGCAATATGGCCGAAAGATCAAAGACTAACTCCTGTTGTTTTTTCATTTTCAATAGCTGTTGAGAAGCTGTCTCTGCTATGTTTCCATTTTGTAGAATAAACTTTGTAGTATTTCAAAAGTGAAGCCCAAATGTCAGTGGGAAACATGTGTTTGTGTGTGTGTATATGTGTGTTTGTGTGTGTGTGTTTTCTCTTTTCTACATCTGTCATCTGCTTTGCAAAGGTGTTTTTAAAAGGTACAGATAATCCAAGGCATTGCCCACTACACTTAGGCACTCACCCTTGAGCCATGCTCACAATGACCTTCTCAAATCTAATAAACAGTAGCTCTGTGACTATTTTATTACATGCCGTGATGCTCACAGTCATAAGTGGTTACCCTGAACTTCGGCCCCTTTTTGGTTTTTGAAGCTATGAATCAATGAACTTGAAGTGATGTGTAGAGAGGGATCTATTTTCCTGGCATGGTTTCTCTTTGCACAGTATTCTGAACAAAAGTTAAGAACTTATTCCACGATGTGTATTATATAATAGACGCTGATGTACCGATTGGGAAAGCAAAGAGAAGATGGAAGGAAAAAATTAAGAGGAATCATGTCACAAAGGAGCATTATTCAAGTTTCCATAAAACACTCAATTTTTTTTTAGAGAGAGAGAGAGAGAGAAATTTTTAATATTTATTTTTCATTTTTCGGTGGGCACAACATCTTTATTTTTATGTGGTGCTGAGGATCAAACCCAGCACCCCGCGCATGCCAGGCGAGCACGCTACCGCTTGAGTCACATCCCCAGCCCAAAACACTCAATTTTTATCATGGTAGATATATTCCTGTTTTCTAAAACTATTACCCTAGATATGTTTTATTTTTTTGGAGTTTTATCAATCAATCCACCAGTCAGTCATTTGAACCATGAGTATATATATTTGATCCCATAAGATGTCCAAGATCATTTGGTTTTATTAATGAACAAATAAATAAACTTATGTACTTGAAGAATACTTATTAGCTGACTTCTTTGGATTAATAAGGCATAAACTAGGTACTGTCAGAACTACAAGGCACAGATATGACTCTCAAGAAAGCTCCTAGTTTTTAAGGGAGAATGAAACATGAATGCATGGTATAAATACTATGTAATAAGTCTACTAATAGAAGCACTTGTAGGATAGTGAGATTAACTTGATCATACATTTACTCATTTTCTCGTTCATTTGACTTTTGCTTATGTTATAGATCTTGTGCTAGGATCAGGAAATCACAGGGTAAGCAAGACAGAGCAAGCTAAGAAGGAAAGGAGTGAGGGTTATGAGAACGTATAATAAAGGTCCCTGGAAGTGCGTGGCAGTCAGGGCCCTGCCAATGTAGCAAGGAAGTTTTCTCTGAGCTGCCAACCAATCATGTGCCATGTGTCATGTGTGCAGCTATGAACAGGGCCACCAAGGTCAAAAGAACATTGGGCCCTTTGAAACTCCCCTTGGGGGTTTGACTGCCCCAGCTGGACTGTGTAGTGGGGAGGGGCTGGCTCAGACCTGCTGCTCTGATTTTCAGCCTCGGCTTAGATACTAACAGCTTCATGTCATCATCTAACATTGCTGGGTCTCAATTTTCTTAGCTTATAGGTTCAAGGAGTTGGATCTGCAAAGCCCTATCAAACTATAAACTTGTAATGTTCCCGGCAGCATAAGTATTTTTGCACTTTTTTACAGAAAGGCTAATTTCTATGTTGAGTCGAAAGATGTGCCTGGGTTCAGATTGAACAACAGCAATTGAGGTAGAGAGGGAAGATGGGAGGGGAGGGGAGGGGGGATAGTAGGGGATAGGAAAGGTAGCAGAATACAACAGTCACTAATATGGCATTATGTAAAAATGTGAATGTGTAACCGATGTGATTCTGCAATTTGTATTTGGGGTAAAAATGGGAGTTCATAACCCACTTGAGTCAAATGTATGAAAGATGATATGTCATGAGCTTTGTAATGTTTTGAACAACCAATAAAAAAAAAAAGAAAATGAAACAAGGTAATTACTGCAGGAAATAGGCTGGACAGAGGAAAGTGCACATGCTCAGACCTCATCCATATGGGATTTGGAAGCAGGTATAGCTCCCCCCAAGGTCCAAAGACCACTCACAGGTCTGCCCACTTTTTAAAGATTTGATGGAAGAATTATCTGTGTGCCTCATATTCTTCCATATTAACTAACATTAGGAAAAACCGCAATGGACATTCCAGAGTGGGTGCAGAGAAAGGCAAAAGAAGAGGTGGAGGAAAGCTCGAGGTGCAGGGGGCGGGTGCCGGACCAGAAACCCCAATACGTGGCTTCCACCTTAGGCTTTGCCACTGTCCGGCCTTGGCTTACTAGGCAAAATCCTGGGTCTCACGTCCCCCCCAGAGTGGTGTAAGTAGAGGTGAAAGCTGCCCTGAGCTGGTGGCCTGTCTCTCTTCATATTTGACATCAGGTCCTCTTTACAATCAAACCACGCAGGGGCTCTCAGCGTGTTTGACAGATGAAAACACAGTCGCACTGGTTGAAGGACAGATTGAGGACCTGTGGCTGTATTAACTGGCCTTTTTCTTTCAATCCTGAAGCTGCTTGGCAGCAGGGCCAGGACTTCTGGATGTCAATTTGGAACCACTGGGCTAACGAGTGCCTGCTTTCCACGGATGACAATCCAACGGTATCACCACGCGTGGTCTTTTGAAATCCCCTCATTGTCACCAGCACACACCAACTTTCCCGTTTGTACTGAGTTACTGAATAAAAGGACGCGGGTGAGGCCAAGCGCTCTCTTGAAGGGTTTCTGAGGCTTCCAGGTGTTGGGGAGGTTGACTGCCCTGTCCTGCCTGCATTTCCTGCATTTCCTGCCGTTCTCTTTAAGTGATGCTGGCTGGCATTTAGGGCAATCTGGAGGCTTAATCATAGCCCACGATGGCGATTTAATCCTGTATTAGGTTTAAGGCGCTGTACAGACCCTGGAACACTTGACTTATGCAAATACGACCTTACGCAGATTGTTCTAGGAAGCCCATAATAACACATCAAAGATGGAAATTTCACTATGGGCAGAAACTCAGAAGTTCTGTGGCGTGTGGCTGGTTGCTGTGAATCCAGGGTGCTGGGCAGGCGGCCGAAGCCATGTGGGGAGGCTGTAGACTTTGCTTTCATGTTGTTCTGTGTTCCTACAGATTGCTGCACTGGCTACCTGTGTTATTTTACTATCATTTGTGTAGTGACCCTTTTATTGCCTTCCAACTGTGACTGAATGGAAACCAGGTAATAGCAAGGAGGTACATTAGAAAGAAAAAAATGAAAGTTTAAAGGAGTTTTAAAGTGCCAAAGCCTTTATTCCATTATGTATGCATTTCTTTTGGCTACTTCAACATTGAAAAGTAGTTTGAACAAAAGCACATGCATAAAAGAGCACTTGAAGTTTTATGCACATGGTTTAATGCTTAAGAGTCTAGGTTCTGGGACTAGCAGGCAGGATTCTGAATTTTGTCTCTTCTCAGCTATGTGGTCTTTGTCATATTGCTTAGTATCTTCCAGCCTCAGTTTGTCATCAGTAAAATGAGTGTGGAAATTATCCTAAAGATGAAATGAGGTCATGAATGTAAAGTACTTAGCTTTATGCCTGGTAGTTATAAAGCCTTACAATTCACAATTAAATTTCATTCTTCATATCGTTCTTCATAATGGCTCCCTTTCATTAGTAACTCCTGTGTTGGTACCACTATGGATTTTCTTGAGTACTTACAGAGGCAGGGTCTAAATGGAGAAGCTAACAAAAATGTGAATGATGGATGAAATTGAAAAATGTCTGCTCTACATTCAACTGATAATTCAAACCCCTAAGACACAAATGGAGAGGACAATGTCTGTAATGCGAAGCTGTGGTTAGCTACGGATCTCGTTCGTAAGATTTAAAATTTGTACCAATGTTCAAAATGCAAAAGTGAGAGAATAAGAAGATGAGTGTATTTATCAAAACAGTAAAAATTATCCCAAAATGTTATGAATAATTGTCAGGAGAACATGGTATTGCACATAAGCCAACTTTTTATTGTGAGTAAAATTGGGCCATTTTAGGGAATGTATCGATGAGAATGATTCAAGGTAGGAAAAATTGCCAGTATTGAAGACCATGAAAGCAAGTCTTGCTTGTTTTTTTTTTTTGGTGAGGCTTCAAGTATTAGCTAAAGCTATGGCTGACACTGGTCTACCATTTAGAACATGCACATGGGCTTGAAGTCCTTCCAAGGTTGCATATGTGCATGCATTTGAGCCAAAAGTGCTGAAGTACAGAGTGTTGGGGAACAGAGTGGAGGGAAGAGTGTGGGTGTGGGTCTCCTTGATGGAACCCAGGGTAGGGCTGCAAGACCAGGCTTTCATCTTTTGAGAGCTTTTGAAAGGGAATAGCTACCAGGCCTAATGGCCTTGTGTTGCCCGAGGCGCTTTCCATTATGTGAGTTAGTATTTTTACTTTTCTGACTTTCAGATGCTTACCAGTTCTCCCAAATTGATTGCTTACATTCCTGCTTGGCTCTTATTTACTTGGAGTTCACCTGGATCCTTTTGAGAGACCTTACTTAGGCCTGCTGAACATAGAGCTTTATTTATTTACTGCCGCAGTCTGGCTGGGCACAAAATCACGAGCCACCACACAGCTTGTAGATTCAAACAGCAACTCTTTATTCCCGAACTCACACCAGCCGTATACAGACACGTTCTGGGGAAATCCACGTTCTCTGCCCAAATCCACTTTCTCTCCCAAATTCTCCTTCACTGGGCTTCTGTCTCCCAAAATATACTGTCTGAATCCCGTGAGAACTCAAGGGGAACTTAGGCAGCAGGATACGCCCTATTCCCAGCAGGAATAATCTTAAACCTTAAACCTGGAACCTAAACTGGGAACGCCCTAAACCCGATTATGTTAAACCGGGAACACCCTAATCCGCCCTGGTCCTTGAGCAAGGTCAACTACATTCAATGTCACTGCAAAATGTCAGCAACATGGGGTACGCTGGCAAGGAAATTGTCATACCTACTTGGCTAATGGCTCCCAGCAATTTACTTTTTGCCAAATAATCCACTTTTGTGTAGAAGATAGGCTTGGAAGACCTCTGAAGTTTTGAATTGATGCTGCCTGGACAGTCTCAGAACTCTGTCAGCTACAGTTCACTTCCAATTATTTATTATTTGGGGAAGAGCACCTAACATGAGATCTTAACAAAATTTTAAGTGTAAAATGCAGTATTGTTAACTATAGGCCCAGAGCTATAGAGTATATCTCTATAAGTTGCTTGTCTTCTTACCTGTTGAACTGTAGGTGTTCAACCTTACATCTGTTGAAATTTTACACCTGCTGAACAACCTCTCCCCATACGTTCATCCCCTGGCAGCTGCCATTCTGCTTTCCTTCTCCAGTGTGACGATTTTAGGTGGCTCTTGCAAGTGGAGTCACGCAGGGTTTGTCCTGCATCTGGACCAGAGGTTCATTTTATGCTTTGAATATAGCCCTTGCTGCTCTGCCACTGTGACTTATTTTTAAAATAAACATGTTTCTTTCTCTTCCTCCCTGCTCCTCCCTAATCTCTCCCCCTCCCCAATCTCAGGAAAAACAGGATTACCTTTCCTCCCCGTCTAGGCAGAATGATCTGTCCTTCAGCACATACCTGCCACAGGAACAAAGGAATTCAGACTTTGGGGATGGCACCAGAAGATCTCAGAAATGATCATCTCCCATATTAACAAGTGAATTACAACCGTGAGAGAGAACGCATGCAATGGAAACTGAGTCACCTCTTAAAAACCCCCTGTTTCCCTTCATGGGCAAAATCACAGCCTCTGGGGTGGGAGTTCCCTGTGCTTCTCCTTTGCTTGCAAAGCAATAAAGCTTCTTTTTCCTTTTTCTCAAAACCAAGCTCTCATTGTTGGATTGGTATCAGGGACAAGGACCAAGCTTTTGGTAACAAACTCACAGTCAACTTGGCATCTGCTGAAGCTGACGTGGATCAGCTGGGCTCTCCATCTGCATGGAGTGCAGACACTCAGTGCATGCTCTGTAGTCACTTGGGAGGAAAGGACTGTGGTCAAGTACATGTTTTTACCAATAAAATAAATTCATGGCTAACCACAGAAGGGAAAAAACACGACACCTGTGACATAAAGCACCAGCCTTCATTTGCTGAGAGCTGATTGCATGCTAGGCATGGTCCTAGGTTTTAAATTCACGTAATCCTCATGACCCTAGGGGCAGGTATCATGATCCTCATTTTGTAGATGAGCAATGGCACATGGTTGCCACTGAGCCATGCACTGCTGACAACAGGACTTGGCTGTTGGTCACTCTGTTTCTGTCTCTGTCCCTCTCTGATGGAGATCTGAGCAATCCCCAGAGTCAACCCCTGGCAAGTTTTTCTCTCAGATATTTGCTCATTCCGTTTTGCTCTTACTATTCTGGGTTATAAGGATATCTTTTAGATGCTCTTATATTTTCAAACATAAATCCCTAGGGTTTTTTTTTTTTTTTTTACTTTAGTTTATCTAAACACATTCCTAATTCCAAAGTGTGTTTCTTTACTCAAGGTTGATCATTTCAACCTGATTTACTGCTGAACTTGGATGAATCAACTCTTTTCTCCAGGTAACTTTTTGTCTCCTGTTTCTTAAGCAATGTCCTTGAGTAGAGAGACATAGGAAGTCAACATGCATCTGGCATTCCCCGGTGATGTTTAGGGGACTGTGGCAAGACTATTCTAGTACAATTTTAGTGGGAACTTTCTTTCTCTTCCTCTCGACATTGTATTTTGGGGAGCTCCAATTCAATTAGTAATAAAAAGCATTTGCACTGAAAACAATTCTGGTCAGAACTTTTCTAAGTAGCAATTCTTCAAGAAACCCGTGTGTGTCTAAACATGGACTCTAAGAACAGGTCAATAGTTTACTCCTAAAGTGTTGGAATTCACCTGATATCATCCAACAGTATATAAAATTTAAATCATTTAAAATCAAATTGTTAGAGTCAATTTAGAAAGTAAGTTCAGGCTTATTTTCTGTCATTAATTTCATGCATGTTTTTAGTGCTTTATAAAAATTGCCCTGAACTCTGGGCTTGTGAAGATCATTCATGGACAGATGTTCTGGATAAATTGAGAGACATCAGGTTTCAAACAGTTGGCTCGGGCACAGGCACACCTTTAATTACACTCTGCTTATGAGAGGTCAGCATTCCAAGGTTTATCTGAGTCCCGTGTTACCTTGAGCCCTGTCATCACATCAGGGCTGTCACCGACCTTGAAGGGGGAGAGTTAATCATGAATAGCAATTCGGCAATTGGCCATGTCACTAAGTAACTGGGAAGAGAGAGAAAGGGAGAGATCATGGTTTAAAACTGCAAGGCTAATGATTGAGCCCAATTAAACTGCCTGTGTCTTTTCCAGAGTGGGTGGGTTTACACTCAGGTATCCACCTTTCCTGTTCAGCTTGTCTTCAGCTGTAGTTAGGAGCCCCATCTCTGGTCAGGCCGTTGACCTTGTGACTTGGGTTGGTTTGTATGGGAGTTGAAATTCGTAGGCTTAGGCTAGAGACAGCAAATGGGTGTTGGTAGAATTGATTTAGCTCCAGTTTCACGGAGGTCGTGCTCCAAGGGTCTGTGTTAGTTGGAAACTCAACTTTACATAAAAACTCAACTTCACATAAAAACTTATGATACGATTTCTCTTGTTTTCCTTTTTTTTTTTTTTTAAATTCTTAATTTTTAAAAAAGTCTCTTCCATTATCTAGGATGGGAAGTCATCCTCAACCTAGAGAATTGTCCTATATTACTAAAAAAGTGACTGTTTCAGCCTCTCGGTAGCATTGCTTGAGGAACACTGGGAAGTACTCCTTATTGTTAAAAGTGTGAGTTGCAAAAATAAGTGCGTCCTTCATGAATGTGTCAAGTCTTAGAAAAGTACATCCCCTGGGAGGTCCAGAGGCCGTAGGTAGTCCAGGCAAAAGGGGAGGCATAGCGTAGATCACCCGCATGGCACAGGTGTGATGTCTTCCAGACAAGGCTGATGTGCCGCTCATGGCTGCTCCTCTGTCCACTAAAAAGTGCCCGTGAGACTTCACTCGTTTCCACCCTCACCTCTCTGGTAGGGCATCTGTGAAGAGAGACTTGCGAGAATTCCTGCCAAGCGAGAGCCTCAGAATGTAAAGTGGTGTATGAATATGTAATAACCGCCATTATCGGTTGATCCCTCTGTCTTTGGAAAGAATAATTTCATTCACTTCGGAGAGAATGAGGGGAAATTTGAAATGGCCTGAGGTAAGTGGCATTTCATATATTGCCAATCAAATTAACCTTGAACCTTTCTCTGCTACTTAGAATTCTTGTTCTTTTTCTTCTTTCTCCATCATTGGAAATTAAGATGATGTGTATTAAACCACTTTCCATCTGCAAGATTGCACTTCATATTCCTTGCCCTCCCCAGGGAGGAGGGAGAGGAACATATCTGTGCATCAATCAAACTGATTGAGACTTCGAGTGGAGAAAGCAAGGCTCTGTCACTGAATCCAGAAGACACGATGGCGTGTCAGCTTCAACATAGTAATTGCTTCTCCCAGGCTCTGCCTCCTTCCAGCACTTGATCCGCAAATGCAGCGTGAGCCTCAGATCTGAGCTGCTGAACATGAACTTAAGAAATTTTACAGGTGTGGATTTGGGCTATTCTGTCTCCTGATTCTCACATGCAATTTGAATCTTTGATAGAATAGGTCTCTGTGGGGCTCCTGGCAGATTTTCTCTTTCTCTGAGTAAAAAGCAGCTGTTGTGCAAACGTGTGCAGCAGGAGATTATTCAATCTCTGCACTTTGCAAATGAGCATTTAGCAATTATGGACATTTTTCAATAAAGTTGTAGGGACGCTCATGTGTGCACAAATGCCGTGAACGCATTCTCCTTCCTTTCTCAATCTCTCTCTCCAGCTATAATAGACGTAGAAGAAATCTACCCTTTTTAAACAGGCCATATCTTTCTTCTAATAGCTATTCTGTGGGCTTGAATTATTGTTTTATTCCAATTGTATTCTCCACCTTTGAACCCCATACCTTTATTTATGCTGTTTCCACCTGAGCTGCATGTCCTTCCCCCTTGACCTTCCTGCTCTTAGGTAATCTTATTATATAACCCAACGCAATGTCAGGGCTCTCCACTTCCAGTGCTTTACGATTCCTGCTTTCTTCCTTCTTTGGAACTTTGGTAGTATTTTGTAGCTACTCGGTAGTACTTATATCACATTTTGTACTATAGATGTCTAATTTCTGTTTTTCCTGCTATTCTAACCATGCAAGCAAGAGCCATGCTTAATTATTTATCAAAATAAAATAAATTTACAAATAGGTAAGAAAAACAAGGCAGGTAATTTTCTTTGTAGCTGGACAGTATCTGGAAAAGTGCCCTTGAGGAGTGGGGTCCTGTGAGTCACCCCCAGGTGGAGATACTCTCCTAGCCTCTGAAGCCAGAGCTTAGGGTAATCACTGGCCAGTAGGCCAGAATTCTTTTCTAGTACAACTAGGGATTGGGCAGTGTATTTTGTCACTGTTTATGTATATGCAATCCAACCTACAATGATTTCTGAGCATGTTAATATAGTACATTTTAAGTAATATGCTTTTGACTCTAGGATCTTATGAAGTGAAAACAGGAAAAGAAAGTGAGCAAGTGGGTCTCAATCTTGGTATTTGATAAGTTATATACTGATTGACAAATAAGAGCCAATTCTTTTCTGCAATATGGTTTGGGCTAATGTGTAAAGGAAGCATCAGAAAAATGTGTTGTTTGTGTGTGTAAGTATATGTAATGTGTGTGTGCATGTGTGTGTGTGAGAGAGAGGGGTGGAACACACACACACACACACAGAGAGAGAGAGAGAGAGAGAGAGAGAGAGAGAGATTCCTAATTGGATTAGATGGTCAAGTTGAACATTGATGATAATTGTACACTTATTGGTTACTCAGTTCTAGAAACTGAGGAACATCAGAATGCACAAAGCAAATAAGAGAGCTTTCTTTAAGATTTATCATGCATTTATTATGTCATTGTTATTTCTTTCTAAATACTAATGTATTTAAAATTTGAGTGATTATATAATTTGTTGTCCAAGAGACACATTCTTTAAAGAGTAAAAGCAGAGCCAGGATGGCCCTGGACAAGCTGGGATACAGAGCCACCTTGACATGATTGTTGTCTCTGTGGCAATAGCCAACACACTAATGTGATAGCTGAATTTTTATCTGATATTGAAAACATTTTTGTGTGTGTGTGTGTGTGCATTTTTAATTGGTGTCAGCAAAGTCTCTGTTTTCACACAGTCTGTCAGAGTCACCACTGGCCAATACCATTGCTCGTCATATTAGGTGGACACAGCCGCTTTCCTAGGGCCTTCTGCAGACACCCATAGGAATGTGGAATTACCTCAGTGAGCTCTTCTGCATTCTCCTGTAACTTCCTTCCCCCTCTTGCCTTCCCTGGGGATGTGGTGGGTGGAGGTTTTCATGTAGTCCTAATTCTTCACATTTCCATTCAGAAAGGTGTGTTATGATGAGCATCACTTTCATCTATGGCTGTGTTGTGGGTGGCCTTCTTCTGCCAGTTAAAATTCACTAGGGCTTGAGGTGATGCTGATTAAACTAACCAAGATTTGGACGTGGGTGAGCTTAGTCAAATGACTCCTAATAACAGTGCATGAGAGTCTATTAGTTTGGTTTGCATGGAATATTTTGTGTAAAGAGTGGCAATTTGAATGACAGGTATGTCTAATGAAAAAAAATTAAGTTTTCCTCTACATCCCCTGAAGTTTCATCCACACTGACAAAAGAAATATAGAGTTATTTTTCTGGAAAATCCAGGCCTAACACTTTTACTACCAAGGACTAAAATTATACTGTCTTGAATCACCTATATCGATGGCTAACATTGATTAAATTCCCTGAATTATTGCCTAAATCTTTATTTCATTTATCTAGTTTGGAGAATAATGCAGAGATGTGCTATAATCTAATGCTTGGCCATGTAATTGACACACCTCAAAGGGCCTCTAGCCTTTCTAGGTGTGACCACCCCGGCCCCCAACTTTGAGAGTGGAGAGTTGGAACAAAACTCCAAGGATGTGCTTTGGAAACTATGAGTATGACACTTTCCTTACCTTATCAAAATTTTGAACTGAAAATATATTATCTTAACATTTGAGAGCAGACTGGGCATGACTGGCCTTTGGGAACCCACTGTTCTTTGGTCATTGTTGCTTGGCAAAGGGGGCAGCTGGCTTCCTGTCTTATATGCAAGAATGCCTGAGAGGCCACACAGAAATCAAAGTTTTACGGTATACAATAATCTGTAAATGGGTACTTATTCACTATAAAAACAATTACCTCTGTATAAAATGTCTCAATGGTTTTATCATGAGATCAAGGATCAAATCTGGTTGCAAAAGAGGTAGGCATGGTTTGTCCACTGAGGCTAATTCTGCCCAAATCTGAGCTCTGTTGACTACTGAACCTTGGTTGATAATAGGAATTTTATAAAAGAAGCAGGGGGAAGGGCTTTGACAGCATTTCTTCCTGCTGGTGGCCAAGACAAGGGAAGGGTTGGCAGGAAGAGTCTGTCCCTTTATGTAATTATGTCTGCGGAGCTCCAGGAAAGCATAATGATTTTTGTGCTTTCATTTTTAAAAGCCAAATGCTCTGAACATTGCATGCTCAATTCATAATCAGTTTTCACATTTTCTATTACTCAGAGGAAATGGGAAGTCTGGATTTTAGATACAAATAATCAGAGTTGGTTATTCACTTTTCATATGTTGCTGTTGATGCTTCATTAATATTGTACAAATTAGGGAACACCACAGTAAGAGGGATGGCAGTGGTCAAGGGGATATTGTCAGATTACAAACAATGTGAAAGAGAAAGTTTTCTGGCTTAAATTGGAAGAAGAATGGGCAAAGACTCTGTTATCTGGTTAGGAACATAGTCATTTCTTGATTTCTACGTCCATAATTTCTTTTTTCTTTCTTTCTTTCTTTCTTTCTTTCTAGTTATAGATGGACACAATATCTTTATTTATTTATTTTTATGCGGTGCTGAAGATCGAACCCAGTACCTCACATGTGCAAGGTAAGTGCTCTACCCTGAGCCACAACCCCAGCCCACTCTAGATCCATAATTTCTATTCTGTATAAGTTTGGGACAAGGAGTAACACCAAAATGCTAATATCTTACTCTCTTTTAACTAATCTTCTTGGCAAATTTGGGTACACAAGTTCTTTTACCCTGAGTAGTTTTGTCCTTTTGTAAAAGATATGAAGGAATGAAATACTTTTTACTTTTTTTTCATTGGTTACATAGAACTCCTAACTAGTATACTGATAAAAGCATAAATCAAGAAAAGAAATTTCAATTGAGAATTTGGATGCACATTTTTAAAAATACATATAACTTCCATGACGAGATAAGAAAAATTTGTGCCCAAACTTTAAGGAGCTTAAAACTACAATAGAAGAGAAAAAAAAAAATTGAGCAGCCACATACATCATTGTATGGAGATATGAGACTCTTCAAGAGGTAAGATCCTGCCTTATACTTATACGATTGTCTACACTACTTCAATCCAGGTGGGCCAGAGGGATTGTGGAGGAGGTATTTCATTTGAGTCTTGAAATGTACTTAGAGTTTAGACATTTGGAAATGGTCAGTATGCAATCTTAGTCAATACTTTGTTATTATTATTAATTAATTATCTACGGTTGCATAACAGATTATCTCCAAAACAGTGCCTTAAAACCACAAACAGTTATCAGGCAGCTTCTGTAGGCCAGGAACTTGGGAGCAGCTCAGAGGGCGGGGTTCTGCTCAGGGTCTTTCATGAAGTCCCAGTCAAGCTGTTGGCTTAGACTGCAGAATTTGAAGGCCTGAAGCGGGCTGAAGGGTTTGCTTCCATGGCTCACTCTTCTGGACCTTGGCAGAAGGCTCAGGGCTCTGCTGGCTGTTGGAGGGGAGCCTCTGTTCTCACTATGTGGGCCCGTCCACAAGCTGGCCTAAGCCAGAATTAGGGAAGGGGAATCTAGTTTTAAGGGTATTTTCATTTAATTCATTAGAAGTAAACCACCAGTAAGTCCATCCCACATTTAACAGGAGGAGAATTAGGTCTCATATCTCAAAGGGAGGGATATCAAAGAATTTGTGGATGTATGGATATATTTCTAAAACCCTCTCAATGATGTTGGGGAAGATGGGGGAGGGACACTCACATGGGTGGAGAGAACCAGTTATGCAGATGTCACCATGTGTGCAGAGTACTCTGGGTAACCCAGTTTGGAGAGCTTCAGGATAAGATAATGATGAGAAGCAGAGGGGAAATCTAGAGAGAAGAAATGTAGACTCCAAAGGGCAGGACTGGGAATCGTGCAAGGTTTCTAAGAAGGGCCGAGCCATAGCCAGCAGCAGAAAAATCTGGGTTTGGGAGTGTGAGGAGGGTGAAAGAGGACAGGTCAGAAGCCCATTCGGGCCATCCAGGGGAATGGACCTGGGAGGGGTTGTTGGGAGCAGGGTTCCAAAACAAGGACTGCTTTCCATCTCCTTTCAGATGCTGAATCCTGTGAGTGGTTATGAAGATTAGTACAGTTTAATGTGTCTGGCCCAACTGCTAATGGAATCAGCCTGTGTTTTAGATGCTGCTTCTTTACTGGGTTGGTGAATTGAGCTGTAAGCTTGATGCGTAAGAGCGGTTCTTCTAATTGAGTGCAGTTTGTCCCTAGGATGACAATTGCACCTAAGGCCCATAGGGCACATTCCTAATTGAGTCTGTCTCCTAATTGTAGGGGAAGCCTGATGTTATTGCTGGAATAAAACCATCCCATGTGGTAATTTTTTTATGGCAAGATTGCTATCCTTTTCTGCCTTAGTTACCAACATCTCTATCACCAAGAATGATGTTATTCTTCTATAAGCAAACTGCTTTTATTTACCTTTTATATTGATGCTTTTCTGCTTGCAATATGGTTTCCTGGAGATGTCCCTTCCTAATACATAGGCAACCCTGGGCAATAAAAAGCAGGTGCATGGCCAAAGTCAGAATTCCAGCGTAGACTTCTTGATTGACTCCGCTACGCGCTGGAAATCTCAAGAGCTTCAGAGCATGGACTCTTTTATTTTCCCTCCCGGTTTATAGATTTATATGATTTTATGGTCTCCAAGAGTTGAGCATCTAATCATTCTCCTAATTATGAGATGAGCATTAGTTCATTTCCTCACCAACTTGATTGCAAACTCACATACTGTATAGACCAACATTTTGTGTACTCTTTTAACTGGAGGTGCTCAACATGTTGTGGGCACTTACTAAATTCCCAAGTGAAAAATACCATTTGGACAAGACTGTTCACCTTTATTTTATCTTCTCAACACCTTTGTCCTTTGTATCTCTAGATCCTAGCTGCAGTTTAAAGTAAGGATTGTAATCCAGAGAGCCTCCTACCCACTCTTTATCTTGACTGCCTTTTTGGCCCTATGGAGTAATTAGATGAAAACTTCAAGTGACCTTTGACTTCCCCAACATTCTTTCATGTATGCATAATTTAAATGGCAATGATGTGATGTTTTGCAAATATCTATGATTCTGAATTGTCCTGTGGTTACATTTCCACATTATTAATGTTTCCAGAATTAAATGCAATATGATTCATTGTTCATTCTGTACAAGTTCCAAAAATATCTCAGACATTTCTAGGATGAGTACCAGAGTTTAGTAATGGAATGAAACACTTTTCTATACTGCTTTTTTTTTTTTGTTCCTGCTTACCACCACTGAGGTACACTGATACCTTTAGAATATCTTTCAAATTCTGGAATGCCAGTAGAGACAAATTGGAGATGAGAGAATTATGATGTAGATACACCTTCTTGTCAGGTTCATTTCATAGTGAAGTTGTACAGTTACATTTTGGGTGGATCAGAGAGCTTCAAGTCCATTCTTTTATCTTACATGTGAGAAGAATTGTGTTACAGAGATGTGGAGTGGCTTCTCAGGGTGCCTGGTGAAGTTCTAGCAGAACATCTGTTTCCTTACACTGAGATTTCTGTGTCCTGCTCTATTCAATAAAAATACATAAAAGAACCGCATACTTCTAACTCCCTCTAGGCTTCCTCTCCCTAAATACCACCATCCAACAGAACCAAGAAGAAGATCCATAGGTGCTATTTTTTTTCTTTTCTCTTTTAAGTGATCAGTTCCCACAGAAGTGGCAGAATAGGCAGACCTGTTCTGACCTTCATATCCTGTTTCTTACCATTCACCCTTCAAGAAGCAAACATCAATGATCATTTACAGAGTAATCTTGCTCATTAGAAATTATCTCTACACTAATGTAGAGTAATGAACAGAAGTACTTAATTTATCTGAAACATGGGAATTTCCTCTAGGTATAGACACATTAAAAATCTTTAAAAAAAATCTAAGTTAGGTTAGTATGCTGTAAGTGTGTTGGTTTTTAAAAATGATGAATTTAGAGGTAGCTTTTATACCTTCATAGAAAACCTGGGATTTCAGGATGCTTTGGAAGAAGGAGGAGGAAAAAGAGGAAGGAGGAGGTGGAGAGTATTTGAATGATGTAAAGGGTCAGGCAAACATCTGTCTTTTATTGAGTTACATGTGAGTAGGCATGGAGTGTTATTAGGTTCAGTTATAAATAATGTAACAATGTATATTATTCCACCAAGTATTATGGAGCTACAGATCACAGTGTTGGAAAGTTGAAGCAGGCATATCTTTGGGCAGCAAGTTAGACCCTGTGTCCCGGGGATTGGAGATGGCTCTACTGGTTGAGAGTTGAGGATTGAAGTCCCTAGAATGTCAATTAATAAGTTTAATCGTTTTTGTTTGAAGAAAACAACCAGAAGCTGTAGGGGTAGAAATCCTTGCAGGCTGGAGAAAGAAACCATTCAGGCTCAGTGACAAGCAGAAAGAGTGCCCTAGTGTCATGGAGGAGACACAACATGGGCCCTGAAGCAGAAAACCAGACTCACAGCATTCTCAGCAAGGCCTACTGGCCACTAGTTCATCTGTAGTGTCTCAAAGTGTCTTTGTACTTGGCACATAATTGGTCCTATTTATAGAATAAATAGAAGGACTATGTATTTGTGGCAGCACCAGGCAAGACCAGAGAAACCTGATCATACTATGGAGGAGGAAAAGCAGGAAATACATAGCCAAAGGAGAGTCCTAATTTGAAGGCTGCTGAGTGGGTGGATTGAACCTTATTTCGTAAGGAACTGAGCCGCTGGCGGCAATGGTATTGCAGCCCAGAGAGAAAGTATCTGGGGACTGGAGAAGCTGAGCACCCTCATGCAGTCATGTACCCTTTCAGGGTCCCTGGAGTGCATTTAGACACTTTGACTTCTTAGTGCTTCAACACAGGGTTGAAGCTGAAGACCTTGAGCTCCTTGGCAGATTCATTTCCTATGATGCTGTAACCTCTAGCACAGTGTTCACATTCCAAGAAATGCTTAATATTTAACAGGCTGCTTACTTCCTTAATCACCTTTCAATATCAGAACCCTGGGCTTTGTCAGATAAGCCTTTTTAGCACATGACAGGTGATACCACTTAATCCAATCACAAAGCATCATCTTGGGTGATGTTGTCTTCAGTGCTGATTCAGGATCTTTCACCAAATTCAAATGTCCTGTCCCTTGCCCAGGAAGGAAGTTGGAAAAAGATTGCAGGGTGAATATTCATTTACAGTCTCACCCTGAAATTCTGAGATTCAGTCTTTGATAGAGTGGATGTGGGTTGTGTCCTGTGGTTGGTTATATAACATGATGATACTTTCAGCCTCCTTAAAAAAAACTCTCATGGAATGCTCTCTTTAAACCGTGTTCTCATAATGTGCAAAACAGATACCATCACACTGTCCTTCAATATTAGCCTATTACTGAATTTGTCCCCTGAGATGGTCATGGAGGTCAGGGATGGAGTAGAGTTTAACTTCTGTTATTCACATTATTGAGTTAAAAATGGTGATTTTAACATTTTTTTCATGTCTATTGTTACGGCACTACATAAATACAGAAACACTGAATGCTTGTGTCAATTGATCTACGCCAGCATGTCCTGCTTTCTCTCTGGGTACAGGTCCTTATAAAACAGTCTCTGGCCTTCCTCAGGACCTGCAAGATTTGGAGACTTATATCCAAGTTTTGGTCTATTTTATAGAGACCCTGTAGACTTTGCTTCCTTCCTTCCTTCCTTCCCTCCTTCTCATTGGGGATTGAACCCAGGGTGCTTTCACCCCTGAGCCACATCCCCAGCCTGTTTTATATTTTATTAAAGACAGGTTCTTGGTAAGTTGCTTAGAGCCTCACTAAGTTGCTGAGGCTGGCTTTGCACTCACAATCCTCCTGCCTCAGCTTTCTGAGCTGCTGGGATTATAGGTGTGCACCACTGAACCCGGCCCTTGTAGTTTTCTTTGAGTCAGGAATTCATACTGTTGCTAGAGGGATTTGACCACCAGGATTCATGAGCTTCGCAGGCTTCCTGTCATGAGCAGACTATGTAGTACCCACTACATGCTTCAGGGGGTTCTGAACTGATGCTTAGCCACATGGGGAAAGAGCCTTGGACGGTGTCCTCCTGACACTGGACTATCCTGTGAGTGCTGCGCACAGCACTCTGTGGCATGTCTACTCGATCCATAGTGCTTCTGCCAATATCATCTCATTTAATGTTGATGGGATGGCTCTAGGGTGAATAGTGAGATCTTTCCTTGAAACATCTGTACTTGTACAATTCCATTGCTGAAGGGTTTGTGATCATGAATCAGTTTTTATTTGTAAATAACACATAAAGTGTGTCTGATACATACCATAATAATCATGATAATCAGTTTGTCTCGTTTGTCTTTAGGGCATGTATCGTAGGGGAGTTGGAAGGGCCCTATGTATCTAGTCCATGGCTCTCAGTCTTTAAGGACCAAGCTCATGCTAAGCTGGGTTACTCTGACCTGGTCTCTCCAGCAGGTAGTGACCTGGGGAAGCCCCTGTGTGAAGGTTTTGTTGGATCTGGACCCAGTTTTCCCCTCAGGTGCAGCACCGTTTACACCCTAATCAGGAACCAAGGCCTACTTCCTTTACGGGGAAATAGTCTCTGATTTTCCAAGTAGAAGTTTTAACTGAGGAGCCAGTGCTGGACTATGGAAGGTAGGGCAGGTCAGTCTTTCTGGGCCTAAAGAGGTTGGGTGGTCAGTCCTTCAGTGGTTGGACTGGATCTCAGCAGCTTCTCTAGGTGCACAGGAGCCCTGCATTAGATTTCTGGTGTTGAAATTATAACACGTAGAAGGACTTTGAGGAAACCAGACCCTACTGGCTAAATTAGAAGTGAACCAACTTTCAAAGATTATAAGAGTACAGACAGTACTGAGAAAAAAGTTCACAATGAATAAATTTCATATTGAAATATTCTATACTTAAATACCATTTTTGTCATGAAAAGTCTCAAGAGATGGTGTACAAAAAATTGCGAAAGGCTTTGAGACTCAGCAGGCGTTGTGGTTTGCTCCTCCGTCTGAACGGTCTCTGCTGGCTTACCTTTGACCCACAGTCTTCACAGCCCTGTGGAGATGAAAGGAAGTTTTGGCAAACCAGTCATACAGCAGATAAGAATTCCTTCAGAGAATGCAAGTTGTGTTTGGTTGTAGTGGAACTGATGATTGTTCCTGTGGATATTGCTGGTTTTATACTGTTTGTAGATTCATTTCAGCATGATTTTATATGTCTGTCTGTCTTCTATTTCAGTTGCATGGATTATTCTGGACACTAGTCCTCAGTCATATATATAACTTATAGCTATTCTTCCTAGTCTGAGGCTCATCATTTCATTTTCTTAAGGATGTTATTTGAAGTACAAATAATTTTAATTTTGATGAACTCAAGGTCGTGAAAATATTTCTCTCATGTTTTTTTCTGAAGAGATCTATCATTTTTACTTGTATATGTAGGTCTATGATTCATTTTGTGTTAATTA
Source organism: Marmota marmota marmota (assembly GCF_001458135.2). Lineage (NCBI taxonomy): Eukaryota > Metazoa > Chordata > Mammalia > Rodentia > Sciuridae > Marmota > Marmota marmota. The sequence continues at coordinate 8,291,408 of NW_025999932.1, read as the reverse complement.
CTCAATATGGAATTCCATTCCCAAATTGTTTATCCTAGACAAGCCCCAAGTATTATTTATCCTATTTTAAAAGTTAGTATACTATTTTTCCTCTCAAACTACAGACTCATTTGTTTGCTGACTCATTTTTTTTTTTAAATTAACTTTTCCTAGGCTTTGATTTTTTAGGTTTTGGTTTGGGCCTAAATTGTATGAACTGCATGAATATATAAACCCATAGTCATATTCAAACGGGCAAAGGAATCCTGCCTAGTGGGGAGAAGACATAGAGATGTTTTGTGTGCTAAGAAGAATCATTTCTGGTGCCTTTTAAGTTAGTTTCTTAAAGAGCATACAGGACTTTTGATTGTGTTGCATAACTTCTCTTCTCCTTCAGGAGATGAAAAGCCTTTCATAGGCTTGAACATTTATTATCTTGAACTGAGAGTGTCCTGAAAAGATAATGACCCTAACTAATTATTGCTGGAAGGGCCACAGATCAATATTCTAAAGCTAAGTTACTTTTTTGGATTCACATTCCCCACTATTTAATTGGTCTACAAAAAATGATCTAACAAGTCTTTCATCCACTAAAACGTTCACTTGGTTGTTTCTTTAGGATGGTGCTTAGTGTTGCTGCTAAGAAAGACATCGCATGGTTGCATTTGGACGTTTTTCTTTGAGCAAGTTCAATTATATTTACTCCCATTTTTAAAGTGGACTGGGCTGAACTGCTGTGACCTGAGCTGAGGAGTAGAACCCGGGCTCTTGGACATTCATTGGTTTCTGATCTGCGGCAATATTCTAAGGGGACGCTCATTCCTGCTGGTAGCTGTACCTCAGTTCTTCTCAGGGAGCAGAACTGGTTTTCCTGACAAGCAGGAACACTTGTTAAGCTCTGTCAAAGAGCTGTCAATATGACCATGATCTCCGCATGACTGTTCTGGCACTTAGGTTTGTGCCTGGTGAACAACCCAGACAGACTATCTTGATACGGCTGTCATGCAATCAATATCTTTAAAAAATTGAGTTGGGGGATTCCCGAAGAACATGTGGTCCATCTGCTGCTTCTGATATTCTAGAATCAACCAGCTCACATCACTCCAGCCAAGAGCTGGGGGTGCAGACCTCCAGAACTGACTCCAGCCACCCTCCTGCTACTGGAGTGTTGGTCTGGCGAACAGAGCACATACCCATGGCCACTGCAAGAGGGAGCCTTTTGAACTTGGCAGTAGCATGCTGACTGTCTTGCTCAATCTAACGATCTTTTCCATGTTGTTCTTTCCAGCTCTCTGCATTAGGGGAATTGTCCCTTGATTTCTCAGGGGACGGAGCAGATCCCCAGGCTATACTCTGCCCTCATCCACATCTGCAGTTCTTCAATTCTATTAATTAAAAATCTATTTTCCTCAGAGATTCTGTCTTCTGTTATTTATTGATGTGGATTTTCCCTCCCATATTCTGCTGTACCTAGGGGGGTAGAGAGGAAATCTGTTTCTTTTCCTTATGTCCAAGATGGCCAAGATTCGCACAAGAATAGATCGTTAGTTTCTCAATTATCATGAAACATGTCTTGGCCAAATTGGTAAATCAAATTGCCTTTTTATTTTCTTGTTGCTGTTTTAAGTTTCATTTCTTTGACTAATTACTGAGGTTGATTTTCTTGAATATGTAAATAAACCATTATGTGTCCTCATTTGTGATGTTGTGTCTGCGGACTCTTTATCTAATGAAATCTTCAGTGTCTTATTATGTTATATGATTTCATCATACATCAAGGACATTATCCTCTGGGTGAAAAAATTACACACACATGCATATATACTTTTTGTTTGCTACTTGCTCTCTGATTTTTTTTTTTTGAGAGAGAAAGGTTTGCACTTTTATGTAAACAACTCCATCACAAAGATTTCTTCCATTGCTTTTACGCTAGTTATTTTCATGCAATTGGGAAAAAAAATCTTTACTCCTAGAGGGTTTGGACATGGTGGTATAATTTTTACTAGGTTTATTCCATAAAAACTGGCTCAGTACAGTGCCTAGGGCACAGAAAAGCACAATAAACATTTGTTGATATATTGATAAATTACACTCCATTCATCTATGGAGTTTACATTTTCCTCAACATTATACTGCAGATTTTTAACAGGAACATGATATTCATTTACATCAGCATTTTCTTTTGATCATTTAGAGAGAATTTAAAGAAAGTCATGCTTTTGAACAACATTGACAGAAAAATGCCTCCCTATCAACATTCTTGGTAGAATAAGGGAGAACCCTTTATCCTGTCTTTCCCCTCGCTTGGCTCACCCCAAATCACCTCTCACTGCATCGTGGCGCCTGCATCCAGCTCCACCACCTGAAGCACTGGGCAGCAGAACAGAAAAGGACTAAATTGTAACATGATTTCACATCTAGTGACTACATTTCTGTCAATTTTGTTTGTGTGTGACTCTGATGCTGTTGAGCCTGTTAGTACTGCATATGGTGTCCCAGAGGACTAACTCCCAGAGAGCAGAGACATCCTAAAGTTAGATGGAAGACTCACATCTTAACACAATTATGATTCACGGAGGGAGGCAGAATGGGAAGGAACCAATTGCTAAGAAGCCAAGAAAAAAAGTGTATTTGCAATAAAAACTGGTATAGCATTGTTCCTTTATCTCACTTTGGTGTCCTAGTTAAATGCCAAGGAATGGCTGTTCTACAGAAATTAGGGCCATTATTTCTTGGCATATCTTAATAAAGCATGAAGGCATGAATAAATAGAAATATATGGCAAGATCAATATATATTTCCCCTACTCCTGGGGAGTCATTCATAACAATCGCCACGTTTGAGAAGTGACTCTATTGCAGAACCTAGAGGAGTCCTTGCCCTGGGCTTGTGCCTGTGTGCTCCTACCAGCCCCCTTGCCTCCCACTGCAGGCCAATGCTGTAGAGTGAAAGGACATCCAGGCTCCATCTGTTGACCCAGGAGTGTTAATTCCTTAAGTGTCTGGCATCATAAATTTGGTTCTTTCATTCTTCCTGGCTTATTTTTTTTTTTTTTTTTGAGTGGCTTTTGCTTTCCAAGACCATCCTAACTGCAGTTTGTCCTTTGGGTTTTCTCTATGGTCTTGGAGATCCCACTGCCAACTTCTGATTCAGACCTTCCCTCTTGTTTGCTTCAATATCCAAAGTGACGGAGATGAAAATCTTAGAGATGGCACTGTACCTCTGATCCCCACCCACAATTGGGGGTTGGTTACATACTGTTCAAGGGCAAAGGAGACATCCTGGGTGCTCTTGAGATGGGTTCTGGGGTTCATAAACAAAAAGCACCAATACACAGTGGTTCAGGTCATCAGACTGTGTCTGGTTCTCCTTGGTAGCCACTCCATCTGCCTCTGCCATACAATTTTAGGATGTTCTCTCCTTCATAGTGAGGGAGGAGAGTGTCCCTGAGGACCTGAGGTCCCAATCACCTTTCCACTGTTGATTCTACCTTGCTTTACCTGATGCACACAAGACCTGGTCACTCACCTGGACTCTGGTGATTGACTCAGTGAGAAAGAGAACAAGTCGGTGGTCTGGGAAGAACTGGACTCTCCATATGTCAGGGGGATGGTCCAACAAGAACACTGTTAACCAAGGGGATTAGAGTATGTCTGCTCCTTCCCCAAGCGGCTGTGGGCAGCTGTGTGGTGTGAGAGTGGGGAGTAGTGGTCCTCTAACGCAATTTGCCTTTTTAGGCACGCTACACAAAGTGGATTAAAAAAAAATCCTCATGTCCTGAACATGTACAATTGCTGTTATGGTCTGGATCCCTACATTTTGGGTCTCATTTTTCATTCACTGAAGGCTTCCTCTATTATTTACCAGGAACTTTGCTAAGCCATGAGGAAGCATTAGTAAAACACACACACACACACACACACACACACACACACCACACACATCCATATCCTTAGTCCTTGTATGGATTTGACACACTTCACAATGTCTCACTTTCTGAGGCTACCTGGTCCTTATTCACTCTTTCCTTTCCACTCTGATAGGCCCGGCTCCTGGGACTCCACCCTGGGTTAGAGCCCTAGGTCTCTGGGGGTCCAGAGGAAGGGCTTGAAAGGCCTCAGAGGGGACTTGAATTAACTGGGCTTGAGGGGTCTCATAAAGCATGATTCTTGTTCCATTTTTGGAAATAATTTTTAGGTGGAAATGATGCTGATTAATTTACTTTTTGGAGAAGAATGCTTCAGAGAGGACAAAGACTTATGAAGAATCCCTGCTAAAAGGTAGCAGAGGCTTCTTTTTGTTGAAACTTATGACCCCAAACCATGAATTCTGTCCTCAGTGTATCTGCCACCTTAGCACGTCGGTGATTTATGGAAAGGCCTTTTGTTGTTTCTCAGAATATCATAGAACCTTAAACCCCAAAAGGGAAAGAATAACACTGATATTTCTTGGTCAGACGGCAAGAACCCCAGCCAGCCTCCTTAACCTTCACCCAAGTGAGAATTTTTTTTTTTTTTAAATAAAGGATATGTACTTAGTCTTCCAACAGGGGAAGTATGTGTGTGTGTGTGTGGGGGGGTGTATTCCCTCATGTACACTTTATTTTGGGAAAGCAAATAACTGAAGGACACCTCTGATTCAAGAAAAGATTTTGTAAATACTTCCCAGAAAGACCTTCTTGACTGAACAGAGAGAACAAAAAATGTGAATTTCCAGGGAGAAGGCCAGCATCGTGTGCAAGTGTTCTGTCTTGTCTCAGCCTGTTAGGCTGCTCCTCTGCGCTGTGCAGCATGGCGGTCCTTAAGTACCAAAGGGTGCTTTCTGGGTTTCCTCTGCCTGTCTTCCATCATTCCTAATGTCTCAGTGCTGCTGGACAGGTCCTTTTTATTTTACTCAACAATTATTTATTGAGCAACTACTGTGTTCCGTCTTAGTGCACTTATGAATTTCCAAGGCAAGGCTTTCTTCTCATTATGGCTTATGGGCAGATATAAAATGAAGGTTGAAATAGTGCAGATGCTTAAAACAGAAATTACTGAATCTGAGATAAGAGGGTTATTAAAAATCAAATGGACACTTTGTTCAAAGGCCTGCCACAATCCTTGGTTGAAGCATATAAATAGACTTAAGTGCTGATATACATTGAAGAAATAACATTGTCTCAAATAGAGACAAAACTGTTGATTATGGAATAATAGACTCAACATTTTCTGAAGCAGCCAGTGTTTTAATGGGCAGTAGTTGACATCTACTTTGAGTCCATGATATACTCGTGAGGTCGGAGCACACTTCTCTGTAATGAATGCATGATTAGCTTATGGTTTGAGGGTGGCCACTTGGAAACAGTCTAGGACTGGAGTTGAGATCAAGTTCAGGTCTGCTGAAGGAGTTGTTTATTGTTTAACTGTGATATTCTGCTCTTAAGGAAGGGAAGGAGTCCCTGGCCCTGGGTATTAAGAGAATGTGGTTACTGGCAGTTCCTGGGCCTTGCGAGCATCTGAGTGTATGAGCAACATTTACTCAGCTTTTCCTGCCCACTGGTCTCAGCAGATCTTGAGTGTTAAGGCCTCTGGTCCAGTGGGGTCCATTCTTCTTTCCCTGGTTGATGATGACTGAGGGGCGGTGGGAAGGGACCTACTTGCAGCAAGTCTTGGAGGGGTAGAGCCAGTGAAGGATTTGGGAGTGGATCCTCACTCTTCTTACAGGCCTAGCTTATCTCTGTTCTTGCTGATAAGCTGGAGAAGGACAGGAAACACCCATCTCTTCACCTTTCCTTATGAAATGAGGGGTTGAAAGGATTCTTACCACATGAGTCATGTTGGCCAGTGATCTTTAGTCAACAAGACCATCTCTTGATAAGCAGGCAATTTACCATTCAGTTTGAATTTCCTGTTTCATACTTATGATCATGTGAGCAAATTTAATAAACTAGTTTTCTTTCCTAGGGAAGAATGTGCTATATTAAGTCTTTTTTTTTCTTTTTCTTTTTGTGATGCTGGGGATTGAACCCAGGGCCTTGTGCTTAGGAGGTAAGCTATGTCCCCAACTGAACTATGTCCCCAGCCCTATGTTAGGCCTTTTGATGGCATGTGTAGGAAGTGATCCCAAGATGGACCAGAAATCACAACCTTGTCTTCTGTCCCTCCTGCTGCTGTCCTGCCCAGGGCTCCTTGATGCCCATGAAAAAGGGGTAGAAGGACTGGTCAGTGGCAAGGTGCCAAAGCAGAAGTTAAGTGACTGATGAGAAAAATGAGAGTCAGCAACTGCTTTTCAGCCAGGAGACAGCTCATGTAATTGAAGGTACTCACTGGAATTCCAGAATTTTAAAGTCCAGTTCTATATTCCAGTAACTCTGTGACCTGCAGAAACATTGCACATGTTTGTACAGAAAGAAAAAGATGCACAAGATGGAAAAACAAAAACACTAAGGCTAGGAATCAGAAAGTCTGGGTTTTATTTCCATTTCACTTACTGAGTGTGAGTCCTGGGGCAAGTCTCATCACCTCTGTGTGCCCTGGATTTCTCTTCTGTGAAATGAAGACAATAATAATAACATCCACTTCACAGGATTTTTGAAATCATCATAAATATGCGCAATGCTGTTTTAGTCAGCTTTTTCACTGCTGTGACCAAAAGACCTGATAAGAACAATTTTAGAGGAGGAAAAGTTTATTTGGGGGCTCACAGATTTGGAGTTCTCAGCCATAAATGGCTGGGTGCATTGCTGTGAGCTCCAGGTGAGGCAGAACATCATGGCAGAGGAGCGAGGGAGAGGAAAATGGTTCAGGACATGGCACCAGGGAGCAAAGAAAGAGCTCTGCTCAACAAGGACAGAATATATACCCCAAAGGCACATCCTCAGGGACCCACCTCCTCCAGCCACAACCCACCTGCCCAGGTACAACTCAGTTAATCCCAATCAGGGGATTAAATCACGAATTAGGTTGAAACTCTCATAACCTATTTCACCTCTAAACTTTCATGAATTGTTTCCAACATGAGCTTTTGGGGGACACCTCATGTCTAAGCCATACAAATGCTTTTTAAAATAGAACAGAATGTCCTCCAACATGAATATTCTTATCTCAACAACACAATCATGATAAAACTTGATCAAGAGTGTCTTGCAAGCAATGGAAGGATCTATTCTCTCTGGTCTCTATTTTCTTTAGACCAAACATCAACACCGACATTTTCATCTTGAGAACCTTGATCCTCTCCATCTTTCAGTTTTCTGCAGAGCTCCTTTTAATACTGATGTCACCCAAACTGTGTGCAGAGATCCCAAGAGCAGAGCTTTGCGGCAGGTGTGTACCATAGCACACATTCATTCTGATCAGGACCAGACAAAAGTGTGCGAATGGACCAGCACAAGTGGGACGTGTGAATCAAGACAGGTCCATAGTGCAGGGGCCGATAGGTGATAATTGGATTTCATAACACTGGTGTTCATGCAATGTTCCTAGTTTAAGCAGAAGAACCGTTTTTAATGTCATTTAATGCCCCCAACCATATTTCCTGCCTATTAAGGACCACATTTGCCTCCTCAGCTAATGGCTGGGATCCAGCTTTGAGTGGAGATTATAATAATGTAAGATAAATGAGAAAAATCCTATTTTTCATGTATCTATCCTAGGTCTTGGCACATGTCTTATAGTGATCGGATAGATTTTAGGGTTGGTGTATCTTAAATTATTCTACACTGCTGGATTTGGTTTAGATAACTATGGTGAAAAAAAAAAACACTGGATGTTAAGATTAACCCTTCATTATCTTTTTATCTTTTCTACTCCCATGGAACAAGCTATTAATAAGACTATACCACGGTCTTGGAAGGGAGTGAAAATCAAATATTTTACATTTGACATGAAATTTGACTAAATAACTCAATACTTTAATCAAATAAGATATCATTATTTAATTTTTATACTTATGTATAACAATTATCCCATAATTAAATAATGATTTTTTTAACAGACAGAACAAGCTGTGTATCTCCTTGAGAGAAAGCTTTTTCTTTTCAGCTGGGCTTCTGTGTTCAGTCTTAGCATTTGCCCAGCAACCCCACCACCATTCCTGAGCCGTGGCATTCAACAAAGAAGTGGCAAGCTTCCAAGAAACGTACCTCCCACAAATACACAGCTGAGAACATTAAAAACTGGGCAGGTCTGGTTTGTGTTTGGTTCACCTCCGAAAGTCTCACATATGACTTCCCAGTTGAAGGGACCAGTGGCAGTTCAGTAAAACCAGTCACGAGCTCCCGTGTCACCATCCCAACTGCCACCACTTGGCCCTTGTCTTAGGAGAGAGCTTAGGGTTTGCCGACTGAGAACATCAAGGAGCAGGAACCAGGTTGGGGACAGTTTGCTCTGACGTTAAGATTTGTTGAAAGCTCAGGAGGGTTTGTTCAAATTCAGCTCAGTGAAAACCCTCCGTCCAGCACGTTGTTCAGGCCATATGAGAACCAGATGGTTTTGTACCCGCTGCCCGAAGGCCACTGTGGGAAGGAGACGATTGGAATTCTGCACATCTGTGCCATGACATCAGGAAATGCCACCCTTTGTTTTGCTCCGTCAACCATACTAGAGCATTTTCCCTTAATTCATGTAGGAAAATGAAAACCTTCAGTCAAAGGGCACCTTGCCCTAGTCATTTGTAAATTAATTTGTTAATGAAACATTACATCAGGGTAGCACTTTACAGTTTACAAAGTGCTTTCATTTCCTTGTTTAATCCTTAAAATAACCTTGTGAAAGAGGCAGGGCTGTTGACAGAGGCTAAACAGTGGATGAGAAAATCCAGTGTGCTATGATTCCTGTCTTTAAGGGTTTGGTGTTAATTTATATATGCACTTACTTACGTGGGATTATAGCAGAGTGTACATAATGTATTGCCCCTAGAATACACTTATTCCTCAGGGGATTATCCTTCTCCATACACAATGTATGGGGCTCTGGATTTTCAGACATTTCCATGGTGCACCCACAATGGTAGAGAAGGAGGACATGGTCCCCTAGGAGTCGGGTAAGGGGGGATGTTTAGGAAAAGAGTTTGAATTACAGGTTAGAACACCAAGCTTCAAGTCCTATGCTTAGATTTTAAAATAGCATGCTGATTTTGAAAGGTATCTACCCTTTTATTTTTGCCCTGCAATTTTTAGAAAAACTGGCATGCTTGGCAGATGAGCCAGATTGATGTGCGCCTGTTTCCCAGTTTGAGAAACCTAAAATTTTACCATGTCAGATTTGCTTCAGCAGGAAACTGTTCTTTGTTTTATCATTTTCTACAAGTGTCCAGTGCTAGTAATGTTAGAGCAACATTGGGGTAGATTTTTCCTTAGGTTGCTTGGGTGTTCTCCAGGGTTTTTAGTGAGCATGGCTGATGAGGTAGCACCTCCTGTGCCTCCTTGGAGGAAAAACTACCTGTTTGCTGCTCTGCAGAGATCAGGCTGCGGGTCTCCCTCCCAGATCCCCTCAAACAAATTGGGTAGCAGTGCACCTCTGTTCTCAATTCCTTAATGCGCAGAATCAATCCAAACTCTTTTGCAAGGAAAGCAAAGCCCCTTGTGCTTCATGTGGCCTTGCCCCTGTGTCTGTCCATCTCCGGCCACTTTCACTCTTCTCTCCTCCAGTGCCTTCACCTTTGCAGTCTCTGAACACCTGAGAATTTCCCACATCCCTACCTCAGTCCACCTGCCCGGGACATTCTCCCACGTGCACTTTGCCCTGCTAAAGAGAAGGGGAAACTGCTCCCCATCGCGTCCAGTTTGACCCCTTCCCATCCATCTCCCCTGAGCCCCTGACGCAGACTGAGAACCTTCTTTGATGGACTCACTCCACTTGTGTGTCTCATCTTGGCACTACCATCGTATTTTTGTTGCTTGTCTGTCTATGAGTGGGTTATGAAATATCTGAAGGCAGGAGCCATCCATCACTGTGCCTGCCACAGAGTAAGAGCTCCAGTGATTGTGCAAGGAGTGACGGAAGGACCGTGTGATTCGGCAGCAGTCCTTCCAGAATGTTCTCTGAGACGTCATCCCATAGCAGCATCGGGGGAAGGAAACAGCCCTTTTCTTTTTTCTTCTTCTCCTTGAGTTTCAGAAGACATTATTTTGAAAATTGTGATCTTGTGTATGACAATCTTAAAAAGTGATTTGGCTTCACTTTTTGGGTTTCCTGGAAAAAAAATATTTTGATGCAATACCGTTAGGGAAGTCATATAAGGAAGTAAGGTAAATGGCCTCACAAAACACTCAGTTATCACATAACATAATAGGCTCTGTGAGTTATCAGTTAAGTGGCTCATTAATAATATGACTTACAGGTGAAGACAGAGCAGGAGAGACAGAGTTGTAGCAAATACAGCGTCTTATAAATAACGGGTTGTTTTACTCAGACTATTTCTTCCCTTTGCTGTTAAGGATGGAGTTTCTGTAGTAACCACTTATTTTCAACTTCTAAGATACATTAAGAGTTCAAGACTTGTTATAGGCTTTAATGTATGATTGTGGTATCGCAACCAAGAAAGTGGGATAATTAGAAGGCGTGAGATGCGGAGGGAGGGCCAGTGTCTGAGTCTGTGGTAGCTCATTAATGCTGAGAGTGTGGCAGTTCTTGCTGGATGGAGCTCTCAGGTTGGGTTTTTATCTGTCACGGTTATCAGATGAGCTTCTTCAGCCCGAATCTTTTTCTTTCTGTCTCTTCTCTGTTATCTTATAATCTTAGTTTATAAGCAGCGATGTCCCTTCGGTGGAGCCTTTGTGATCACAGCCGCTGAGCACTTGCACAGTGAGCATCTAAGGTCTGTCAGTGCGACCACCCGCTCCAGGAAGACACCTGTGATCCTTGTTGTTCTGAAACATGATGCAGGCAGGGTTGCCGGTCCCTCCTTTTTTCGTTTTTGTTTAGTAGAAGCATTTTTTTGTAGTTATGTTGTGTGGCACTGGGTTTCCGAGGGTGGCCCCCGTGGACTCTGCCTTAGGGGAGTCACATTTGTGCGGACTCCTTCTGCATTATGTCCTAGCTGGTCTATGGCTCATGCTGACCATGGAAGGTGACAGTAGTGATACAGCGCCTGTTCTGGGCCCGGCTTTTAAGAGACTGACAGCTTCTGCTGCTTTTCCCTTGGAATAGTCTTTTATTTCCTTTTCTTTTAACTTTGAGTACCATGCAGTGGTGTTTATCTTGCTGAAGAAATCATGCAGAAAGCCCTGAGCCTGTAAACAGGGAGAGGGGCTCAGTGGCCCACTTTGCCAACGGAGCTACTAGCTAACCCAGCCCCATGCAGCATCCAATTACACTCTCATGGAGGACACCCTGGGAGACCATCCCAAGAGGCCGACCTATGGCACTGTGAGAGGTAGTAAGTGTTTCCTGTTACTTTTGGATATGAGGTATTAGGGTGGTTTGTTACACAGCAATAAGTAACCCAAACAGTATTGGAATATCAGGAGCATATCAGAAGATCTCTGGTCTAAAACATACTTTAGAAAACAATTGGTTCCTGGCTTTCCAGAAGGCTCAGATTGCTGTTAGGCAGGCAAAGGCTGTTGGAAGTCTGGCTTGACACTGATTTGAGGCTTTATATTAAAGGATCTGACAACTTATTTTAGACGGTCTTAAGAATCTAAAGATGACTCATGTAGGTCAAACATAAAGAAGGCCTTGAGGAAACCCTCCTGCTCCACCCCACCCACAAGATTGGCCTTGGAAACAAAATGAGCTTCCTTGCTGACCCTATTTTGTGTTCCCCCGCCCACCTCCTTCCAACCAATTTCTTCTTACCTTGTTCTGATGTTCGCAGCACCACTTTTTATAGAAGAAAAGGGAATGGAGGGCAGGATAAGATACCCCAAGGTCATGACGTAATTAGACAGACTGGGCCTACAGGGCCATATGGCTGCCTGGGCGAATGGGAAAGGACATTCATTCTAAAGGATGTTCTTAACTCTCAAGATTTTCTTTATTTCGTATAATTCTGGTAATGCTTTATACTTACAAAGCTCTTGGTGGTTCTCAAATCCTTTTCTGCTTGCAGTTCATCATTTGATTCTTATAATGTTCCTGTGCAGCAAGGCATTGTTTTAGTTTAGGCACTGAATTTAAACATTATTTTAATTTTATGAATATGCCATATGGTCACGAAAGTTAAAATATGATCAATGCTATTGATCAATGCTATGGTAAAGCCTGGCAGAAATGTGTTGAAGCATTCATTCACTCATTTGTTCTTCATTGTTTTTTTTTTTTTATTATTTTACCTTTTTCAAAATTGGGAGCTGCTTCTTCAGTAAAATCTTTTATAGACCCACAACACCCAAAAGTGATCCCTGAGGAGCTACTCAGGTTCAGTTGGGGCTTGAGGAGTGGGTTGGAGCCTCCATCATCTGACTTGTCCCTTAGTTTCCTCTTCATCATCCTGTAGCAAAATTTGGGGTAACTTGTAGAACTAGGACAATACAAAACTCAGCATTGAACCCAGGGGCACTTATCTACTGAGCTATATCTCTAGTCCTCTTTAATTTTTTTTTTTTTTTAACTTTGTAACAGAGCCTCCTCCTTAAGTTGCTGTGGCTGGCTTTGAACTTTCAATCCTCCTGCCTCAGCCTCCCGAGTGGCTGGGATTACAGGTGTGCACCACTGAGCCTAGCTTAAACCCTGCATTTTGATTTAATCTCAAACAAGGTCACCCAAATACGCTTTATTTTTCTGAAGGTTTCTTGTAGCTAACACTACATTTCTGACTCAACTAATTCTTCCTTTTTCTCTGTGGATTTTTGTTTTTTTTTCCTGGAGCTCCTACTAAATGTAGGAGCTCCTACTAGATCTAGCTCCTACTTGAGATTCTTGCAGACCCACCTGTGTCATAGAATGATGTCTGTGGTCAGAATCAGCAGTGCCATCATCCATTTATCTATCCACTCACCTACCCACCACCTTCCATTCATTCATCACTCACAACCACCTGTCTTCCATTCATATTTCCTCCATCCATCTACTCACTTCCCCATCCATCCATCCATCCATCCACCCATTTCCCCACCTTTGTGAGATGAGAAGTGGGAAGGATGAGACACTGAGATTCTTGCATATGACCAGTCACCTCTCCACTTGTGCATTCATCCTTTCATCCACCCAGTAATCAACACAAAGTACCTGCTTTCACGAAGCCTCCATGTCAGGAATGAACTCCAACTCTGGCTGAACTACGAGATTATAGGTAGGAAGGCATCTTATTTCACCGGGTGGAAACACTTTCATATTTTTAAAATGTGGTGCTCTTTTTACTTTCTAGAGCTTTTATGAGGATTGGAGAGAGAACGCACCATGCAGTACGGCTTGGGGTTCTTCAGATGCCAGGGCAACAACAAAAGCCATGATAAATGCTCTCGGTAACGGGCAGTGACAGCCCCAAAGCAAACCCCAAAGCTGATAATTCAAGGCCGTGGCACTAAATTCCATAACGATCCTCCAGGGAGGAAGAAATGAAGGCCGAGTCGTACCAGAAATGATTGAATCCAGTTTAGAAGAAAGAAAATTATTTTTGGCTGTGATAGTTTTCCTCTGTCCGTCCCTAAGAATGGGAATAGTTGACCATTATTGGTTGACAGGAAGAAGCTGAAGTAAGCTGCTGAATTTACAAGTTGCTTTTTAAAATAAGTTTTACAGCTCGGGGACTTGGAGGGCTTTGTCGACTACTCGTGACCACTGTTGAAACCTGGATACTTATAAATGTTGGGCAAAGGTGAGGAAATGAAGTAGATTTTTAGGCTCCGATTCAGGAAAAGAAAGCTACCCAGACTCTGGATGTAATGTCTGATAGGAAACAGCATGTTCCCCTGTTACTTGTGGAAATGCCACTTGGTAATGAGTTCTGAACCTAGTTCTCTGCTCACAGCAGCATAATAATTTCTGTCACTGGGGACACTTTATGATGCTTTAAAAAATGTTATTTTCTTGGATTAAACAAAAATAGCTTCTTTAATCTGACCTAATCTTCCCCAGCATCCTATTCTCCCAGTATGTTTGACTCAAGATTACATAATGGTCTTAACTCCCAAATATGACATCAACCTTTAGATCGGTTGCATTTTAACGTTCTCCTGGGTCTTTTTCATGAATCTGCTGCAAGGTTATAAAAATTATTTTTGCATTTTTTTGGTAGAATGTTTATGTATGTTTACTGGAGTTGATTTATTTTCCCTCAGACTTTTATTTTAACTCATGTTAAAATGTGATCAATGGCATGGATTAATGCTCTTCTAAGGCTTGACTGAAATTTTCATACATTCATTCCTCATTTTTTTCCCCTTTTTTTTTTTTGGTCTTTTTCAAATTGCAGGAGGAGAAATAAGACTGAAAAAAATGAGCATTCACACTATAAGAAGAACTAAAAATCCACTCATCTGCCTTTTATATAAGGTGCTTTTCCCAAAGAGCAATGAGATTCTCACTTACTGAGGGCTGAAAGGTCAAATTTTGAACACAGTCCATCATTTTAGTTCAGATTCATTTGGAAGAAAGAAACGGAAAAGACACGCGCGTGCGTGCGCACACACACACATACACACACACACTCAGAATATAAATGGGGGTGTCAGTAGAACCAATGGAATACAGTGGGAGATGATTGGATTGAAAGCCAGATGAAAGTTTAATCCTGACACTAACTGTTATTACCTGTGTGAACAAGTCTCAGCTCTGAGCCTCCTTTTTCTTATTTCCCCAGTGAAAGTGGTAATTACATGGGCTAGAAAGACTAGACACTTCCCCCAGCTTGATGATAGATTAAAATGAGGAATCAAACCGCTTTCACATTAGTTTTACTAACTAACCAGTAGAACAAGCAGAGCAAAGCATTCGGGACACACAAATTCAGGACATGATATCTAATATCATGGCCCCAAGAGGATCCCCCCAAAAATCAGAGGTCTCAGCTCCTGCGGTGATCAAGGACGCCCACGGAGCGCGGAGGCTCAGGGCGAGGGGTTGTTTCCCCGGCTCTGCTTGTACTTTAGCTCTGCAGTTCCTCTCTGGACTACTCCTCAGCTGCTCTTGGCTTTCTCTTCTACCCGCCTGGTGGGTGTTGAGTTGACTGACATCCTTCTGCTTCCTTCCCCCACCGGGACGTCTCCTTTGGATGGTCTCACACCATTGACAACTCAGGTTCAGCTCCCGCTACCACCTACATACAAGAAGCACATTCACCCAGAGCCTGAGGCCCGGATGAGGACCCTCCTGGAGTTTCCCGTAGGAAACTGAACTGAGTTGGTTCAAACTCCATCACGGAAATGGACCCTCCTCCAATATGCTCTATTCCATCTCCTCATGGGAAAGTTACAGGTGTGGCCATCATCCTGGATTCCTCACTGCTGCCCTGGGTCAGACTAGCTCTTATTCAGATGCATCCTATATTTATGTCACAATGATTTTTGTGACATTCAAATCTAGTGACCTGATTTCTTTCTCCACGGTGCTACCATGACTGTTCATCACCTGGGGGTACAGTTCAGGTTTCTTTGTAGGATGCATCAGACCCTCTGTGGTTGGCTAGGTTTTCCTCTTCCGTCGTTGTTCTCGGACACCTCTGTGTGTGACAGATGCCTCCATCCATATAAATGGGTCCCAGAGCCCAGAGTTTTCTTTTCACTTCTGAGCCTTTTTAATATTTTGTTCGGCTCATTTTGACTTAAAAGAGGTAAGAGCTTACCTCTTTTATTGCTATGGCAGACCTCTCAATCAGAACTCACCTCAGGATCATTTTCTTGGAAAAGACGTTCCAGACGTGGTTGGCTAGAATTGGTTTCCCTGTAGCACTCCTGAAATACTTCTTTCAAAGCACTTGTTCCGCTATTCTGTAGGTGCTTGTTCATTTTTCTTTTTCTCACTAGACTGTAAGTATGCACCTGTCAGCAGGGGTTCTTCTTCTACCTATTCATCCCTGGCTCCAGTCATCCTGCCTGGGGGCATTAGGAGCTAAATAATGCTGTTGTTTTTTTTTCAAGTGAACGTATTCCATAAAAATGAATTTATTCAATAAAATAAGAGACATTGCTTGCATTAATGTTTGGTTTGCGCTATGGTTGCATATACAACTACCTTGTAATTCTGTGGCAGAAATAAATATGGGTTGTGATTTGTTATATCTGCTTACGTATTAGTTCAAGTTGTCCAGGAAACAGAAGCAGTGGGAGGTTTTACACGCGTGCAAGCGCGCTCACACACACACACACACACACACACACACATACACACCCATTTTAATGAGAATGGCTCACATGATCATGGAGGCTGAGAAGTCCTGTGATTGGCCACCTCTAACATGGAGAACCAGGAAAGCTGCTGGCGTAATTCAGTCTGAGTCCAAAGTCTGAGCCTGAAGTCCTGAGAACTGGGGGCCTGATGGTGTCCGTCCGACTCCCAGTCCAAATGTCAAAGAATCGGGAGTGCTGACGTCAAAGGGAGGAGGAAGATTGACGTCCCAGCTCAATCAGGGAACAAATTCATCTTTCCTCTACCTTTTGTTCTATTCAGGCCCTCAATAAATTGGACAAAGCCCCCACGTGGGTGAGAGCAAATCTCTATTCAGTCAAATGCTAATCTCTTCCAGAACACCCTCACCTACACATCCAGACACAATTTTCTACTAGCCATCTGGGCATCCCTTAGCCCAGTCAAGTTGATACATAAAATGTATCATTTATCCATCCCATCTCATCATAAGCAAAGAGGACTTCAACTTTCATTTTAATGAGTGGATGAATGCTAGGTGACTGAGAAGGAAGCAAGCAGACAACATCATGGGCTCCCTGACGGAAGCCTCAGGGGGCCATTTTCAGTTTCTTCTCCCTCTGCTCCTGGGATTGAGGCTACATTTGAGGGCATCTTGCCTCTGTTTATTCTCCAGCTCATCTGCTGATGCTGTGGTAGGAGATGGAGTAGGTGAGGGGCTAAGGAGGCAGACAACAAAGGTAGGAAAAGGGAAAACAAAACTACAAGCTTCTAGAAGCTACTAGAAGCTTTGGCTAATCCAGCATCAGTTATAAAGAAAACATGGGAAGCAATGTGATTCCACAGAGGTGGTTGAGCACATGGAGGGAGGATTGTGTCTGTCAGGATGCATTAGGCTCACCCTGAGCGAGTTGTCCAGGGGAGGGGGATGGGGGTGTCAAGGCAGCCTGCTGGGGCTCCTTCCGGAAAGTGCTGGAGCTGTTACCATCACACCAACACAGGTAATTCACATGGTAGAAACAGTTTTTATAGATCTTTTCAAATACAATCAGGTGGCTCTGAAATAGAATTTTAAGCTCTCACAACACCTTGACATCAGAAAACCATGAATAAATAAAATTACGAAACCAAAATGCAATTCAAAGGGATTCCATGTGATAATTCCTTTTTCAATAAATGCCGCAGAAAGAAAACTGTGTGAAAAACCGTATCATTTCAATTTTCTCCTCAGGGATTTTCTATCCATATGCTTTTATGTAGAAAATGTGATTAATAAAAAGCTCTGGCTCTGAGACTCCTGTTCACCCTGGGCCCAGGCAGGGAGGAGCGGCAGGGTGTCCAGCCCAGCTGGCTGCATTTCCTGATGACATTTTGTGGGGCAGGAAAGGCTGTGCCTCTTGCCTTCTCTCTCAAGGACTGTTGTTTGTATAAGATTCTCCCTCCAGGAATCGCTCCCTTGGGTTAAGGTGTACTTCTAGAAGTTCAAGTTAAATTACAAATACATTAGCAGAGACGAGCAGAGTGTTAATCCAATTACAGGTATAAAGACCTCAATGCAAGTTTTCCTAAAATGCATTTTACCAGCTATGATCTCTCAGAGACACTAGGTAAACAAAGGGGCTGCGACCTGATAACCTTGGCAAACCCTGAGCTGAATAGAAGGGAATTCTTTCCCCATCTCTCCTCCTTCTCCTCCTTCTCTTTTTCTTTTTGTCCTCTCCACTTTCCTTCATTTTCTCTCTTCCTCCCTCTTTTTTCCTCTTTCCCTTCCTCCATGTCTTCTTCTCCTTCTCTCCTTTCTTTCTTTTTTTATTTTAAATTAAACTATGAATTTCCCCAAAGTTTTGCATGTGTTGAGTGAATTGCCAAGAAGGGGGCATAGTCAGGAGTATTTCTAAAACTTATTTGGACATGAAAAACCTTTACTTGTGATGGAAGAGAAGCACACATTGGAAAATTCTGTTCTAGTAACACTTAGATTGTCACAATTGGACCTTGAAAAACAAGACCTAGGGGACCTGCCTGGGTTCTGATTTTGAGTGGGGCAGGCAGCTGTGAGCTTGGTGAGCTGCAGGGGCAGAGTGGAGCCCCAGCTAGAGACAGGCCCTGGGCACTTGGGGCAGGGGGCAAGAAGAGCTCAGAGGGTGGGGAAGGCACCCAGGGGTTAGGGAAGTCAGGGGCAGGCGCAGGAGGAAGCAAACGGGGATGATACATTTTGTCTGGATTTCTGATCTGCTTCTGAACTCAACTCAATGACGGCATGAGAAATTTGACCTGAGAAGACCTGGCTAGAGATGGGTTTGGCTCTTCTTCAAATCAACTGGCTTCTTGGAGAGGTGGTTTGCCTTACGTCTCTGAGTGTTTGGGGGCCCAGGGTGGCCGCACCGGCTTCTCCTGGGAAGCTGAGTTGAGGAGTCTTCATTCCCAAACACTGGATGTTCTTGTGTCTTAGACGTACCGGTCAGGTTCTGTCTCTCCTCCTGTCCCATTGCTGCATCTCAATCATTAAACTTCTAATGGGTGAAAGAAACAGCTGCCTAGCCTGCTTCTCTGCTTTTAGCCCCATTCCTTTTCACGTCACCCTGGCTTCATTGCCAACATACCCTATTCCTGCTGTCTCTCTCTCCTGAAGCCTGGAGCCAATGCATTCAGCTCTGTTCACTTTTTAGCTCCTTTATCTGGGGCTTGTCTTAGTCACCTCTGACTGCTATAACAAAATACCACTGACTGAGAGGATTAAACAACAGACTGCATTTTCCACAGTTCTGGAGGCCAGGAAGTCCAAGATCAAGGTTCTTGCAGGGTTAGCTGCCTTCTGAAGCTTCTTCTCTTGGTTTGTAGGTGGCTGACATCTTGCTGTGTGCTTGTATGATCTCTTCTTTGTGTGTGCTTGATGAGGGGGGAGAGAGAGAGAGAGAGAGAGAGAGAGAGAGAGAGAGAGAGAGAACACATGCTCTGGTGTCCCTTCTTACAAGGGCACTAATCCCATCAGACCAGGGCCACAGCCTCATGACATCATCTACTTGCATTACCTCATACTGACCCTATCTCCGAATACCCTTCTCTAGAGTAAGTAGATGACGCTAGGTGTCAGGGCTTCAACACATGAAGCTGGCATGGAGGACACAAATATATAGTCCATGATAGGCTCCTTCCATGTCCCTGATGGCTTCTGTTATTCTGTGGACCCTCATCTGAAGTTTCCCACTGCCAGCAGTCCTCCTCCACGAGCAGTGAGTTTGACTTGTGTGCACTTCTTATTCAGTAGACTTTCTGTTCTCCTCATAATTTCTCAAATTGAACAGATTCTTCAAGGTCCATCTCAAATTGCACCATCTCCAAAGAACAGGTTTTAAATCTCCAATTTATACAATATCCTCCATCTCCGAACTCTCACCTTTACATAATTCAGCACTTATTCCCTAATTCTTTATTAATATTAGTAAAATATCTTATTGGGATTGATATTCTGCAGGGCACTTTTATGTCCACAGTCTCATGTGATTTTCTCAAAAGCCCAGTGAGGTAGAAATTATCATAATTTCTATTTTACACATAAGAAATTGAGGCTCACTGAGGTTAAATGACTTATCACTGGTTATAAAACCAGTAATTCAGGAAATAGATGCAGTTTTTGGACTCTAAGATTCATGGTCCATATGCTCATTTTCTTCTCTATCTATGAATCTTTGCACGGTTTCTTCTATTTTAAAAAACTTTTTTTTAGTTGTAGATTGACGGAATGCCTTTATTTTGTTTATTTAGTTTTTTGTGGTGCTGAGGATCGAGCTCAGTGCCCCACAGATGCTAGGCAAGTGCTCTACTGCTGAGCCCCAGCCCCAGCCCCCATTTTTTTTTAAGATGTTGAAGATTGAACCCAGGCCTTGGGTATCCTAGACAAGACTCTACCCCTGCGCTGCATCTCTAGCCCAGTTTACCTGTTCTGGTTTATGTTATCTTGTGGTTTGTGTATCTCTAGAGGCTGAATGAAATTCCCTTTTTGAGGAAGAGGGAAATGAAAACAACGAATTGCCATGAATGTGTTCCGAGCTTATTCCAATTGTCCTCCTTCAAACTAAGTCATGAAGTAAACAGTGGTCTACCCATTTAATAATTTAATAATGATAATTTATGCATTCTGTTTACTAGCTTAGGCAATTCGTCTCTACTTTTTCCCCAAGTGAAAAGTGTTCATCAGAAGTTGTTGGCAGAGATAATGCATTTATTTCATAAAATAACGTATTAATTTTGTTTTGTCATCATTGCAACAAAATCTAACACGTAGATCTAACTCTTTCAGTGGCCTCCCACACAGAAGATGAACTCTGAGATAGGTAGGGTGAGGGAGCCTGTAGTAATTTAATAGTGTAAACCCATCAACACACCTGACCCCAATCCACCCAGACATGAGTGCAAAGAAACCACTCACACATTCTTCTAGAGTGATCCCAAATCAGAAACATTTAATGTGCACTGGAAAAGCCAAGTCCAGAATCAAATTCAGACATGTAGAGGTGTGATATCTACAAGGAGAGCCAAGTTTGAAAAGAGCTAGCCCTTTAAATGGCCAAATTAAACAAGACACAGTGGAGGCTAACTCATCCCTCCAGGCACTTGTAAACCTACTTGTGGGAACTTTTGAAAATGAAGTTAGCACCGATCATGTCTTATTTTGCTTGGCCTCTCCATGGCTCACCCTTTAGGAATTTGGCTCCGACTGTAGATATCACACTTTTATGTGTCGACCTCTCCCGTCAACTTTCCTTTATTTTTTTGTGTATCCATAGAATTTTAAAAAATCAGATCTGGTGTTACATTATTAAGTTGAACAAGAGGGAAAGACACAATCAAAATATGAAAAAGAACAGAATGTGCTGAAATAGCGATGTAATTGGACTACCAGAGACGTCGTGTTTTCTTTCTGGTCTAGTGGACGCACAGGAGTGGAGCTGGGGAGCACGGCTGGAGGGCCACCACGGAGCTCCTTGGAGGAACTCCCAAACCGAGCCTCGGTCACCACCACCCTGCACACGTAAGCAGACATGCTGGAAAGCCGGGGCAGAGGCAGGCCAGACAGATAATGCGATCGCATCCGAATCCAGCTTCTGTCCAGCTTCCCAGGTGCCTGAAGCTAATCGATCGCAGGTCACCTCTGAAGAGCTGGCTGTTCCTGGGGCTGTGTGCATGGCTGGGAAAGAGGATGTCAAGAACACACTGTAAGATTGCCTTCGAGGGTGTTTTTCCTGCAAAGATGTTTTGTGCTGTACCTGTCAGCAAACTTCCCCGGCTTTGAAGCTGTAAATTTAAACATCTACTCACCAATGCAGTGTCGGCTGCATAGATTATTAAGGGAACCCATCACGACATCTGATGTAACAAACGGCATCACCACCAAAATCCCTTATGCCTCCAGCCGTGGGCCACGCTCCAAGTGACCTCTTACCGAGATACACGTATATAGAAAACTGCTTTGGTTTGGGGCCAATGACCAAGCAATTATGGTTTGTCCTTCCTTTAACAAGGCGTTCAGTTGAAAGGAATATAAAGTTTAATAAGTTAAGACACATAGTATGTTTTCTGGGTCTAGGTCTTCACTGTTCTTGGCTTTTAATGCTGATTGGACTTAAGGTTTCATCCTGGGGTTGATTATGATGGAAAAGTGATGAGAGGGTATCTCCTATCATCAGACATTAGGCATGATTCAGTGCACCAGGCTCAGGAAGGACACCTCAGATATACACAATTTGACCCTAACTCGGGTCTTATTGCAGTGAAGCTAAAAGGTAAGTCCCTTAAAAATTTGTTGGCGCTTTCTATTTGGCAGGTTCATGCTGAGGTAAATGTTGGCGAGTGAACACACAGCTTCTGTTCCAGCATCTCTGTGGTTCTGTTCCAGGTTGGTCCCAGGCTTCTGGCGTAATCTGAGAAATTGCTGCTGGTCTCCACCATTTCTGGCCAAGGAGACCTCTGGGAGGCCAGCCTAGGACTATAACTGCTCTGCTGATCTACTTCCAATAGACCGGTGATCTTGGAAGTCTGTTTTTCCTCTGTGAGATTTCCTGGCTCTCTCTATCCATGGCTGAAATTCCTACACAAAAGACACCAGCTCACGATATGATCAGTAATTGCTTTTTTGTTTGGGAGTGTATATATACATTTTCTTTTCTTAGAAAACCGGGGATAGCTTTGGCAAGCCTCTATTCTTCTAGTCTATATCCCCAGGTCTCACCTGTAAAAATCAAAGAGTCCTTTGAAGTGACTCAGGCTATTAAATGAGTCAGACTTCACTTTTCTCTTTCCACAAACCTCAAACAATTTTAAAAATTACTTAATGGACAATTAAAACTATATACATTTACAGTGCACAACATGATGTTTTGAGTTATATGTACATGGTGGGATGGCTCAATTGAAATGATTAACATATTCATTACATCACATAATTTTTTGTAGTGAGAACATTTAAAATCTACTCCTAGGGATTTTCCAAAGCACAGTAACCCAGTTTGTACTGTGACTATTGACATCATGTTGTGCAGTAGATCTTAAACTTATTCTTTCTATCTAATAGAAGTTTCACATTCTTTGACCAATAGTTTCCTAAATCCTGAAGCACCTAGCCCTGGGTCACTGCCACCATACTCTGGTTCACCTTTTTAAGATTCCACTTATATAAGGGAGATCATGTGGTTATTTATTTTTCTGTGCCTGCACTTTTTTACTGCACTTCAATATCATCTAGGTATATCCATTTTGTCACAAATGACAGGATTTCCTTCCATTTTAAAGGCTGAGTAGTATTCCATGGTGTGTGTAGACCACATTTCCTTTGTCCATTAGCCTGTTGGTAGACAGGAGGTTGATTCCAGGGCTTGGCTATTGTGCACAGAGATGCAGTAAACATGGGGTGCAGCTCACTGGCATATTGATCTCATTTCTTTTGGTCATACATCCAGTAGTCCATCAAAAGACACAACCTCACGATTTGACCAGTAATTGTGGATCACATGAAAGTTCTACTTTTACTTTTTTGAGGAATGTCTGCACTGTTTTCCCTAATGGCTATATTATTAACATTCCTCCCAACAGTGTGCAAGGATTGCCTTTTCTCTACATCCTCACCACCACTTTGGATCTTTTATTTGTTTTTGATGATAGCCATTCTAACAGGTGTGAGATGATATCTTATTTTGGCTTTAGTTTGCATTTCTCTTATGATTGGCAGTGTTGAGCATTTTTTCATAGACCTGTTGGCCATTTGGATTTCTGCTTTTGAGAAATGTCCGTTCAGGCCTTTGGTCCATTTTAAACCAGGTTGTTTTCTTGTTACTGAGTTGTTTACATTACTTGTATGTTTTGGGTATTAGCCTCTGATGAGATGTGTGGTCTGCAAGTACTTTCTCCCAGTCTGTGGGCCGTCTCTTCACTCTGCTGATTGTTCCTTGGCTGGGCACGTGATTTTAGTTTGATGTGATCTCTGTATTTATTTTTATGGCCTGTGCTTTCAGGTCATATCTGAAAAGTCATCGTCAAAATTGGTGCCATGGAGCCTTCCCTCTGTGTTGTCTTCTAGTAGCTTCACAGTTTCATTCCCTCTTTTTTCAACTGTTCTGAAAGAGTTGGAGAAGGATTGATATTAGTTCTTAAAACATGTGGTAGGATTCAGCAGTGAGGCCATCGGGTCCTGAGCTTTTCTGTAATGGAAGAATTTTTATGATTGATTCAGCCTTCCTAGTCATTTTTATTGGATCAGGGTTTCTCTTTTTTCCTGATTCAGTCTTGGTAATTGCATGTGTCTAGGGATTTATCCATTTTTTTTTTCTTGTTCATTCAATTTACTGGTGTATTATTACCAATAGAAGTCCCACGGTCTTTTGTATTTCTGTGGCATTGGGCGTAATCTCACTGTTTTCGTTTCTGGTTTTATTTTTGGAATCTTCTCTTTTTTTCTTAGTCTGGCTAAAGGTTTGCCAATTTTATTTTATTTTATTTTTTAGAAAACATGAGCTCTTAGTTTCATGTTTTCTAATCTTGATTTTATTTATTTATGTGCTCATGTTTATTATTTCCTCTCTTCTGCTAACTTTGGGATTTGTTTGTTCTTCTTTTTGTAGTTCTCTCAGGTCTACATTATTTGAGATCCTTCTCCCTTTTTTTGAGTAGGCATTTATTACTACAAGGTTTTTCTCTTAGAACTGCTTTTGCTGCATCTTCTCGTTTTTGAAATGTTGTTTTCATTTTCACTTGTCTCAAGATGTTTTTGAATTCCCCTTTTAACTTCTGTTCCCCATTGGTTGTTTAGAAGCGCGCGGTTGGATTTCCATGTATGTGTGAAATTTCCCAAACTCTTCCCGTTACTGATTTTGATTCCATATTGTTTTAGCTGGAGAAGATGCTCAATATGATTTCAGTCTTAAATTTGAAAAGACTTCTTTTGTGCTCAATATAATTTCTATCCTGGAGAATGTTGCATGTGTACTTGAGAGGGATATGAATTCTGTTGCTGTTGGAGGGGAGATATTGTGTATGTCTGGTAGGTCTACTTAGTCTAAGGGTAGTTGAAATCCAATGTTTCCTTGCTGTTTTTTGTCTACATGATCTTTCCATTCCTATTTCTCCCTTCATATCTATTAAAATTTGCTTTACATATTTTATTTTCCTTAGCATCATTTTTTTAAATTCTTTTTCAGACAGTTTAAATAGATTCATTTTTGGTGAGGTGGTTTCAACTACTGGGAGATTATTGTCTTCTTTTGGTGGTGTTATATCTCCTTGATTTTCCAGTTTATTATTGCCTTACACTGACCTGTGTATTTGACAAAGTTAGGGATTTATTCCAGTCTTTTCAGACTGGCTTCGTATGGGAACTTCATTTTTTTGCTCAGCCTATCTAGAGACTCTGGGGAGGCCATCTGACATAATCCATGGGGGAGCTGACATGGTGCCTTGATCTATAGTGTTGGGCTTGGAGCCTCAATGCTCTGTGCCTGCTCATGGGGTCCACAGGCATGGGCCTTCAACCTGTACTTGTAGGGTCCAGTTTAAGGCCTGGGTCAGAAAAGGTTGACCAGATGCTGAGGTGAACTTTGAGCCTAAATATGCAGGTGCCAATCAGGTGCAGGAATGGGTCTGGCTCCTGGGTGCATTAGGTTAGGCCTGGAGCTTGAATCTATGTGGTCTGATCTGGAACTCCGTCAGTTCTGGAGCCTGAGGCCAGTTCTGGGTTCCAGGTCTCTAGGGGTGGTCATGCCTTGGTCTGTCAGGAATGGTCTGGCACTGAGTCCTTCTGAGCCAGACCTGGACTCTGGATCTATAGAAGCGTGGGATTGTAGGAGCCAGCCTGAAGGGTGGCTGCAGGGACCCACTGGCACCGGGTATTCCTGGGGCCTGTTTACACAGGTGCTAGCCTAGTGCTTGAGATCAGGGGTGCTGATCACATAAGAACTGGGGTAGGCCTGAAGTCTGGGGTTCTGTGTGTTAACCTGGTTGTGGGCTGGTTTTGAGAGAAGGGTAGTATGGGTGATGGAAAGATGTCCTTCTTTCCCTCTTTGAAGCACCTTCTCTAATTTCTGTGCAGCACTCAGGAGCTGAAATTTCTCATGTAGTTTGGTTAATGTTTCTGCATAAATGAGAAATAGAAGAGTTCTATAGCAGCATGTGCAGAAGTTCTTTAATACTGCTAATGGTTTTTATAAGTTTGTAATTGGTTTCTCTTTATCATACATCTGTTTGGTGTGTTAAAATGTGCACTAACAGAGAATGATATATTGGAAAGACTGTTTAAGTAGAGAGATGAGAAGTTAAAGGAAATTTTATGCTTTCACCAGATATTAATTATACAGCTTCTCTGTGCAAAGTGCATAATAAATGCATATTTACCAAGGATATTTATATTTTAGTATGATCTAGATATTGTTTGAGGTTGATCAAAATGTTCTTTCTTTGTGTGAGCATCATTATTGAGACCATGTTTGAAAGGATTTCCTGGGAGAAATAAATCTTTTGCTTGAGTTTGAGAGAAGAGGGTACAAAGAACATTCTTTTTTAAGGAGGAAGGGGATGACCAAAACAGTGAAATACTTTAAAAAGGGACAAATCAAGTATACCTTTGTTACCTAGAAGCTTGGGACTCACTGAATTTACCTAAGAAACTATATTTGATGTCTTGAAAAATGTGAAAGACTAGATAATGATGTTGGGAGGTCCTGTTATTGAATATCTTTGAAGACCATGACTGGGAAGTCCATTGGATAACATCCAATGGTCGAAAGGCTAATTTAAAACTCTATGCTTAGACCAGTCTTTGGAAGGGTAACATTTCAAGTCTTCAATTTGCTAATCAGATCATCTTAAAAATTTGAAAGATGATTTACAGTATCCTAAAGAAAGTCAATTGATCTACTCCCAGGGACTGATACAGTGCCTGGGGTACAATGTTTGCCCAACAAGTAAACAAGCTCAGATGAATGAGTGTCCAGAGTAAGTTCACCCCTTGCCTCCCTAAGCATTTACTACACATGCTTATTGTTGAGCACCAATCCCATTTCTGAAGAATGACTGCACTTTATATTTTGAAATCTTTTTTTCTTAAATATTTATTTTTTTAGCTTTAGGTGGACACATTATCTTTATTTTATTTTTACGTGGTGCTGAGGATCAAACCCAGCGCCTCATGCATGCTAGCAGAGCACTCTACCACTGAGCCACCACCCCAGCCCTATATTTTGCAATCTTCCTCCTGATCAGTTCATAGAAAGGCAAAAAACGTTCCATTAGGGAGAAACCCCATCTGAAGAGTGGCAAGCAAGATGTTAAAGTTTGCATAATGGAAAACAAATTATGCACAGGAGCTGTGTGCAATGACTCAGAACAAGAAGAAGAATTGACAATTTTTAAACTACTCCTGCTTCTTTAATTGTTTTGGCATGTGAGAATCAGAGAGTCACATAGGCATACAAATTTCAGCCACCAGAAGCCTGCTGCTTGGCTGCTCAGGGGCCTTTTTGGTAGAACTTCACACTGCAGAATAGCCCCCACCTAGGAAAAAAAAAAGTGTTGTTACATTTTAAACAACCAAAGATGGTTTTGAACCTTTTCACTGAAGCGAGTATGATCAGGTTGGTTTGACCAAAACAGAAATGTATCATAAAATAGTCTCCCAAACCCAGAATCTGTTCATAGAGGAGGCTGGAGACCCATCAAGGATCACAAAATGATCTTTGTCAGTGAAGACTCTTTGGGTGTCATTTGTTTGGGGGTTTAAGAGTGAACATATATATTATAAATGTCTCCTTTCCTTTGTTTTTATTGCCTTCTAGTATTGTTTCTTTATGAGTTTGGAAGAAAAACGTCAGAAAAATACAGCGATAAGAGTCAATAAATTTTCTGAAGAGAGTTCAATGGCACAGTTAAGATTTCTTAAATAAAACAACTGCCTCTTGCCAAGGACAGGACTGTTCTTCCAGTTACTGATGGGAGAGGGGGCCCACCGACTCCCCCATTCCAGCCAGGAGACTGACAACGGCAGAGCACACCCACGTCTTACAGATGCCACAGCCGAGGCTGGGGGTGAGGAGCCAGAGCAGACCCAGGCTCCGCTGCGGGCAGGTGGCAAAGCCCAGCCGGTCCGGCTGTTCCCACCTCTCTGGGCTTCCACAGAACCTGAGTTAGACTGGTGTCTGTTCAGTTCCCAGTAGTTTTTTTTCTATGTATATGGGACTCTGCTGGTCTTGGTGGTTGAATATAGAACACATCCCTTGTTTTGGGAGGTGTGTACTCTGGTCAGGGAGGAAGATAAGAAATGCTCAAACTAAAGTTCATCCTACAAAAGCACGATATGACAAGTTAACAGGAAGTGGACCCAGGAAAGTACCGAAGAGAATTAAAGGAAGGAGTTGTCATTTTAATCCAGGCACGCCCATGTTTTGGCCAGAATCAGGCATCTGATGAAAGACAGAATATGCTGGCACTTTACCAGGACAAGCCCATCCACCTGAGGAGAGGGACATGGCCTGTGCTGGAAGGTTCAGTTCCGCAGAGTTTCAGGAGGGACTGACTGATCAGAGAGGGCTCCACGTTGAAGGTGGGATTTGGGCAGGGCCTGGAAGGATGGACGAGATTTGGATAGGGAGAGGGACTCGCAGAAGATGTTCCAGGGTTCAGAGACGGTCCTCAGCAGGGCATGGAGCAGGGTGTGTGAGGAGCGACCGCAGCGTCGCCAGGGTTTGGCCTCTGGAGTGAAGGTTTCCGCAGGAGGGGTGGTAGACGACTCGGGAAGCTTAGGGAGACCCTCAGTGCACACCTGTCGGCAGGGGGAGCAGCCTGCAGGACAGGCAGGAGCTGGCTCGCCTCATCTTACAGCACAGCCCGGGGGTGGCTCTGTTCTTGAGATCCTTCTTCAAAAACCCTGATTTTATGATTAAGCACCAAAGTCAAATGAATATTGAAATACTTATCTGAAAACATAGTGAATAAAAATTGTGGAATTATTTCCTTAACAGCAGGACATTTCTTAAGGCAAAAAAAAAAAAAAAAGAGAGAGAGTTATTTCCTTTATTATTTTTAGTACTTAACTGAGTGCCCGCTAGTCTTTGGAGGATCAGAAAGAAACTCTTATCTTCATTTTTCTTATCTTTGAAACTGATCCAATATGAGCATTTTCAACTTTTGAGTTGCAGGAACAAGTATTCTTAATAAAATTATACGGTGCTTTCTTTGATATCTGATTTCTATCTTTGTTTATCGTCTTTCTTTTGACTTATTATTGCTAGATGCTTTTAAAAAACAGGTTGTATGGATTTTTTATTCTTAAGTACATAGAAAAATCTTCAAATAAAATAAATTTGTCTAGACCTTTTTTATATAAGAACAGAGCAAGAGTATATATTCTTTTCCTATTTCAACTGACTGCTAATAAGCAGAGTTAGTAAGTCAATTTTGTGTGTTAAAGGGAGCAATAAAAAAGTATTCTGTTTCTAATTCTGATGTTTTACTCCTCCCCCCTTTTTGGGGCTATAAATGGAAGTATTTAGGGTGCTCTGCTCTTAGTGGTCTCTTGAGTATGTGTTCCGTGTTAATAAATTAAAGTAGAATGTGCATTTTTCTCTCTTTTCAGGAGTCTGTTATGTGTAGGTCTCATTTTGCTTTAAAGTTGGTTTCATTTTTCTTCTTTAAAGAACTCTACTAAGGTAAAATGAAATATGTAAACAGTTAAAGAAATACCAAGTCATTTAAATCATTGAAGTCATCCAAGCAAAGACCTTAAGACATGGCTTCAGTCCTTCATGATTATGTAAATCTTGCTGAGGGAAAAAGATATATGTGTAAGAACTCATGGAGCGACATTGCAGATTAGAATGCCAAACTTTATTACTAGTATGCACAGAATGTTACAGGAAGCTGGCCAGTGTGGCAGGCTAATGAGGGGCCCGGGTCACCCCAGATGTGTACTCAGAGAGGTAACAGGGCAAGGTGTGCTGGTGTGAAAAGGAAGATATTCCAGAGCCAGAGATGCTGGAGTCTGGCTGGCCTGGGGGTGGATAGCTTGGAAATACAGACGATCGATTTGAAATCTGTGTTGAGACTTATTGGGACTGGAGTGACCTTGATGAGCTCAGTGTCCAAGACCTGTTATATGCTGCAACATTGATCCGTCAGCTAATAATATCATTCGTTCATTGAACAAGTGGCATTTGACTCCTAATAGGGTACGTGCGGTCAAGTATTGGGTGTACAGACTTAGAGAAGAGACTAGAATAAGGAAACTAAGAGAGTGGTGTCCTTGTCCAGCTGTGAGAAAAAGAGGGCTTGCACTGGAAAGTGGTGATGTGAGTGTTCAACAGTGGACATTCACAGACATAGTTAACAGACAATATTGGGTGGCTGCAGTAGGTGAGGGGCTAAGGCTACAGGGTTGCATATAGAAGTCCTTGAAGGTGGAAGTCAAGCATTGGTGGGGGTAGTACAAGAGAGGGTGAAATACCATTACGCTGTATGAAATCACGCACTAACATTTTAATTAACCGACATGCAATATATTGCAAAGATTCAGAACGTGGGCGTAACCCTCAAATAACACAAAAAGATACTTTAAAAATGGAACATTTTCCTCCTTAGGGTTATGATTCAGTAATCCCAAATGACAGTAAAACAGAGTCATAAAAAAGGAGATAAGACGAAGTGCGGAATGAACAGAACTTGGGGTGTATGACTGATGTACATCATCATCATCAGCTATAATATGATTTTTTTTATAAGACTATAAAATGCTCAAGTCCTTGAAAAAGGTGATTGTAGAAAGGGTGGGGCAGTGACAAGTCTCTTAAGACAGGTTGCCTTGGGGAATGAAGCTGTTGAGTCAATTTTACCTTCTAGCCTTGGCCTTTTGTCAGAAAAAGTGTCATAAACAAAGGAAAGCCAACCTCCATGAGACCTAGGCACACTGTGTACCACAGGAAGGCTGACCCTTTGCAAATTTGCACTTTGCCTCTGGAAGAATAGTGTTGGTTGTCATGGAAGATGTGTTTATATAAATATCAGCATCCCCCGCACCCAGCACAAGTTAGGAGAGATGTGCAGGTCTCTGCTCACGTGCCCACGCACATAACACACACACATCAGGCACAATCATGCCGTTTGCCCTTTGGTAAATGGCATCATTACTCATAAGTCTTTCCAAGGATTTTATAATAATTCAGTTAAGAGTTCAGTACATACTCTAGATAAATGTTTGTTTTGCCAAGAAACAAACCAATTTATTTGGTACTAACACCAAGGTGTAACTCTAACTGAGCTGCTGATGCACGTGTATGGAGCCTGATATATTTTGTTGAGTTATGAAATAGTACTTTGTAGGTGTAGGGATTATTTGAAAGACAAGAATAAGGACATTTTTTCTAGGTAGGATGGAAGAGGAATAAAGATAAAAAACCTTTTAAAAACCTGTTATACTTTAAAATACCATTATTTAGTGAATATTAGAGAAAACTAGCAAAACAAGACTTTGGGAAGTACACATACATAATCATAGGAGTCTAGAAGAAGTGGAGAAGTACAGGAAACAAACAAATCTAAAGATTAAAAAATTTGCAGCAGCTTAATTAATATGGAGAAGTGTGCGCTGTAAGATGAGTGATTCCTTTAGAGATATTGGGGCATGCTGGACACATGATCTTATTCTCACCTCCTGGCCCTATGGAGACATGAGTTTTGTTACAAGGGAGACTGGACATAGGAAAAACTTCAGGAAGGGACGTGCTCTGTGGCCTGGGGAGGCATTCCTGTGGGGCTGGAGGACATTTCTTAGTCTGGACAGCAGATTCTCCAGGCAAGGAAGAGAGGGGTCAAGTCTCCTAGCAGGAGTGGAGAACAGGGGTTGGAGAAGTGGTGGAAAGAAACACTTGGGGAGTTTAGACTCCAAAGGTAGAAAACTCTTTATAATGTTGGTGATTCATTCACAGTCTTTTACATCTTAAGAATTAGCACCTGGGGGATAAAGTTAAGCACAGTATATCACTTCAGTATTTTGGAGAACATCATTTGATACATTAAAATCCCTGGCATAGTGAACATATATTACTTTGGTATTCTTCAGAGAGCTAATGAATAAATATTGCATTTAAGCACATTCCCAAGAAACTCCTCTGAATTCACATGACAGCCCAGACACGCTTACTGTCAATAGGTTTGTTCTGGTTGGCTGTATTAGTAATGAGAACCTAAAACATGCCTAATGCTTACTGGATAGTGTTAGGATAGTCTGAGTAATAATTCTATGTGCAGCTGGAAACCTGGTAAATAAATGTGTATTTGAAAACTTTAAAAATATTACTGTACATTAGAATTACATAATTTTTATTTTTGTTTTCTGTCCTTCCACCCCACCACCTAATTGCTACATGGAAAGATTTCCTTTTTATTACATCAAATAAATAGTGTTATTATCCTTTAGAGAAATTTGTATAGTCTGGGTAGAGTTAATAAAAATTATTATAATCGTGCTATATACAAAATGAAATATATCCAACACAGAGTTTGGCAGTAACTACTAGGAAATAAAAAAAAATTAATCCCTGTTCTCCAAATCTGCAACTTCTGTGTTAATTACTTTTAAATGTAAGTCTATGGGGAAGATTATTTTGGCTTCAAAATGAGCAACTCTTTCTCCTAATCTGATTCAGAGCCAGTATATTCAATTTCACAAGTATGTATTAAACTTCTTTTGTGATAATGTGAGATATGGCAAATTAAATGTCATAATCCTCTATGGAACCTTCCACCTTGCTGCCCAAGCAAAATTCCATATGAAGAAATGTTGTCTTGACATTCCCTCGCCTCCTTTGTACTTTCTCTTTCTCACCTGTACCTGTTCCTCAGGTGTCTCTGTGGGTACCTTATGCCAAAGGTAACTCCAGGCACAAGGGATCACCAGGTCTCTAAGTTGGGAATGCTTCTAGTGGCTGCGACAGGGATGTGGTCTGCAGCAGCTTAAGTGGGTGGGTGTTTCCTTGGGTCAGGTGCCCAGGAGTCTAGAGGCAGTCCTCTCTTCCTCACAGAGCAGCAGATGGGAATTGTTGGTCTTACAGGCACAACAACGTCGGCAAGACTGATAACAGGAACATCTTTTACCTTTGTAGCAACATCAACAAAAAAATTACCCATGCTTCTCCCCAAATCACCCTAAGAGATTTCTGCCTCTGTGTACCTGTGTGGAAGTGTGTCTCATGGCAGGCTATTGAGGGTCCAAGTCCAGGTGAGAGCATGACCTTTCAGTGGAGTTAGCAGTGGGAGGCAGGATTGGACATGAACCTCAGGGTTGACCGGACAGTGGTGTTTGCCACACGGGACCTTCCAGGTGAAGAGCACAGACACCGAGGGCAGGGGAAGGGGGTGGTTGCAGGTGGCGGAAGCTATAGACCAAGCTCCAGGCTTGGTACTCCCCTGTCATCCCCTGGTCTAGACCTGTAGGAGGACCCCAGGGGGCCATGTTCCTCTGAGGCAACTCTTATTTACTTTTTGCATATCATACAATAGAAAAAGATAGAAAATCAACCCAAAGCCTCATTTCCTCAAAATGATCTCAAATTTTCACTCCTTTAGATCCTTGGCGTTTAATATAAAGATTGCTAAATGCCAATTTACTTTTTACTTAACGTTATTGCACAATCTTTTCCTCTCCGTCATTTTGTTTTTAATGAATATCTGTACCATCTTCACTGATGCCTTTAAAGGATCGAAATTGAGAGGCAGTTTAGTAGCTTGTAACGTTCCTGAGTGCCAGGAGACACAAAGTGCTGAATGTCCACAGTAGTAAAAGGACAGCATTGTATTTGCTATTTTTAAAAGCTCTTCATTTTGAACTCTCTGGGTTTGAGGAGTGTGCAGCCATGACCCCTTAAGACTTCATTCATGACGTGTGAGTTAGTCATTCAGCTAAAAACTGTAGGCTTAACACAGCTGGAAGCTTTTAATTTTTTTTTTTTTACACATCCAAATTGCCATCTTAAATTTTAAATAGTGATACTATCTCTCTTTTTACATACATATATACAATATATATGTTTGTATTTTTTGTATGCATTTTATTTGCAGAAATGACAATGATCATCCTTTAGAACTAGTTTTTCCCAACTTCCTTTGTAACCCTGAGCAGGCTTTTAAATGTAATGCTTAGCAAGTTACTAGAAGACCAGAACTCTGGATTTTAGAAAAAAGAAGACACTTCACATAATTTCAACAGATTTTTAAAACCTATGTATGTCCTGTACAATTAAAGTCAATATTTACCTTTATCACCATAAGATTAAATAATTAAATACATTCAATTTCTAACCAAAGTTGCAAATACAATTTTGGGAATTCTGAAAATTTAAAACTAAAACCTTATATCACTTTAAAATACACCCAAGTAAATCTACATAACTCATGATAATCATTGTCTATTTAAAAAACCCAGAATTTTTTACCTTTGTATTTGGGAATTTCACGATGTTTTTCATTTTCTGTTGGATTGGTATTTTGATTCCTTCTCCACTGTAGAATTTTATTCTAAGGTAGTATACTCTTGAAAAAGTTGTGGTTTCATGTATTTTTGGATGGTTATTATATAGGTTAGCACTGTGGTCAACCTATGGATCATACAGCCAGCAGACTTCTTGAGTTCAAATCTTGTTATCTGACAGCTGAATGTATTGTGGGCCAAACTCCAGGTGCCTTGACCAGACAAACTCTATTTTATACTGAGACTCCATTTCATATAAGAAATGTTTCTCCCATGTGAAAACCCTGCCTATGTCACCTACCTCCTGCTTAGCACACCCTGTTTGGTCATGCAAATGGCTTAAAAATGTTTCTTTCATTCTTGTTCAATGTATTCTTGTACAATGCACCCTGACCTGGGTCATTT
Organism: Marmota marmota marmota; assembly: GCF_001458135.2. Lineage (NCBI taxonomy): Eukaryota > Metazoa > Chordata > Mammalia > Rodentia > Sciuridae > Marmota > Marmota marmota. The sequence goes on along the minus strand of NW_025999932.1, from coordinate 8,256,797 downwards.
GGACCTACTTCCTACTTTGCTTGTGGTTTTGGGCTATAGAAGATGTGCTCTGACTCCTGATGGAGGTCCAGGGGTGCAGAGTCGACTTGGTCACTACCCTTCAGCCCGCTGGCGAGTAAAGTTGCTTGTCTTGCTTCAAGACTGTGGTGTATATACACAATATAATATTATGCAGCATTAAAAGAGAATAAAATTATGGCGTTTACAGGTAGATGGATGGAGTTGGAGAATATCATGCTAAGCGAAGTAAGCTAGTCCCCCATATCAAAGGCTGAATGTTCTCTCTGATAAGTGGATGCTGATCCATAATGAGGAAGGGGTAGGCATGGGAAAAATGGAGGAACTTTGATTGGGTAAAGGGAAGGGAGGGTAGGGAGGGTGCATGGGGTCAGGAAAGATGGTGGAATGAGATGGACATCATTACCTTAGGTACATGTATGGCTGTACATATGATGTGATGCTACATTGTGTACAACCAGAGAAATGTAAAGTTGTGCTGCAGTTGTGTACAATGAGTCAAAATGCATTCTGCTGTCATAGATACCTAATTAAAATACATAAATAAATTAATAAAAAAGACTGACTTGGTGAATTATTTAATCTCACCACAACAAATGACCTTAGGGAAATTGCTTAACCTCCCTGTGCTTAAGTTCCTTGGGTTGTAAAATGGTTAATATTATAGAGAATTACCTTGGAGACTTAAATGAGTGCACATATATAAATAACTTAGAAGAAAACCTGGGACACTTTGCTGTTATTTTAGACTGAGATTTTTAGAGTTTAGTTCCTCCTTTTATACATGAAGAGGCGGATGATGACAGGAGGACTTTTGGTATCCATTATCTCTCAACTTTGAACTCCTTCCAAGTTCCATGCATCATCAAAACATTTGTTTAGCATAAAAGTTGACAACCTGATGGAATTCTCTTTTTGTTCTGTTGAAAACAAAGAGTTGGAAATATTGATATTTCAAACGGTTTCTGTAACTGAAGGCATTCACTATGTCAATTTCTGGGAAGTTGGCTACTAAAGGATTCTCTAGACTTACCAAATAGCTCTTAGAGCCTGTTACTCTTCATTTAGAGGCTCGAAATTTGATTTAGGATTAGCCCTCTGAAAGGGCTGGGAAAATAAAAATAGTAGACAAATTCCCCTGCTACATCTTGCCCAATAAAATTTTTGATCAGCTTTATTATGGTAAAATTTACATAGAATTGATATACCCATTTTGAAGGTGAGCTTGTGTGAATTTTGACGATAATATAAAGTTGTATATCCACCACCAAAGTCCCCATGCAGAGCGTTTTCATTAGCCAACTTGTTTCCTCATGCATATTGCCAATCCTTTCCCAGATGCCTGGACCCAAATGATTTTTTTTGTTGCTCTTGTTTTATTTTCAGGTAGCGTTGGTTAACTCTCGAGGAGTAAGATGGCTGGGTTATCTGTGTTTTGTGCTCAATTTTACCACAGTAGCTGCACTACCTGAATCTACAAGAGTAGCAGTTGACAATCTTGTCATCTTTGCCATCCTCAGTATTTTTTTCACAATAGTGATTTGATTGGGTGTGCAGTGGCACTTTATTGTGACTTTAATTTGTGTGTATCTGACTAGTTTATGATGCTGAATATCTTTTTATGTACTTATTTACCATCATTGTGTGCTTAGTTGCTCTAGTTGACATTCTTTGTTAAAATGAGCAATTTTTTTACTCAGTTTTATACTGTGTTGCCTGACTTCTTATTAGTGAATTTCAAGGTCTATTTTTGTATTTAGTAATAAATTATTAAAATTTATTATTTTTAATAAATTATATTTATTGTATTTTTAATAAATTATATTGTGTTTTTATATTATCTTTTAAAAATATTTTTAAATCATTTAATTTATTTAAAAAATGCCCTTTGTGGGCTGGGGTTGTGGCTCAGTAGTAGAGTTCTTGTCTAGCCTGTGTGAGGCACTGGGTTTGATTCTTAGCACTGCATATAAATAAGTAAATAAAGTAAAGGTCTATGAAAAACTAATAAAAATATTTTTTAAATGTCCTTTGTATTTCTAGTTTTCAGAGCAAGGGCCCTTGTCAAACCAGTTAGCCAAACTGGGCTTTCTTTCTGTCAGAAAAATTATCTGACTGCATTTTTCAATTCTAACAAATATGAGTTCCATTTCTAAGACAGAAATGGCTTAGTTATTTGCCACAGCTATGTGTCTCCTGAAGGAAAAAACAAAACGTGTGTCCTCTTTCAGTGCTTCTAATCAATGCACTTTTGTGGCCTTCATAGGGTCCCAGGGGTCCATCACTCCCAAGGGTGATGTTCTGGGTTAAGGAAGGTGCTGGCAGGTTAATGAAGAATGTCTTCACTCTCACCCCACTTTGCAGTATTTCTATAATCAAAATTTTCAAACACAGGCCAAACAACTCCATTTCCAATTCCTTAAGAAAATATGCATATGACTGGGAAAGATGAGCTTTTCTCAGATATCAGTATTTTGAATTGTTTGATGTTAAAATTTTCCACCCTGGGCCAATGTACCACAGGAAGATTAATATGCTGAGAATAAGGCCCTGCTTTTTACAAGAGAGAACCCTGGCCATGAGAGAGCAGGAGAAAAAGGAGGTCCTGGGACAGCTCAAGCATCGGGCAGTTTTTAGAACAAACACATATACAAGTTGAAGAAATGGAAACTGGTTCCCTATTTGTGCCTGTCTACCCCTTGGATAATTTCAAGACCTCCTACAGTTGGATACCCATACTACAGTTTGAAGACTTGTATTCTGCACGTAGGTAGTTTTTGAAGGGCTGAAGGAATGAGAAACAATGGGATATCAAATATTCCACTATTCCTGCTGGAATAGTGAGCTCCTTGATGTCTCCTAGATGGAGAGCAGGATCAGGTCTTTGAAAGGTCAAATGAGGATGGCACCCTGGATTTCTTCTGTTGTCCTTGGTGAGAAATACTAATGCATGAGCTATCAAGTTGAAATCTCTCTTTCTCTATTTGTGTACATATACTTATGTATTTCTCTCACCATTTCATAAAGGAAAGTGGCTTTATTTATGAGCACATGAAGTGCTTTTATTATTATCATTATTTTAAATTAACTATCATTGTCGCACCATTTTAAAGAGTCTTTGATTAATGTTCCCCCTATATGATTTTCTTGGGGAAAACCTCAATTGGTATCAGTGGGAAACCTAATTATTAGAGTATTTAATTAAGAGTTTCTTTCAGGCACTTTTCAAAGAACAATTTAAGATCTCAGAAACTCTACCTTATTTATAACTCTAGAATGGAACAGTGAGGACATCTTGACAGTATTCATAAAGACTCAACGAGACCAGACATTACAAAAATTATTTTCATTTATTCAAGGCTTTAAAATAAAATATTCATTTAATATGATATCCACAGAGGCAATAAAATACATAATTTAATCGGCTTTTCAAACTCATTTAAAAATAGAGAGCTGTCATTTTAGAAAGCTTAGCTATTTTTCTTCCCTCTAGCACATTAGAGGAAAAAAAAACACAGCTCACAAGGAACCATAGCATGTAAGAAAGCCAAGTTCTGTCTTGCTCACGTATCTTAATCAACAGGGAGGAAAAACCTGCTGCTGCAGCTGCTGGCATCCGGGCCCTTGACTTTGGGTGTGCTGAAAGTTTGATATGAATTCGCAGTGTGTCTTTAGTGCACCTGTCTCCTTTCTGTTTGATGATCAGTGTGGGAGGTACTTAACAGCTAGACTGAAAGTCTTCCGTTTGCCTCCTTGAAGGCACATTCTTTGACATTCTCTAAAAAGAAAATCTGTACTTGCTCTCTTGTATTCCTTAAAAAAAAAATCCCCAAGTTCATTCTGGTATATTTGTCTAATCATGGGAAAAAATGGAGACCTCATTTAATTGTAAATGTGAGTCTTGTATAAAAAGCTAGACATGCTCCAGTTTTGAAAGACAGAGGCCCTCATCCCTCTACTAGAAGAGCTGAGTTCCTGTAATCCTTTGTTGGACCAGCAGGATCTGAATTCAGGTCATCCAAATGCAGAGAGTCCTTTAGAACCAAATCATTTGAAAGGAATTGATGAAGCAGCAAACATACCCACGTGGAGTATGGAACTAAACGTAAGACTGAGTTCAGATGATGCAGAATATGCATCACACCGCAGAAAGAAGAAAAGGAGATTGAATTAGGTCTCATACTAGAGAACTCAGAGCTTGACCAGTTGTTACCACTCAACAGCCACAAAACCCTGCTGCCATTTCTCAAGTCCTGTCGCTTCCTCTAATTGCACCTGTCAAGGAGCTCACCTGGCTATGTCCTTTCTACTTTTGGGCCCAGGGACATGTCCTCTTCTCAACACTGTTTAATACTCATTACTTGATCCTTCCCTGAAGGTATTCTTCTTTTAGCTACTTCCTGCTACACATCAGTTGGACTCTAGTTAAACATTTTAACTGGGTTTCTGTTATTTGTGCTTTTCCATGTATCTCCCATTATCTCTCATTGTATTAATTCACCCACTAGAGTCCTGGTATTTCTCCCAGTGCTTAGACTGCACCTCCTGCTGCCTCCTGGTCACGATGCAGGTGTCATCTGGGTGCTTCCTATGAACTGAGTAGCTGTCATATGAGACAATCTGCAAATATACTACAGGGAAACCTCGAGGAAGTCCTTCTCTAGGGCTTGAAGAACTATTTGCCAAATTCAGTCCATTTGAAAGAATTTATTGTTTCCTTAAAGTATTTAGTGGTCATCAGCTGACCCCTGTGGGTGACCCAGAGGGTGTACAACACTCTGGATGAGTTAAGAACCTGATTCCAATTTAGTTATTGAATTCTATTTAGTGACAGTTTTCTCTCATTTCTGCTTTTATGTCACTGGAAAAATCTATTTTAAAAAAACCAGGAAGTCAGATATTTGCCTATATTATACTAAGAAAATATATAAATAAATAGGTTGCAAAGTTAAAAGTAAGATGATTAAAATGCTGGCAGAACACATTCATAAAAATCTTTATACAATCATAAATAGCAAATAAAACATTGATCACTTTACAACAATAACTCATTATATCTATTTTAATATACAAAAGTGCTCATCTAGGTTAGGAGATTCTGCCTTAAAATTCAGTTCAGGTGTTAGGAGGTTTTCAGTGTTACTGATGTCAGATTAGGTCTGCAGATATTTTGGTGAATAGTTCAAGACAATATATTTAAAGTCTCTCTCTCTCTCTCTCTCTCTCTCTCTCTCTCTCTCTCACTCCCTCTTTGTGCAGTACACATGCAGACTTTTTCCCTGTCATTGTTCCCTATGCAATACATTATAACAACTATTTACATAACATTTACATTGTATAAAGTGTTATAAGTGATCTAGAGATGAGTTAAAGCATATGGGAGGTTATGTGCAAATATTATATCATTTATATAAAGGACTTGAGCAACTGTAGATTTTGGTACTGAGGGTGTTTTGGAGCCAATTCTCCAAAACACCTGAGGGACAACTCTCTCTCTCTCTCTCTCTCTCTCTCTCTCTCTCTCTCTCTCTCTGTGTGTGTGTAAGTGGAACTATGTGCATATGAAACAATATTTGTCACAGTGAAGAACTGGACTACCAATCACTGTGTACCAAAACCATTATATAGATTCTACTGAAACTTGAATGCTCACTTTAACTTTTTCCTGACAACTATCCCATCAAAACAAATAAATATAGTTGTAGTTTAAGGATGTTCTTTAGTATTTTTCGTAGCTGTTCACTTAGTCTCTACTTTTCATCTGGTTGAAATCCTCCATTTATGGCATGAGAGGATGACTTAGGCTCCGTTTTGGTATCATTTTGCTCTGAAAATGCTGCGTTGTTTTTCCCATAGTATTTCTTGTATGCAACATAAACTGGAAAACAATACACAAGAGGTTAAGTAAATTTCATGGTGATTAGCTACAAACTTACTTGGGACAGTGATTATCATGTATGACTCATAAAACAGTTTATATTTTCTGCAGAATGGAGGCTGCTGAGAGCACACAGCCACTATCCCACTTCCCCAACCACCTATGACAAGAGGGACGGCCACTCTGGAGGAAGACCTATCATGAAACTTCAGGGATATCTGCTTGGGGCAATTACATGCCTTCTTCAGGATTCCAGTCCTGGGTGTGGTCCTCCACAATAATAAGAGCAAGAAGGATTCATTCATATCTATCAAATCCTAGTCCTCAATAAATACCCTGCAGGCTCTGGCATAGTGCCAGGACCCTGGTCTCATGATGCTCTAAAAAAGATTTGATCTAGAGTAATACTCCTGGTCTCTCTGTCACTTGCTCTGTCGTGGAGAAAAGCCACAGCAGAGTGGTGACCAACTTTCCTCTCTTTGGTGATGCTGCTGGTCTCTGGTAGCGACCATTTCTCAGCTTGTCTTTGAGGTCAGCTTTGTCCTGCCAGGGGAGACCGGCAGGTCATGTGTGTGCATGTGTGCATTCATCTGCACATGCATGAAGCTGTGGAGAGGGGGCCATACTCACAAGCCCATTTATCTGTAGGGTCAAGCCATATTTTCCAGGTAAGCTTTATTTGTAGTAGAAGTGTTATTTTGTTATCTAAATATCTGATCTTTTCCCTCTACCTCTCAACTGGTTCCAAAGTCAACAAGGGAACAGAAGGTATTATTTCTTGGACTCTTCAAATTCCAATACCTCAAATATAAAATGACTATAATAACATTATCTACTGCATCGGGCAATGTGAACATTCAACAAGATAAAATCAAGCACTTGGCCTTACCCATAGAGAATAGTAGTGATCAGCAAACAGGGATAGTCATTATGAGATGCAGCTGAGAGGCACAATGTCTGGTCTCAAAGATCCTAGTAAATCCAGACTAACATTGCCTTTGGATTTGTCCATGAACTTCTAGTAAATTATTAGTTTTTTTTTGTTTTTTTGTTTTTTGTTTGTGGTTCTGGGGATTGAACCCAGGGCTTTGTGCATGTGAGGCCAGCACTCTACTAACTGAGCTATATCCCCAGCCCCAACTTATGGTTTTGAAGCCAGTGCACCCTCCTATTGCATTTAATATAGCTTGTGCCCAGTTTGAAGATCCAACACTTATTATAAGCTACTTTGAGCTGGGACTTCCTCCATTTATGTCAATGGTTTTATTTAACCAAACTGCATCTTATTTCTTTCTTTCCTTCCATCCTTCTTTCCTTCCTTCCTTCCTTCCTCTTCTTGTTTCAATAAATATTTATACTGTAATATATCAAATATGTTTTTGTCATTGTACAGACTTCAGAAAGATGTCTTCCTTATTACCATGCTTAAGGGTAAAACCAGGAAGGTACCAGACCAATGCCAGTGCTCTCTTCCCTCGCTCTTTCAGTCCATATGACTTCATCTCTCTTGGACTCTTCATTCAACTAGTGCCTTTGGTTTTATTATGGACCAGCCCACGTTCCCTGCCTTGTCTAGTGGACATCACTAATTATTTGGCAAATCTCACAGTGTGCCAAACTGGGTAGAGCTTCATGCAAGGAAACAAGATTATTCTACAAAAAAAACAAGTCATTAGACCATGGACCTGCATCCCCTGAATCAGAGTTAAATCAGGGCAAGGTTTTCAGTGATCTCGAAAGTCCTATTCTAGAAGGAAGCCCCTGCTGGCAGGATGACAGCAAGACCGGAGTGCAGAGGAGGCTGGAACTAGGTTGTAGCTACACAGGAAAACCAAACGAATGTCTCCAGACATTTCCTAGCTTCATATTCACATTATTTTTGTCATGCACCTAGTATTTCCCATTAAATATCATGAAGCTTTAAAAGGTAGCTGAGATTATATATATATATATATATATTTATATATACACGTATACATATGAACACCTACAAATTGACAGGGACTGAGATGGTCATACGGTTACAGACATAAGAAAGGTATGTTCTATTTTCTATGATAGCTGTTGAGGTATGTTTATAACAAAACTCCCATGACAGAGACAACAGCAATGCACTGTGGTATAAAGTAGTGTCAAACCAAGAGGTGATATTTGAACTGGTGTCTCAAAGAATGGATAGAAATTCACCCTGTGGATGGGAACAAGAAGGACGTTCTGGGAGAGGAGACTGTATGACTAGTAACTTCAGGCCCCAGAGGAGGATAAAACGATTCAGCAGATGGACCCACCCCACCATTCTAGGTCTCCCGAGGAGCACCTACCTGTGCAGGCTGTAGCATAGATACTTACTTTAAGTATGACCTTCGCTATTGCAGGCCATTTGTGATTAACAAACATTCCAAAGGAAACAGGAACCACAAGAGCCACCAAAGAAATCCCTGCAGATGGCAGAAGAGCAGTTGGATCAACAGAACACATAGCACAGAAAGTAATCAGCCTGAAAAAGATGCCGGTCGTGTTTCTTGGACTTACAAAATGGAATGCAGAATCAACGTGCACGTGCGCGTGCACACACACAAACTTTCACCCACTCCGGTAGCTAATTTAATATCACTGGTTGACAATTAATAATATTATAATATTGGTTATATAAACCCCGGGTTGATTTTTCAGAGTTCCTTATATAGCCAATATCCTTTTGTTTAAATTTGTCAGAATTGAGTCTTTATTCTATTCAAAACTTTATATTCCAGGAAAACTATCTGGCCAAAGGTTTTTTATTAATTAATTAATTAATTTATTTTTTTTGTGTGTATGTAAATATGTTCTTGTGCTGTACATAGATGGCATTAACTTCTCTGTGTTACTTCATGGTTGTAGAAATAAGAGAAATACTTTAAAATAAGAGACATAGAAGAAAATATTCAAAATTTGCTCAAGATCTTCAGGCATTCTAGTGGCTAATGACTTCTGGAAAACCGACTTCAGTTTTCGCATCCACACCACAGTGAGAAAACAGATTGGAAGAACATGCTTTAAATTTTCCACGAGATAATGTATTTGGCGAACTCTCTGTAATTATAGTTCTTTGCAGCAACATGCTAACCCAGCCAGGTGAAAGAATTACACTTGAATCTCTCCATGTTAAATTTACTGCTTATCTTGTGACTTTTGGTTTGTTTCTCCATATTATTTAACATTCATTTGTTGAAAAGCTGCCTTTATACAACATAGTACCAACAGCTGCTAATTCCTCATGGGCTGTTTCCTTTTCAAGCAATATGAGAAAGTGGAATCAAATAATGAAATTTTAAGAGTAGATGTTGTCTAGTGTTGGGATAAATTGACCTAGGACTGGAAAACAGGTCCTAGATTCTAGCACTATAATATTAACTTAAAATGAATATAATAATGATGAAAATGCAATTTCTTCTCAGCCTTGTAGCACTCCTGAATATATAAGGGTCAACAATTACATCTGCCCAGAAAATACTCAGCAAAATTAAATGATTCGTGAAACCAAGAGCTGGGAAGAAGAATGGGTAGGAGCAAGTAAGGAGAAAGGTGGAACTAGGGATATGGGCAGGAGTACTGAGGTGAGGCCCCCAGGAGAATCCCCTTTGGGTGTCCCCACATCCTATGTTTTGGGGGGAGGAAGGGGAGGAGATTTCCTGTCTCTCTAGACCACTTCCTAAATTTTGTGAAGTTTATAGGCCTTAAATTAAAATTATCTTGGTACAGCTTGTTCGTTGGAAAGTATTTCGGGTTAGGTTTTGGTGTTACGGTTTTAACAGGCAGAATCTACTTGGCCTCTCTTTCTTAGAGTCCTGATCTCTGTGGGGCAGCCCAAGGCCAGAGAAACAGGCCAGCAGGACGACTGGCCAGGATTCGTGACAGAATGCTCTGCCTCTCCTGACCAGATGTGGCAGGCTAAGTTTTCCAGGGATTTGAAGTTGCCCCTTTTTCATACCCACAGGTGTGGCTCTGCTGAAGAGAAGGGAAGTTGCAGGTCTTTACTGCCCCAGTGGGCCCTGGGCTGGTGCTCTTCTCTCCCAGGACCAGTTCCTCCGACCCCAGTTGTTCTCTATGTCTATGTAGGTGAAGGAGCATCTGCCTGCAGCTGTACCATTGAAACCACCCGTGGGCTCTCCAGTGGCATTTACTCAGTAGGTTTAGGAGGCAAGAAAAGAAAGTGAGAATAAAACAGAGGTGAACAGATTCATGGGGAGGCACTGGGAGCCAGATGGACTTGGCACTGAACCTTTCACTATTCACAAACAGGAAACTACCTAAGTCACCTGGGCCATCTGTGCGTGGGTTTCCCCTGCGTGGAGTGGGTAGTGTCTGCTCGCAGTGCTGGGAGAATTAGCTGATGACATGGAGATGGTTCTGAGACTCAGAGACCTGGGGACTACAGCTTGTCTGGGGTTTTCTTAATGTCCAGCTGTGCAGAGGCTCCTCCCTTCCAGATGCCATCACCCGAGGGGGTCCAGCAGGTTTTCCTGAATCTGGAGTCTGCAGGAGCACCTTTGTCCCAGACAAAATGCCCACTCACAGGGCAGGGTAGGGGGCAGGCCACGGGGCTCTTTCCAGCTCTCAGCAATCTTGGGCAAATTAAACAATTGCCCTGAGACTCAACAGCCTCATTTATAAAGTGATGATAACATCTCTTGAGAGACTATCAGCTCATTTTTTTTTTCTTCATTAAAAAACTAGAAAAACCAACAGCAAAAAGAGTAGGTTGGAGAATAGGCCTGAGCAAACCCTGTGAATAAACAGAGCTGATATCTTCGTATTTCAAACTCTTCTTTGTTCTTCTTTTCTCTTTTTCTTCTTTAACTTCTTTCATGATGACCTTTTCCACCACTGAGGTGCTGGTGTATTTCTTATTTTCTCCTCCTTTCAAAGTCTATTCCCATTAAAGGGGGGTATAAACCATTTACATGGTAGTTAGAATTACTCAATATTCCCATAGGTATTTTCCAGAAAAAAAAAAACCTGAATATCAAGAGGAGAATATTTACAGTTTAAATTCTTTCCTTAAGCAAGGAATAACATGTAATCAAAATTCCTCAGTCAGCAAGCAGGTTCTTTGAGATGCAGATAATGCTTGCCTTTCAAACTGCTTTCTTTAACTCTAGGAATAGTCTGTCCACTGAGGAGCAGCCCTGGGTTAAGCAGCAAGAGCCGAGGGGGCTGGACAGGAGGACACTCTAAAGCCTGGTTTGGGGAGATTATGTCTGATATGATGGAGTTTCCCACGGGTCAGCAGGAGGACCCTGTACAGAGAAAACCCATACTGAATAGGCTGTGTCAAAGAGGACTGCTTTTCTAAATCCAATACTTATGGTCAAAGTTGGGGAGAGAAAAGAGACTGCAGGAAAATATTACAGTATAGATCCTCCCAATTGGTGCTCACAAGTTTGTTCCAACTCTGTTGTATATACCTTGAATCACACTTGATCACAGAAACAGCATGTCTTAGCTGGAAGGGAGTTTTAGTTCAGTTCCCATCCCAACAGGAGTCTCTCTTACAGTCACCCCAGTGAGTCACTGTTTCCTGCTCCCCTTTATGGGAGACCCACGGCTTTGGAGACAGCTCATCAGAAAGACCAGTGTTTCCCAGGGTGGCTGAAGAGAAGGCTTTTGAGCGTGCAGTGTGCCTGGAGGCTGGTACTTGCTCTTTTCCGTCACATCTCTACTACATAGTTTTAGGGAAGGCCTGCTTTCAACAAGCCAGAAGCTCTCTTGTCCTGCCCTCGACCTTGTCCCTGTGTTATGCCAACCCCTTCACCTCCCACCATCCTCTGTTCTCCCCTAAATAGAGGAGAATCTCCTTCGAGAGAGAGGAACATCTAAAAGTTGAAAGGAGATGGTCATAACTAGAATGTTTGACTTCCAGGCAGGAAACGCAGGTTGTGCCCTTACATTCACTGTGTATGGAGATGTGGTGCACAGCTGAGAGCTGCTCACGGTAGGCTTCCTCTCAGAGTGTCCCACTCCTGAGTACTTGCTAGGTGCTCCATTTTTAAATCATCATGCTGGTGGGACTGCAAACTGGTGCAACCACGATGGAAAGCCGTTTGGAGATTCCTCAAAAAATTTGGAATGGAACCACCATGTGACCCAGCTATCCCACTCCCTGTTTTATATCCAAAGGACTTAAAATCAGCATATTAAAGTGATGTAGCCACATCAATGCTGGTAGCAGCTCAACACCCAATAGCTAAACTATGGAAGCAACCTAGGTGCCCTTCGACAGATGAATGGATAAAGAAAATGTGAAGTATATTTACATATATAATGGAATATTAGTCAGCTTTAAAGAAAAATGAAATTATGGCATTTGCCGGTAAATGGATGGAGCTGGAGAATATCATGCTAAGGGAAATAAGCCAATCTCATAAATCCAAAGGCATCCCTGGTATGTGGATGCTAATTCACAATAAGGGGGTGGGGAGGATAGGGAAGACTAGAGTTACTTTAGATTAGGTAGAGGGCAGTGAAGGGAGGGGAAGTGGTATGGGGGTAGGAGGGATAGTAGAATGAAACAGATGTTATTACCTTATGTACATACATGACTGATGGGATTCTACAACATGTACAATCAGAAAAATAAGAAAAATATTCTTCATTTATGTGTGATATTTCAAAGTGCATAAATGTATTCTACTATCACGTATAACTAATTAGAACAAATAAGCATTTTTTTAAATTAAAAAAAAAAGAAATCATCATGTGGATGTTTTTTGATCTGGTGTGATCTCCCACGACTATGAACTACTCACTCTCCAGCTTAAGGAAAAGACGGAGGCTTCCACGGGCCAGCAGCTGAAGCCTCCAGTAGACTGCTGGATGGGGTAAGGGGGCCCCCTGTGCTGGCTTCTTCTTTGGTTATTTGAATTGACAAAAACTCAGATTCTCACATTGGCTCCAGCCTTAGAATTTGCACCCTGCCAATTCTCACCCAAATGTTGGGGTGACTTTATAAGGAAAGTTTAACTGGGCCCAAACTACTATTACTCCAAGAGGAAAATACTGGATGAGCTGGAGCCTGTCTGAGATCCTAGTCAGGAATAAACTGGCGTTTTGAGGTTGATATCGGACCTAATCTTGCAGAGGAGTGACTTACCTATGTTGTCATAGGGAATGATGATGGTCCCAGCGTCGACCCACATTTTGGTATAGATAAAGAGGCACAGAGGCATCATTCCCAGGGCGAGCAGTGTGGAACACGTGGTCATGCTGACGCTGTAAGAAAATGAACATGTTCACAGGTCCACTGGGTTTTCTAGGGGCAGGCGGTTTCATTTTTGATTCATGACACGAAAGTTCTGCAAGAAACTGTCTCAGCCGGTGACATCATCCGGTACAATTGGCACAGCACACATGTGCCCAGGTTTCTGCAGAGCCTGGCCTTGGGCACCACCACTCATATCTGGTGTCTCTCCACTCCACCTTCCACTCTCCTTCCCTCCCTATTTATGCTCAAGAAGCACAGGAGTTATTCAAAGATGGCCTAAACTAATTATTGAATAAAGTACAAGGAGCCTGGGTGTGTCACTTTTGAAACTCCAATGAGACAACAGCAAATGCATTCATACTAGTCTGGACTACAGGACCATAGGGGGCTTTTTGCATCTCTGTGCTGGTATGAGCTGGGCCCTCCTGGACCTTGGAGGAGAACACCTGAGTGAAGGGGAGAAGGCCTCATTGCCTCTTGATCAAACACTCAAATTATTGCCCAAATGGCCATGCTGGGGAAGAGAAAACTGACAGTTAAAACAACTACAACAAAAAAATGTGCCTGCAGGCGAAATAGGCCTGGATTCTGAGGACCACGTCATTGCCAATTTACCAAATGTGTGTTCAGAAGAATTGGGGCCTGGAGTTATTCCTTTTTAAGCAAGTCTATTTTTGTAAGGGGGACCGGCTGACTAATTGGATTTTGGCTTTTGACATGCATGGAGGAATCGATATCAAATGGTACTATTTTCAGCACTGTGACAGTGGATGGAAGAGAAATTTTTGGGTAGTGGTTCTTCCTGGTTCCCTTCAAAAGTGCCCAGTGCACATTGTCTGCCCCAGGGCAGAACCACTTACTGTCGGGGCTTTTAGGGGGGTGCTCGATGTCTGGGTGGGAAGAAAGTGGAGCTGTGATACACCCCTTTGAGACTGAAAGCCACACGGTGGTTTTTTTCCTTCCCCATTTCCTGGTCACCTGTATTTTCTCTGTCCCAGCTTCCTCATTCTGAGGATGCATGTTTCCTGGCCCAGACGCGCACCAAGGAGAACAGAATTCTCCCTCTGGCCAGCATAGCATAGCCACATATGTGTGTTTCCTGGCTTTTGTTTCTATAAACTGTAATGTTTTTGTAGAAAGGGGGAAGACCGATTAGCTGTCTTCCCATTTTTGACCAAACAGTGATTCAATCCATTTTCCCTTTCTGTATTGTATTCTCTTATTTTTGGTGTGGGTGGGAGACTGAATCCAGTTAGTTAGGACCCAACAGCCTCTAGGCCCTGGTAGCAGTGCCATTCACGGAGTGACTTTGGACAGTTGACTTGACTTCTCTTTGCCAGATTCCTTATCTCAAATGCAGATTGTGAGCACTATTACCAACGGTGTCCAGTTCTTAGGACAATGCAAGGCACTCATTGAGAGCCAGTTAGGGTTATCATTTTTAAGTTCATATATTTTGTGTTCCACTACACATAGAATCAGGAAGCTGAGAGCAATTCCTCTGAAAGATATTCCTGGACAGCTGGGGCATTTAGTCCAGGCTTGGCAAGTACTTGACCGCTGAGCCACATCCCAGCCCATGAGAGCAATTTTTTAAATTATTTCTTTTCTTTATTTTTATTGGTACACTGTAATAATACATAATAGTGGGATTTGTTGTTATATATTCATACATGCACACAATATAACAATATAATTTGATCAGCATCATTCAAGAGCTATTTCTTAAAGACTGTGAGGGGGAACAAGATAGGAATTGGAGAAGAAATGGTTTGAATTTAGTGAGCAGTTTTCACAATATGATGTTACAGAGGCATAAGAGAATAGATGGCTGGAAGTTGATCTCTCTAACTAATAAGAAGAACAAAGTCAAGCCCCTCAAAATGACAATGAAACAATTCACAGAGAATTTTAATGCACAAGGTTGGGGAATAAATTAGCGAAAGAAAATTCTTTTTTCATGAGCAATTTGAAGTTCTATAAAGACCATGAGTGTCAAAAATAGAAATACTATCATGAATTTATATTGGAATGAGAGACGATGTTAATGTATAGGAAAATAAAACATCTTTTGACTTTAATTCCTGGCCTTAGTACTATTAACTGAACTTTTATGTGTGTGGGCAAAAAAGAAGTCAAAATGTGAGAATTCAGGGAATAATGAGGAACTCAGCAAAATCACTGGCAAGGAATGCAAAAGAGTCTCGTCATATTAGAATCAGAACACCAAGTGGGAGGACCAGGAGAAGAGAACATAGGTGTTGGTAGGAGCTGGAGACACTCCAGAAGATCTCTGCCAAATGCAGGAAAGAAGAGTGCCGACCTCAATGCATTTTGAGTACTTAGCACTGTTCATGGAACATAATAGTGTCTAATACATATTATCTAGTGAAATAAAAACAATGCCACGTGAGAAAAGCAAAGCTTGGTTGCTTTGAGGGAACATAAAGGAAAGAATCAAACGGTGTAGGGTGAGTTCTCCCAGAGTGGAGAGGACATGGGTCTCTCTGCAGCTGGAGCAGAGGGTCTCCTTTGAATTGTGGTAGGCCAGAGGGTGGGGGAACTTGAGTTGGAAGAGGAAAAGCAGAACAGCATTTGGCCAAAGACAAAAGTCGTGATAGGCAAAGCTATGAAATAAGAGATCTAGAAAATAAGGAGTGTAGCGAGTAGGTGTCTCTGAAGGGCCTGGGGGAGACTGAGGAGAGGATGCAGAAGTCAAAGAAAGGAAAGTCAGGACAAGTCCTGGCCTGGTGTGGCTAAGGCCATTGTGAAAGTTGGAGAGACGGGTGTTTACCTATATCTTATGGTAGAGCAAACACTAAGGAGGTAGCACATCTTTGTGTCCCTCATCTGTGGGTTTTGGCCACCAGCAGATCACTTGCAAGGTCACCTTCATTGCTCCCTGACACATTTTGAGCACATGATGCTGCAGTGTAGCTATAACTTAGGCAAAAATTATCTGTGCACCAAACATTCACAAATGACAGCTTTCCAGGCCAGGCATAATCAGACAAGAGGCTGAAATGTCCCTTGCTGTGCTTCAGTGAGCACAGATAACTGTCTATGTATGTGTGTGTGTGTCTGTCTGTCTGTGTGGCTACCTATCTATCAGTCATCTTTTTAGTCGCTACAGATGGTAAAATGCAATGGTTCCCATCTCAGAAGAGATGATAGGAGGGGGAAACATCCTGGTTTTATATCCTAGGAACCACATCTGGGTGGAATTGTTTTTTTAGCACTGTGTGGTGTTCGCTCATTGGCGAAGGTACCTGTAGTGTGACAGTCACGTCTTGGCTGTCATCACTAGAGTGCAGGTGGAAATGGGAGGGAAAGTTCTAAGAGCACCAAACTGGAGATATAAATGTGGGAAGGACTGTTTAAGTACATTATCACGAGGCTTAATGGTTATCTAATGCTCACTCCAGAGGAATAAAACGTTTGGAAGGCTCTTCCCCAACAGTTGAAGTTTTACTTTCTGAATTTGCTTTAAAGAAATATTTGATTTTTCCCTAATGTATGCAATTCATGATGCCGTCTTCTACCTAGTAGCAGAGTTACCATCTTCTCAGTGATGAGGGTCCTCTGTGCTACACCCTATTTATTACTAGCTGTTCTAAAATGTTGAGGTGGCTGCTGGACGGGTGGACTCATCCTGGACAGATGAAGGTGTTATGGGCACTTTGTAACACAAGGGGAATCCATGAAGTGCACAGTTTATGTAATTAAAATTGAAATGTTCAGTGCCATTTACTCCATTCTAGGGCCCATATCAAGCTGAAGAAGGAATCCTATCCATGGATCCATTTGGAGGTCTTCTACAAGATTTCATATTAATTGATTAATCTTTTTTTGAAAAAAAGTAATATACCGGGATTGTGAAATGAAGTAGACAGGATTACTCAATCACCTCCTGTTCATGAGAATTAACATTTCTTTTAAAAGCAGACCAGTGGCATTGGGAGGTTTTAGATTTGGTTTACATTTAGCTTTCAGAAAAGAGCAGGTTTTAACAGCCCAAACCTCCTGCATGACTTATTTTCCTGTTTTAGGATATCTTTGCATGTGTGGCGTTGCACCGAGGTGCAAGCTGTCTTGTTGAGAGGCAAGACCCTATTGCTTAAAAGTTACAACTATGTCAGAGATACTGAGTGGAGGTCAAAGCCCCTGCTCACTCCCTTCAGTGGAGTAGGCGCTAGTTTTTAGAATTCTCATCTCTGTGTGTCTAGGTCAAACCTGATCTAAGTCTAAAAAGACCCATTGCTTCATTTTGTTTCCAGATGAACAAAGCCTGAGCAGCACTTGCCAACCTGTGCTCTTCCACAGGGCTTCCCTTAAAATAAAATAATTAAATTAAAAAAAAAATCTACGGCAAGGTAGATACTGCATTTCCTTATATGAAAGAGTCACGTAGGGTATGTAGATTGTAAGCCTTTTCTGAAGCTTCGGAGCTGAGATGTGATAGCAAGTTCCCAATTGCTCAGTGGGCACTCCATCCATTCAGTGTTCCATTTCCTCACTGGGAGCTTCTCTCCTCTGCGTGTAGTAGTTGGGGATTATCAGAGCTGACTGCCTGTGGTATAGTATTTAATAAGCACACGCTGCATTAACACCTGGATGGTTTTCAGAAATGCATATCTTTCACAGGAAATGAGGAATGTGAGGTATGGAAAAAGACATTTATCTATTCAACTTCCCACATTAAAATTCTTGGTCTAGTCCCATTAATGCTTCTTCTTATTTCTATTAGGCTTTCCCCCCCTTGGTGCTAGTTCAGACTGGCACATGATGAATTGGACAAACATTATGATTTAGATTACTCTGTGGGAAGCAGAGAAACCATTTTCTGTTTATTGTATAGTAAGCTAAGCATAATTTTTAAAAAGACTTTGGTAGGGTTATTTTTGATTATTTATGTGTGTGTGTGTGTGTGTGTGTGTATTCAGTGACAGTAGAAGTAAAGCAAATTTATAGATTCTTCTTTAGGTTTAATACCAAGAATCTGCCCAAAGAGCTGGTGGCTTGGTGGAGCTGACCATCATCTTACCCTAGATCCTAAAATTAAAGAACAGTTTGATTTCATATCTGTACTCAGAGTTCCTTGCCACCACAAAGAAAGTGGCTTTGTCTTTTTCTGATACCAACAGGACAAACTTTCTCAGCTATGGCTTATGGCTTGGGAAAGAGCTTTCTTTTGAGAAACTTTGAATCTTTTTCCAGAGATAATCAGCCATTATGCAACTCCCTGTTAACTGAATTTGATTTAAAAGCACAATCAGATGGAAGTCCCAAATTCTAACAGCCAAGCAGCTGCAGCAGAAGAAATTTACCTGCTCATGTTGAATTCCTTAGTGTGACCTTATAATGGCATTCAGAAGGCCATAGACTTTGAAAAAAGTTAGCCCAGTAAGATTGGAGAAGTTGGAATTGGAGATGTCTTACCTTAGGTCCATGTCACCGTCCACCCAGTAGGCGAGGATATTGGAGGCAGTTCCTCCAGGGCAGCAGCCCATGATGAGCACCACCACGGCCTGCACAGGCAGGATGCCAAAGGCCAACGACAGGAGGAATCCCGTGAGGGGCATAATTCCAAACTGACAGAGGAAGCCAATAAAGATGCCCCATGGCCGCTTCAAGTGGCCCAAGAATTTCCTGACTTCCACATTGCATCCCATGGAGAACATCACCATGGCCAAGAGCACCGTCAGCACGGTGCTCACGATCACACTGAGGATGGCATTGAAGTTGCTCTCAGGCACCACACAGGATGAACCTTCACAAACTGATGCGTTGGCTAAGCAGACCGTCCAATTATTCATCTTTGGGTTTGATGCTCCAATTGTCAGACCACAGAAGCACGGTCCCCTGGTCCTGTCTCTACTGTCAGCCAAGATGAAGCAATGCTCACTTCACATCAAACTTTTAAACCCTTTCTAAACATGTGGCCCTAAGAGTTTCTTTCAAAAGCCACCTTAGAGAAGCAATAAAAAACAATAAATGCTAGTATGTCAGTTTCGAGAGGTGGCATTACAACATAGCACAAATAATGAATCATAAAAGTCGAGCAAAATTACTGGCCCAGACAGAATGTTATAATTAATCATTTATTGGCATGATAATGAACTGTGCCACATAGAAATGACTGTGTTAATGTTTAATGTGTGGAAGGTTTGTTGAATAATTTCAGTTAAGTGACAATTAAAATCTCTGAATATTATAGAACATTGTAGGTGTAGGGGTTGAGGAGCAGGAAAGCATATTGTTCCCTCAGCTCCCTTTAACATAGGGTGGACTGGCTCAGAAAAGTCAAGCACCCTATGCCAAGTTATCTTATAAATTAATTTCTAGATTGAACCCAAACTAGATTCCCAATTTCCTGCTTCCTCCTATTGGACTGTAATTTGTATAAAGTATATGCAAGTTGGAGAAACTTCTAGGGCCTTGGTGCGAACCTATGGGAGAATCACTTTTGGGAAGACAGGGTGTTTTCTGGTGGGAAGGAGTCTGACTGGCAGAGCCACCCTCAATTACCTACACATGTAATTATGCATGTGTTGCCATAGTAACAAAGTGCTTTATAGACAGAGACAATACAATTATTTAGAGGGATGAACCTCAGAGGATTAGGTCAAAGTGACAGTATCTCTTTGTGCTTAAGAGTCAGGAATTGAAAGTAGATTTTTTTTTTTTTTTGTCAGGGAGGGATTCCCAGGGAGATTGATTGTCATAAATGTCAAATAGTCACCCTCATTACGGACAGAACACTGTACTTAGGTATATTAGGGAGATAAAGAGAAAAGGTAGAGGAGAGATTGTCCTGTTCTCTGATGTTTATAACCTAATTATTGAGTCAGGAAACAGCATAGGCACAAAATTGAATATTGCAATCATGATTCACAATTGGGAGGTCAAATTCTAATTTATCGTTCAATTCAATCATCTTCAGTCAAGTACAGTCAGCACCCCCATTTTCCAGATGAGGAACTGAGGGCTGAGGATATGAAATGCTTCATGCCAGGTTACCAGCTGCTAATTGGAACTACTGGAACTCAGCTTCCTGGCTCTGGGCAGGAAAGGGTTGGTTTGCTTGGTGGAGATTCGGAGCCAGGTCTAGGATGGGGTGTCTCAGTAGGCACAGGGGTCCCAGGGGCCTGTTAAGATGTAGCTTCTTGTTCTAGAAATCTGCAGGGGGTGGGTATGGGGCTTGTTTTCCAACAAGCTCATGGTTGATGGGGATCTGGGGACGGCATTGTGAGTGTCCAGGCCTTCAGAGCAGCAGGACAGCAGTGGGACCTGTGCACAACAGGTCAACTCAGTGTGGGAAGAATCGGCCTTTCCACCATGAGCTGTGGTCACTGCAGGGGCCACCATGAAGAGGGGTAAGCAGAGCCAAGTGTCCTAGCAGCTGGGAGCCTGTGGATGACGTGCCTTTAATTTGAGATGGAACTACTTGGAAAACCTGAGCCACTTCTTTGGAGGGTGGCAGCGATTTACACTCCCCGTTGACACAGCTCCTGTCACACTGGCACTGGTGGGCTGCCATTAGCTCTGCCAAGCCCCACCCCACCCACTTCCAGAATAAGGATCAGTTGGCTGCCCGCCAATTCCTGGGAGCGCCTCCTGTCTCTCCCAACAGCTAAATGATTAGCTAGGTAATTCCCAAAGAGGCCTCTCCTCCCACTTCTGGGTGTGGGATGACTTGGCCCTGCCCTGGTGGCCTCTCTAAGCATCTCCTGGGACTGACCTATGGTTCCTGTCCTTGCAGGTGCTGGCCCTCCAAGGACAAGGTGAGCTGAGTGCTCCTCCTGCTGTTGCACCTTGGCGCCTGTTCGTGATAGCTCTCTTCTCCTCTGGGCTGGGTGAAGGAGACTGTGTGCGGTGTTCATGTTTCCTCTCTTCCTGCCTTGATTTCTGTTAACTTCAAACCCTGCTGAAAGTCAGAAAGTAGCCTGGGACCTAAAAGCAAGTAGCCTCTCTACTTCACTATGTCTTATCTGCAAGGAGAAATTTAAGGAAGCATTTAGATTTTGAAATTGCTCTGAAGTTGGAAAGGCCACAGTGCAAGACTGATACAGAGAGTCAAGTCAGACACCCGTCTCTTGAGGTCTGGGATTGACCATGGTGGGACTCCTGGTTTGGGCCCTGTGGGTTACTGGGTCGGCCAACTGCAGTCCATACTTAGCCTTTTTGTCCACATTGCTGGAAGCAGAGGAGAGAAAGTGGAGAGAGCAGAAAGCAGGCTCGGAAGGAAGCTCTCCTCAAATTTCAGATGACTTGCTAAGGAGATTTTAGGCTCCCGAGGGCAGAATGCTTTGCATATAGACAACTTGCAAATGAGCAGTCTGTTTGACTAGACAGAGTGCTACAGTTTGGTTAAAAAAAAAAGTGCCAATGCATTTCTAATTTTCACATTGTTTTTACATAAATTTGCACATTAGACTCGAGAGGCCTTCTATTCAAGTATTGGAGTGATCCACAATTAATTACTACCCTTAACGTCAGCTACATTCAAATCCAGGCATGGAAAATATCTAAATATATAAAGATTGTTCTCCGTGTCTGTAACCTAGGAAGGAGGGGTAGATGCGCACCTGGGGGCAGCTGGCGGCCTGGCTGGGTTTTCTATGGCCTTTCTCACTTGGCTGCTCTGTCTCCCTGCTCTTCTGGACTCACATTCAAGTGTTCTAGAGAAACCAGCAGCAGATTCCTGCCTGGGCCTTCGGGGTGGAGACGCAGAGGGTGGCCGTTTAAAGTGGCTTCCACTACAGTAGGAGAAGCTGGGGTTACGGAGCTTGCCAGCGTGTTTGCCCTGCAGTTCACATGACAAAGGACGAGCTTTTCATTTCCAGGTGCATTTTATCAGGGATGGCTCTATTCAGATCAACATTCGTGTGACTGAAATGATCTCCCTCTCTCTTTTCTCCAGTTCCTCCTGACAGATCAATTTTTAAATGGAACTCAAAAGTTCCACATTTAGAGTTATTTGGAGGCTCCACTAACCCTCTTTGAAATAAACAGAAAAAATACTCTGGGGAGAATGGGTTATGAACCACTGACTAGGAGTTAAAGGAAAAGGCAGCATAAGTCTAGGGAGAGGAAGGGCAGAGAGAAGGACCAGAATTTATCTGAGGAACACCCCTCTGGGTTTGGGTTCACAATTCAATTTCAATTGCTGGGTTCTCTCTGCCCTTCAGAGAACTGGGTCCTTGGTCATCTTCTTTTGAATCTGCTGTGAAACTATTACTACCTTAATGTATGAATGTGAAGCTTTGTTGAAGATACAGAGGCTGCTACAACCACTTTGCAACATAATTAAATCTAAATATCCACATGCCCCATGACCCAGTCATTCCAGTCTTAGGTAAAGAAAGACATCTATAAATGAAGTTTTCTGAAGACACGAGCTAGAATGTTCTCGGTAGCTCCATTTATAACAGCTCCGAAATGGAAACTATTCAAGTACCCACCTAGGTAGACTGGCTAAATACACTGTGGTATAGTCACACCCTGGACCCCCATGTATCAATTAGGTGAATGATCTATTACCACAAATCTAATGCTGAGTGAGAGAAGTTAGTCACAAAGAGCATACACCAGTACGTCAAGCTCGTCTATGGTGTTTGAAGTCAGGACAGTCATTTTCTTGTATGGAACAGTAGAGACTGAACGGAGTCACAGTGAGCCATGCTTCAATGAAGAGTCAAAACAAGACAAAACCGTCCATAAGAACCTACCAGGGAAGGTGACCTGTCCTGGTCTAGAGAAGGCAAGAGGTGGCTCTGGACTTGAGCCGTCCTGAGAGAACAAGGCAGGGTATGGAAGAGGATGGTGTCTGCAAGGGGTAAAGAATCATTACAATCGTTAAACTCCATGAGAAACCTTCCAGGGAAAGCAGCCTTTGTGTGCTTTCTGGTTCATCTGTAACAGGTAATCTTAAAAGAGAAAACTAGGTCACGTGCTTTGCTAATGCTATCTTAACGGTCTTGGGTTATGTTTGGAAGCTGATGGATACTACTTTCTGGAAAGAGGTGACCGAGCTGGTGGTAGAGTGCATGATTGCTCTTAGTTTATTGCTTCTTGCTTCCCTGCGATGGGTTCCTCCTGCCACACCCGTTGAGTTGGACTCTGCAGAGCTTTCAGGCTGAAGGCGCAGAGCTGGTTGTTAAGTGTGGATGTCAAACCAGGGAAATTGCATGATGACATGGAGGTGGGAATTCCACCCTCAAGCAGAAGGTCTCAGAGCCATTGTGTGAATCACTTTTCCCCCACTGTTTCCCATTCCCACGGGAATGGCAAATTCTGGCTCAAAGCGTCTCCCTTATCTGTTTCTGGAATGAGAAGACAGGGGAGCAGACACAGAGCTGCCCAGAGCCCATAGGAGTTTGTGTCACAAGCCATTTGGGGGCTTTTGTTATTAATATGTTCTAGGAAAAGCTGACTGTTGCTTATCTATTGTGATTTTCAGGCTGATCATCTAAGTATTTCCTGTGAATTTATAAAAATCACTTCTGTAATGGATGATTGTGTCCCCATAAGTTTCATTTATTGAAACTCTTACTTCTAGGACCTCAGACTGTAACTGTACTTGGAGTTGGGGACATTAAAGAGGCACTGAAGTCAAAAGGAAGCCCTTAGGGTGGTGCCCCTATATGAAGGGGGAACCTGGACCTGCCGAGAGCCACCAGGGAGACCTGCACACTCACAGGAAGGCCATGTGAGGGCAGCGGAAGGTATCGTGTGAAGCCAAGGAGGTGGCTTCTGAAGAAACCAACTGGATGGCGTTTTGGTGTGGGATCATTCTGTCACAGGGTTGGGAGCAAACGCTACTTCACTCAAATCACAGTGTCTTGCTTTCCCATGGCCAGTGAGCTGAGAGACTGTGCAGAACACATATTCTTGTTTAGTGTGGGCCCCGTGGCTCTGGGCCACTTCCCTGACAAACTCCGTATGGGCTGGCAGCACAGGAGAAGAGACTTTCATGTCTGTATCACAGAACATCTTCTTCCCATTGACTGAAGGATGGCCACGTGAGTTAGTTCAAAACCATCTCCACGGTTGGCCCCGAGTCCTTCCATTTAGCAGGAACTTCCCCAGAAATGCAACTCTCCTTCCTCAAGTTTTCTATCTGGGCTGCATCTCCGCCAGATGGCGCTGGTGTCACGGCCAATTTTCCTTCTTGATGAAGGCTCCTCCAGAGCTTCGGCCACCTCCTCCACCAAGCCCTCCACCCCTGCATCCCTGCTTCCCGTCCCAGGCCACCAGCATGTGTCATCTCAGCCTTCAGCCTCCCTCCACCAAGGACTCTTCTCCACGAAGCAATCTTCACAAACAAAAATAAACAAAACAACTGGTTACAGTTTGGATCTTGAATGTTCTCCAAAGTCCGTGTGTTAAAGACTTGGTCCCCATTTGGCCCCAGTGGGAGGTGATGGGCGCTTTAATGGGAGGGCTCAGGAGACCTTCAGTGGGAGGCACACCCTCAGAGAGGATGCTGGAACCTGACCCCCTCCTCCTCTCTCTTTGGCCTCCCACCATGAGATGAGCGGTTCTGCCCCACTATGTTCTGCCATGCTCTGCTGTTCACACTGGCCCCAAAGCAACAGGGTCAACTGATCATGGACCCAAACCTCTAAAACTGTGGGCCCAAATAAATCTTTTCTCTCTGTCACTTGATGATCTCAGTTACTTGTTATAGTAATGGAAGGCTGACTAAACACATCTAAAACTAAAGTCATTGGATTATGCCAATCTCTACTCCAGTGCCCCAATGTGGTCCCGTCACACAGAACAAAATCCCAACCACTGCATTGTCAAAGGGCCTGAAGAGCCCATCCCGGTCCATCGGATCTTCCTGTTCTTGCGGCAGCCATTTTTGTTGTTCTTACTCTTCCTGAGTAGAATGAGCTCATTTCTCCCTCAGGATTTTGTTCTCGCTGCTGCTTTGCCCAGAATACTTTCCCATTTGATCTTAGGGGCATCAATTCCCTTAATTCATTTCAGTCTTCTTCAAATATAATTCCTAGAGTAAGCCTTTCCTGATGACCCTGTTTAAACAAGTTCCCCTGCTCCTGTGTCAGATCCCCGTACTCTGTTGACTCCTTACTACCGGGGGGTTCATCATCATTCTTTGGTGACTTATTTATCATCAGTTTCCATCAGTGTTAGTTAACAAAGCATCACAAATTGTGTGGCTTCAACAATAGGAACTTATGGTCTACCAGTTTTGGAGTCCAGAAATCCAAGACTAAAGTTAGCCGGTGGGTTCCTTCTGAGGTGGCCCGAGGAGCTCCCTAATCCAGGTCCTCCTCTCAGCTTCTGGGGTTAACTGGCAATCTTTGGCATTCCTTGGTTGTAGAAGCATCCTCTGATCTGTGCTTCCATTTCCACATGACTTTCTCTCTGTCCAATGTCCCCCTTTTAGAAGGACACAGTTGTACTGCGTTAGGGCCCACCGTAAAGACCTCATCCCACATGCCGATCAGATGAACGGTTACATTCTCTTCCTGAGTGCACTTGGCTAGACCATTGCCCAGCTCCATGCCAGGCATGGAAACCCTGTGGTGGAAGTTCTGCCTGATGCACACTACAGTTTTCCTCCATCCCGACTGTGTAAGCCACCCCTCTCTCCTTCCTGTCTCCCCCGTCAGAGTTGCTGTGTGGTTGAGATTCACTTTTGCTAAGTGACTAGAGGCTTCCTCTCAGCTCTTCTTTCTTACCCCTCTTTGGCCTCAGGCCTATTGCCAGCCCCAACCTCCCAGGTTCTTGAATAGTTTCTCATTGATTCCTCTCAAAAATGCCTGGACTTCATTCTCTGTCGAGGCCTTCAAGGAGTGACCTCAGGAGAGAGTTATGTCCACCACATCCTGACACCTGGGAGGTGACCTCATGGACCTCTGGGGGGATTATGACCTAGCTAGTCCCTGGCATGCAACTGTACTGTACATCAATCACTCAGGAGGCCCATGCTCTATACTACTTTGAAAAACAAAGTTCGGGGCAAGAATCTGTCTAATAAGGCACAAGCCTTCTGTATTCGTTTTCAAGGGGCCACCATAACAAATATGACTGACTGGACCGCTTAACAGAAATTTATTTTCTCTCAGCTCCGGAGGCTTGAAGCACAGACTAAGGGGTGAGCCAGGTTGGATTTTCCTAAGACTTCTTCCTTTGGCTTGCAGGTGGCCACCTCCCTACTATGTCCTCACTTGGTCTTCACTCTGTGTGGGTGCATCTCTGTGGTCTTACTGGTGCTTGGGTTGGAGGGAGAATTCCAAGGTGGGAAAAGTGGTCAAGGATGGATTAAGCACTTGAATGATAGGTGAAGAAATTTGAACTTCCTCTACAAAGTTTGGATCATAGCAGAGGAATGAAGAAGCAGAAATGGACATGAGATGTTAAAATTAGAAACAAAGAACACTTAGTAACTAGTTGCCTTGTTAAAGCAGAAAGAATCAAAGATAGATTTCTATTTCAAGTGTGACTTGTCCTTGATTAAGCACAAGAAAACAAGCTGGGTTAAAAGCTTGAGGTGAGTCAAGTTTTGAATATGTTGAGTACTGGCTACTTTTGGGACATTAGGTAGTGATGCTTTATAAGCAGTAAGTAATTTATCATTTAAATTTAAATTTATAGGGGCTGGGGATGTGGCTCAAGTGGTAGTGTGCTCGCCTGGCATGCGTGCGGGCCCGGGTTCGATCCTCAGCACCACATACAAACAAAGATGTTGTGTCCGCCAAAAACTAAAAACCAAATAAATAAATATTTTAAAAAAATAAATTTAAATTTATAAATTCCACAAGCAATAAATGTTTATGACAAAGACTTTAAGTAATGCCAACAGACTTAAAGAAGAGAGTAAGAAAATGTCTAAGTACCAGCCCACAGAAAGAATTTTTGTTAACATTAAGCATGCATCAATCCAGACCTACCCTCTGCAGACAGAGGGAAGGGAAAGGTCTTCTGTCTGCGTACGAAGAGCTAAGCTTACAAAAAGAATATCCTGTTGCCAAAAAGTATTTTAAAAATCTAATGTATTAATTTTTTTTTATATGAGTTGAAAAGAAAGAGTATAAAATGAAATGAATTATAGAAATTCGGAAAAAGACCATGAGGGTCTCATGGGAAACATAACATGTGGAATTCAGAAAACAACTTGAATTTTATGCAGTTGGTTTCCTAGCATACAAGGTGGGAAAATCAGCATTCCCTCTTTTCTTCCAGCCCTTCCCCCACTTTCCAAGTTGTGTCTGTTCACATAGGTGCAGCGTCGGCCACGAACCAAGAATGGTTCTGGGCACCGAGGACACTGGTGAAAGCAGTAGATTCTGGTCCCTGTGGAACTTTCTGTGGAGTCAGGAGGAGATGGGAAATACATCATAAGAATAAACAGAACAATAATGTGGTCCATAAAAAATAGGGAAAATCCCACCAAGGGTGAGAGTGATGAGGAGCGCTGGGGGTGGGTGGGGAGAAGGACAAGGCACGTCTTACATAACTCGTCATGGAGGCAGGATGTGGGAGGAGGCAGGGAGTCCACATATCCTGACCTGGGGCAGCGCCTGCCCAGGGAAAGCAGGTCAGGTCCCTGGGGCTGCCTGGCAGTCGGGGGTGCAGCAGGGAGGCCAGACGGCTGGAGTGAGTGAGCTCAGAGCAGGGAGTCGGAAGGGGCAGCACCCAGCAGGAGGGAAGGGAAGGTCCAGTAGGGCAGGACACTCACTGTGGGACTTTGTCCTTTACCTGGAGAGAAAGGGCGGGGGCCCTCCAGCTGCGAGGGTCTTTCTCCTCACCATCGCTGTAACGCTAACACTCTTCTTCATAGCTACAGCGCTCCTGAAGTTTAGTCTTTTAAAATGGACTTGGTGCTTGACCCCGATTCTTTCATATCAGCATTTTAGTTTTCCAGTGTGAGGTAACAAAATACCTGGGGCCTGCGTCTTTTAGGACAACATTGGGGACATCCTCTGCGAGGATTCTGGGGGTGGACTGGGCTCCGGAGGGTGGTTTTGCTCCTGGGCCTGGTGTCAGAGGAGGCAGGAGCACCTGAGATGGTTCACTCGGGTGCTGGTGGGTGATGTGGTTGCAGCTGGAAGCACAGTAGGACTGTTAACTAGAGCAATTGCACGTGGCCCCCTGTGGCCTGAGCATCCCAGAAAGGGGCTTTCCCCCTGGAAGAAGCAGAGGCTGCCAGTCCCCGTGCAGGACACCACCAGTCCTGCTGCAGAGTCAGGGGGAGAAGTAAACAAACTTCACCTTTCCCTGGGACATACGACAAAAAAGAAACGTGGCCAACTGTAATTCACTGCAAAGGCTTTTCCATTTGGGGGCTCTTCTTAGTTTTATTTTTGACTTTGCTTCTTCTTTTTGATTGTGTGTATTTGCTAATTATTATTATTATTATGCTTTTGGTACGGGGGATTGAAATCAGGGGCACTCAACCACTGAGCCACATCCCAGCCCTATTTGTATTTTATTTAGAGATAAGGTCTCACTGAGTTGCTTAATGCCTCGCCAGTGCTGAGGCTGACTTTGAACTCCTGATCCTCCTGCCTCAGCCTCCTGAGCTGCTGGGATTACAGGTATGCACCACCACGCCCGGTTTGTTAATTATTTTTTCTGGAAAGGCTCGGGGTGTTTTATTTCCCAGTTCTTTCCTGTGTGAGAATGTCTACCGTTTTGCTTTCTGACTCAAATCACGAGTTGACAGGGTGATATTCTATTTCATGTCACTTCCCCACACTTCCACAAACATTGCTGTGTTTTTGGGCCCTGAAGGTCGCTGTGGAGAAGTCTGAGAATGGCCGAACCTTCCCCTCCTTATAAGTAGCATTGTTTTTTTCCCCTCTTCCTGAATAACTAAAGAATTATTCTTCGTCTGGAAAGTTCAGAAACTAAATTAGAACAAATCTCTGGGTTGATCACACTAATCACCATATTTTAAAACACTATGTGCTCTTCAAACGTCCTTAGATTCAAAAGTCCTATTTTTTTTCCCTTTTTGATCAGACAATTTTTTTTAATCTTTGGGATATTTTCCCTGTTTCATGTTTTAACTTCTACATTTAAGAAAATCAGTTACTTTATTTGGATCATTCATGTTAGCCCTTTATTTCCATTACTTATGCTCTTAGTTTTTAAAAGTTTCCCTCCATCTCTTGCATTTATAATGATTGTCTCAACTTTTGTTTATCTGTATGATTCCTTATCATTTCAAAATTATTTTTAACCTTGGAAATGATGTAATCATGTCCTAAAATTATTGACTTGGTTCTGCAATATCAGTTTTCACCCAACTCTAATTTTTGGGTCTAATCTGTTAAATTTTACCTTGTGATATCCGTCTGCCATTGCTCTTAAGTGGGAAGTTGAAGGGGTTTCCTCTGTGCCTTGAGGAAGATTTCCTTCTGGAGTTTGTTCTTTCTGTGTCTCACTCCCCCGATTCCTTTCCTTCTTTTAACTTTCCTTCTCTCTTCCTCCACATTTCCCTCTTTCTTCTTTCTTGCTCCTTCCATTCCTCCCACTTTCACAAATTTCATAGGCAAATTTGCCTCATTTTACTCATGTTTGCATGTGAATCTCTAAGAGTCTGTGTCCTCATATGACTTCAATGATTTTCTTTGAACTTTTTGCTGACTTATCTGGCATTTCCCCCCGTAACTCTCTGAGAGCGTTTTAGAGCTGAGATGTGTCTGTTGAACTATTTGTGATCCTAAATGCACAGGAGAACTTGGTTAAAGTGGTGTGTTCTGATAGCTAGGTTCTGTTTACTTTTCAGATTTTGTTAAATATCCTTTCCAGAATTTACCCCTCCTGGAACTGATGACCGTGTATTCTAGGGGCTCTACGGTGTACACCTTGACATGGCCCCCAAGTGGTCCACATACCCGTGCTCATCTCTTTCCCTTGATTAAAAGAACATCTGAACATAAATAATATATATATATATACAGATATCCGGCCAATCTGTTTCCATATTTTGAAATATTAGTGACCAATGTTAGGATGTGGCTCACTCTCATGGGAGAATAAATGGTGGTTGTCAGACAGGTCATAGGAGCCTGGCTACTATAGAATTCAGTCTTCTTTTTCTTACTTTTGACACTACCAGTTGAAATTCTTAGCTTTAAGTTGTGTATCTCAACTCCTGCATTTCCAGATGATTGAGATATATATATATATATATATATATATAAAACAATTTTGTTTTTGCGGGGCCATGTTGGACTTGCTATTTTTTTAGACAAAATGTGCCATGTTGAGGTCTGTTTCTAGACTTCATCACTTTCCCTCTTGATGATGAGTCACACTTCCTGCTTCTTCAGATAGCTAGGTTTGTTTCAAGTGTGCAGTGGACACTGTGCATCATATACTGCAGAGAGTCTGACCATGGAACCCTCCTCTGGGTGACTCTGGCTACGGACTCTTCCTCTGAACCATGCTGTCTCACAGGAAGGCAAGGCACTGGCTTGCTGCATGGACCTCCTATGTCTTGGTTTTCATTTGGAAAGGGAGATCCTCCTGACTTGGCACTTAGTCTGAAGGCTAGACTCTGATTCCTGAGACAGATTTCCTTCCTAACACACAGCCCCTCTTAGATTTTGATGGAAAGCCCAAGGTATGGACCAAACTTCTCTAATGTGGAAGAACTCAGATCTAAGCTTTGTTTTGCATGTAGAGGGTAAGAAATAAAATCTGAGATCAGCTTTCAGCCACCCAGCCCTTTCTGCTCAGCTCCTTGGTGCTCCCTTATGCAGGCTGCTGGGGGTCAGCCCAGGACTTGAGAGGAGACCATATGCAGAACTGGGGCCACCCCTCGATCTTCCTTCTTCCTGGTATTTCTTGTTAACTTTTGGAGGTACCCGCAGTCCCGAAGCCTGTTCCCTGAGACCTCAAGCTGTCTGCACTGATAAGTTTGTAATTATAGACCTCCCCAGAGTGCTCACGTTCTCACCACTCAGATCCCTTTTGGTTTCTTCCTGCCTTCGGTGCTTTTTCATTATGTTCAAAAGGCCTTCTTAGTGTTTAGGATTTTTTTTTCCAGGATTTATCATTACTGTCTGCAGGAGAGTGAGTTTATTATGAGCAACTCAGCATTACCAGAGCCAGCAGTATATGATTCCATTTATTTAAAATGCTATAAAAGGGGAAATTATACCACGCTCATTAGGGAGGCATGCTTAGGTGGCAAAATTTTAAAGAAAAGCTGGGAAGTGATTACCTTGGAAATCATGTCCACTTGGAATCGAGGAAGAAAACAGTGGTTGGGAGGCCACAGAAGAGATGTGGGTTGCTGGTGGTGTTTCTTAACCTCAGTTGCACTTATAAAAATGTTCATTTTAGGAAAAGAAAGCAATGAATGGTGTGTTTTTAATGCATTTTTCTTATGTTATATACCAAAATATAAAAATCAGTTTAAAATAAAATTAGAACTTAAAAAAAAATTTGACTAATCTCAACAAATACATTATTTATATTCTATTTGTTTATTGTTTTTAAAATTTTGCTATTTTTAAAAATTGATATATAATATTTTGTACACAACACAATGGTCTGGCTCAATATAGCTAGTAAAGAACATTAACTCACATAGTTATCATTTTTGTGGTAAGAGCATACAGCATCTACTTTCTTTACATATTTAAAGAATACAATATATTGTCATTAACTCCAGTCACCTTGCTATACAAAAGATGTCTTGAAATTTACTTCTTCTCTCTGACTATAACCATGTGTTCTTTGACCCCATCCTACCTGCCCCCCCTCCCCCACCTGACTCAGCTTCTGGTAATGCCATTCAACTCTCTGCTTCTATGAGAACAACTTTTTTATATCCCACATGTGAATAAGATCATACAGTATAGCATAGTGTCCTTCAGGTATATCCATATTGTTGCAAATGGCAGGATTTCATTGTATTTCATTCTTCTTTATGACAAAATAGTATGAGAGAGAGAGAGAGAGAGAGAGAGAGAGAGAGAAAGAGGGAGAGATAGAGAGAGGACATTACATTTTTTAATCCACTAATCTTTTTTTAAAAAATATTCATTTTTTAGTTGTAGTTGGACACAAACAATACCTTTATTTTATTTGTTTATTTTTATGTGCTGCTGAGGATCAACCCAGGGCCTTGCACATGCTAGGCAAGCGTTCTACCACTGAGCCACAATCCCAGCTCTCCACTAATCTTTGGATGGACACTTAAATTGATTTCATATCTTTCTTGGTTATTGTGAATAGTGCTACAAAAAACATGGATATATATATATATATATATATATATATATATATATATATATATACATACACACACACACTCACACATAGATATACACACACATAACCACGGATTAATCACTGAGCAACATCTACAGCCCATTTTTAATTTTTTCATTTTGAGACAGGGTCTTACTAAGTTGCTTAGGGCCTTGTTAAATTGCTGAGACTGGCTTTGAACTCATGATCCTTCTACTTTGGTGTCCCGAGCTGCTGGGATTACAGGGATGCATCACAGTGCCCAGCTCTGGCTTTTTTTGGTGTTTTATCTTTTTGTTTGGTTTTTATCATTTTACATGATGTGTTTGCATATACTTTTTTTTTTTTTAACATATCTTGTTTGGGCTTCATAGTGATTTTAAATGCTTTGCTCAGTATCTTCTCCATTCTGACAAGCTATCTCAGAAGTAAATTGCACACACCATAGGCCTTTTAACTGCGCCTTCTGAGTTGTTTACTATCATATATTTTCTATCTTTTATTTTGGTTCTATTCTTCTGGCCTACCTAACAGTTTACCAGTTCATTTTCCATTCAACTGTTAACTGACTGATCCATATCTTTCTCATTTCAGTTATTGCAGTTTTCATTTCTGTAATTTTCATTATTTTTAGATGGCCCCATTCTCTGATGAAGATATCAATCCTGATTGTGGTCTGTGTGAACACAGTGAGTGTCGGGCCGCCCTGAACAGGAGTCATGCACACACCTTTAAGTCCTGAGCAAGGAGGTACTGGACTGGCATTGCACCCATTGCAATGCATGTGGACTTACCTCTGCTCAGATAGAAAGGTACAGCTCTGGGTTGGGCGTCATTGGGTGGAGTTACACCCAGCTGTTTGTTGTAATCCTACCCCTTGCCATTTTCTGGACAGAATGTTCCATTGAATAGCTCCCCCAATAAAAGCTGGGCTTCAGGACATGCCCCCCACCTCTCACCAGCCTCTCGTGTTTTTCTCTTACCCGCCTTATGGGAGCTCATGGCTGGAGGTGGGGGAGCTGTCTTGGACACCCAGATAAAGGTATTTTGTGTGTTTGCATGGTCATTTCATGTCACCCCAAATTCACCTGAGTGACCCTGGATCAGTGGCCTGCACTGGACGGGGGCTACAAGTCTTTTATGGTAGACTGTGGTGTAACTGGAGCCACTAGGGATCAGATTCCATTGCCCCCTCCCCAACCCCTGGATTTTGATTATTTATTCTCTCTCCTGAGATCTTGGCTATTATTTTTTATTATGTACCAGACTCCAATCACTGTCTTCCACCACTTAGGATCTACCACTATACAGCTAAATTCTCTACTCTCTCTCCCAGAATCCTAAGAACAAACGATGGGGGAAAATGGCCTCTACATTCCACAATATTTTTTCCTTAGGTCTCTTTATTTCCTACATTATTAACTTTTGACATCTTAATGAAGTTCTTTTTAAGGATTTTATAGCTATTTAGTCTTGCAGGAATATTGGTCAAAAATATTTAACTTTGCCTTAATTTTGTTACTTTCACATTGACAAATTATCAAATATTTACTTTTATTTTTTCTTCTTTTTTTACCTTTTATGTAGATTAATGTTTATATGTGAATTTATTTTTGTCAAGAATGAATTAATCTATTTGGAATTTGGAATTTATGTGCAATCTTCATTCTGAAAACAATACTACAGTATGTTGTACTAGTGAGTAAAATTTCAGATCTCAGCTGCTGGTTGTCTTTGGTCTTTTACTCAAATTACTGTATTTTGCTTGAAGCTCATGCACCCACTAAATATTACAGGTGTGACTGAACTTATATTTTATTTTAGTCCACCTTCCTTGTTTGATATAAATGGAGATTGCTTTGCACATCTTGAGAAATATTCCATTCCTTCTTTCCAAACTAATCTCTTTTCCTCCAAGATGAAGCTTAATTTCAACAAGGAGATTGACAGGGAAGAGAGACTGGAGATGGAAACATTTTTTATCAAGAGTGGATTTTCTGTCTTTATATTGTTTCATCTTCCAGAAAACTTGTATCAAAAATACTGATATGCATCAACTCCCAAAAGAAAACTTAATCTTCAGTGTTCCTGAGAAGGAATATAATAGAAATAAAAAGGAATAGGATATACAATTCAATGGTAAGGAGAGCTAACACGTATATTTTTATGCATTAGATGTCACTATTGTCAACCCCTCTGGAGCTTGGGATATGTTAATGGAACCTAATTATAGAGTGACTGATGCTGATGATACTATGTGGAAAAGTCTTGTTTAGGAACATTCTTGAGTACTGGTAAATGTGGGATTTCAATCAAATGGGTGCCATTCCATGGAGACACATGAGGTGCCACAGTTTACTTACACATGGGCTTGGTTTTCCTATGGCATATCTCATTTCTCCAAACAGAAAGTCTCATTGACTTGGAAGTTGCCCATTAAAATGCCCTCCTTTCTTACCAAGCACCTAATGAAAAGAGCAGAGGTCCTCAGATGTGGTAAGAACTCCAAAAACCTCCACTACATCTGGAGGAGTATTATTCTGGATTTCTTGATTGTCTGAAAAGTTACTTCAGTCCCAATAAATGTTTAAATATTTAACCACAATTTATTCCATCTGTTTCACTGACAGTTATCTCAACATTTGATAATTATTGAGGAAAGCATTTTGAATTTTCATTGCATATGTGGCAGAGTGATTTTTGAGACATTAATGTTTTTTGTCTGTAAGAGCTTATCTTTATTCCAAGCAGTTGACCACTTTTCGGGCTTCCATAACTCAGGAAGTGCTAAGGGGATTGCATAGCTAAGCAGGGACCAGGGTGAGATCTCCACGTGAGTGACTTGACATAAGGCTTATAGGAACAGAGTGGTTGGAGTTTATAGACTTCCCAAAGGCTAAAACCTTAACTTGACACACAAGACAGCAATGTATGAACCACAGTGCCTGATTATTACTCATTTCAATGGAGAAAATTTATTTTCAGTGACCTCAATTCACATGGCTCCTTTGCAGTGTTGGTACCATAGGGAATCTGAAAATTCTGCTTGTTGATATGGGACACAGGAAATAGATAATCTTGGGCTGTTATTCCCTCCATCCTACCTGCTCTAGGCTATGGCAAATGCAAGGAACTCTCCTTGCCATACACACTTCCCAGTGCCCGAGACCTCTGGGAAGAGCAGTGTTTCTGTCCCAGTCAATATTGCTTCTTTCTGAATGATCTTGATGCACACTGAAACATTTCTCTGATGCACACAGACCTTTCTTTGGCCTCTTGCAGAATACGCTTAGAATTGTAATTTCTCTGATCAGTCATTGATTTTCTTAATACTCAGCTAAGATTTTGTGGGAGTCTGGGCCTTACTTTTTAGAGACTTTCCTGGAACCATTCTATCTGTCAGGAGATTTTTCCGTCAAATCAGTCTTTTCCTTGATGTATTTATTTTGCTAATTTAATTTGTAGAGATAGGTAATCTTTATCTTGGGCTTTTAGTGGGCATTATCTAGTTCTGTGCATTATTCTCATGGCTTATTACATACATTGACACATTCATACATGTTTCATATAAAGTATCCTAAAATAATATATTCCCTTCTCTTCCCCTCCCCTCCCTTCCCCTTCCTTCCCCTCCCCTCCCCTCCTCTCCTCTCTTCTTTCTTCTACCTAAAAATAACTGAGATCNCCCTTCCCCTTCCTTCCCCTCCCCTCCCCTCCTCTCCTCTCTTCTTTCTTCTACCTAAAAATAACTGAGATCCTTTTTCTAAGAAGGAGGAGAAGAAGATTATTCTTATAAATTATATCTGTGTTCCTGGCAGGCCTTCTTTAGTGAAGACTTGAACCAAAATCCATCCCTAGAGGGAGTCAGCAGCACTCCTTATCCTAGGGTGCCAAGGGAAGAGGAGGACTGGGTCCCCCCCCCCCCCCCATGCAGGACAATGTGAAAAACAGAATGAAAAGGCTTGGTTTTTCTCAGCAGCTCTGATCTGTGTAGGAGAGCCAGCAGAAGGTTGTCCCCACCTGTCCATGGAAAATTTTAGGAGTTGGAAGGACAGGCACCTGGAAAGAAGAAGTAATAGTAAGGTTAACTAAGAAATGTCTTGATGATCCTCAAGAAATGGGAAAAAAAGTGACCCATCAATCCTACAGCTTTTTATATAACCCAAAGAACTAAAAACAAGTGTGTAAAGAGATATTTGCATGCTCGTGTTCATGGTACACAATAGCAAGAGGTGCAAGGAAGCCACCTACATGTCAACTGATGGGTGGATGGGTGGATAAAGAAACGTGGTGCATCGAAACAGTGGGATATTAGCCTTAAAACAGAAGGCAGTCAGGTCATTTGCTACAGTCAAATGGACCCAGAGGACACTATGCTGATTGAGATGAGCCAGACACCACCAGACAAGGGCTATATGATTCTGCTAGTGAGGTGTCCAGGGGTAAAACCCTTAGAAGTTGACAGCAGAGTGAAGGACCAGGGGCTGTGTGAAGGGATGGGGGGGGTGCTGCTGTTCAAGGGGCGGAGTGGCAGTTTTTGAAGACGGGAAGGTTGTAGAGACTGGTTTCACAACATGAAGATAGAACTGATGCTACTTAAATCATATTTAAATACGATTGATATGGGAAGTTTTATGTGATGTCTTTTTTTAATAACAATTGTTGAAAAGGATGGTCTGTGATAGCAAGGCTTTTTCTCAGCGCCAGACCAACATAAGGACACTCGTTGTTCTCCATCAGAACCCTGCACTGTCCCTCTGACCCACCCACCTGTTCCCGATCTCGCCTGCATTTCATGTTAATTTCCCTTTCACTGTCACCTAGTCATGCACCCAATTCTCTAAAGATTGTGAGGAAAAATGGGAGAAGTTTCAAAGGGAGACGAAAGCGTTTGTTGCAGGAGAGATGGAGAAATGTGCTTTCAAGGTCCCTGCCTGGTCTCGCCCTGTTTCTCTGTTCATTGTTAATAAATCAGTTCCAGCGATGAGTCTTTGGTGGAAATGATCCATGACCTCCAGGGAGATGTTCACACCCCTCTGCACTCCAGAGGGGCTGGCCGGATTCTAGAGAAGATGCTACAGAGTGAACGAGGGGGAGGCGCAGCAGCCTTTAAAGTCCTCCAGCCTTGGAGACTCTTGTTCTCTTGACCCATGTGGCTTTATAGTTATGGACACAGGCCCTTGTGCCATGATTATTCAAGGTGTCTCTGTAGACATTTCATGCTTTTCTAAATGTCATAGTGTTGTCAATTACATATGAAGATTGTATTAATGTGTATGTAAGACAATTGTTTTAGTCAAATGTTTTTGCTGCTGTAACTAAAGGACCCGACCAGAACAACTGTAAAGGAGAGGAAAGGTTTATTTGGAGGCTCACAGTTTCAGAGGTCTTAGTCTATAGAAGGCTGGCTCTATTTCTTGAGGCTCAACAGCATGGCAGGAGAGGGTGGCAGAGGGAAGCAGCTCGTATCATGGTGATCAGGAAGTAGAGAGAGAGTCCACTTGACAGATACAAATATATACCCCAAGCCATGCCCCAATTCCCACCTCCTCCAGCGACACCCTACCACTTCAATTACCACTCAGTTAATCCCTATCAAGGATTAACCACAAATGAGAAAGTTTTGTGTGTTTTTGAGATTTTGAAACTTTGGGTTTATATAGGTATTAAATACAATTTTCTCTAAGTTCTCATTTCTGCATTCTCTTCTGAATCTTAAAGTGAAAGAGACCATAAACTATGTTTTGTAGGTAATGGACTTAAAAAAAAAACTATTATTAGATCCTTTGCTTTGATGTGAGTATGCTGTCTACGGACAAACAGACCTTCCCTAGCAATTTAACTTATTTTTCTTATCTTAGTATCATAATTTATTTGCAAAGACTACACTAAGCGAAACTTTCCTAATGTAACATCAGTCTAAGTGAGACAGGAACACTGAGGCTAAACTACCACAACCTGTGTTATTCAAAGCAGAACATTTGTCTCCTGAAGATGAAAATCTCCTGATGGACATTGTCAATTCTTCATTTTTCCCGTAGTAAAGTAGGCTTTTATATAGTTCCCAGGAAGCTGAAATTCACATCATAAAATATTTGCTAGAAATCCCCTCCATCAAGCGACTGTACCGCTTAGAGAAGGGGGTTTGAGGTGCTTCCAGATTAATCTCTTTATGTTTTAGGTATTCTCATTCTATGCAGAGGGAGAAATGGACATTTTTTAACATTCATTAGTAGCCCCACAAAGGACATATTTGAAAGTCACCAGGATTCAGGGACATTCACTTGACTTTACTGTCTGTCTGCAGTAAAGTTGTAGTTATAGCACCCAATCCAAAGTGCCTCTGTCTGTTCCTTGTTTATTTTTATCAGAATTTGTTACCAAAATTTCTAAAGCAAATGTTTAAGGCTGTTTTAAGCTATTTCAACTCTGTGATAACTAACCTGAAGTTAAAAAGCCCTCACGACTGCCTCCAATCCATAAGCTGGGCTATTGCCTAGCAGTACCAAGGTGGCTGGTGTTCCTGCCGGATCAGACCCTGCATGGTCTTCAGCACAGACTGGATCATCAGGAAGGCTGCAAGGCAGGGAACCCGCGTGTGGACCGCGTGCCTTTGTTATGTGAGATGGCAGTTTGGGTTAGCTTCCTCTTAGCATTTTCCCCTTGAGTCATACTTGAGCCTATATGGTTCATTTATGGATCATTAAAAACATAGTAAGGATTGCTCTTTAAAAATTGAAAAG
This sequence comes from Marmota marmota marmota, assembly GCF_001458135.2. NCBI lineage: Eukaryota > Metazoa > Chordata > Mammalia > Rodentia > Sciuridae > Marmota > Marmota marmota. Next base: position 8,217,670 of record NW_025999932.1, on the reverse strand, counting down.
AGAACCTGCTAAGTGTCTGCAAAAGCATCCAGAAGCTAATTTAATTGGATTCTTTTAATATCGCTGTGTTACTGTATTATAGAGTGGCAACAGAACATTCTGGAGCCAGACTGTTGGCTCCGAATCTCAGCACTGATTCAGGGTGTGGAAACTGGACCACTTTGTGTCTTCATTTCCTTTTTCATAAAACGGCGTATAAAGTGTTCAGGGTGAGGATCAAATAAATGCCTGGGTAAAGTACACTCAGAAGACCCTCTTACATTTAGCACATGGGAAAAGTCACAATTTCTCCCTTTGGTAAAGGTGGAACAAACCCAATCAACCTTGTGCTTGTCTTTGTAAGAAGCCAGGGAAGAGTCAGCCAGTGACAAAGGATTTGTTATAGTAAAACAGATGCACGTCAGTGCCTACCACGGGCGAAGTCCAGCACTGAAGAGAGACAGCGTAAAAGGCAGAAGAGGCCGGTAGGAACGAGAGGAGGCCCACAGCCCTCCTGGCACCTGCTCCCTGCATCCGCACGGCCCCTCTAAGGCCACCTTCTGCCTTTTAACTATGGACTCTTTGTTTTATCCCTGTGCCTAACGATTTGTGGAGGGCAATAGTGTTCAAGTCTATTGACTAACAAAATGCATTAATCCTTTTAAAGTGAGATCAATACAAAAACTTTCACTGAAAAAATAGGATTTGATATGGGCTTCACATAATGGGAGAATTTGTACAGAAGCAGAGTTGCCAGACAAAATACAAGACAGCCACTAAATTAGAATTTCAGAAAAATAACTGATAATTTCTCAACGTAAATATGTCCCTTGTAGTATTTGGGACACACAGTAAAAATGTTCATTACTTAAATGCTAATTCCAATGGAAGGAGACCCTCAGAGTTATACAAAAGTACATACAAGAGGAAGTGAGGGGAAAGGGAAAAATAATACAAGGGGGACAAATGAATGTCAGTAGAGGGGGCAGAGAGAGAAGAGGGGAGGGGAGGGGAGGGGAGGGGGGATAGTAGAGGATAGGAAAGGCAGCAGAACACAACAGACACTAGTATGGCAATATGTAAATCAATGGATGTGTAACTGATGTGATTCTGCAATCTGTATATGGGGTAAAAATGGGAGCTCATAACCCACTTGAATCAAAGTGTGAAATATGATATATCAAGAACTATGTAATGTGTTGAACAACCAACAATAAAAAATTAAAAAAAAAAAGAATGACAAATTGACATATGAAGGTCCTATGTCTCCATCTCAGGTAAAAGAAGTAAAATGCAAGAGGCCTGAACTTGGTGGTGGTGGGGATATGACTTATTTTCACAATGGCAGAATAGACTTAGTTGAACAGATTATTAATAACACAATTTCATTGACAAATCACATATACCTACAAATCTGTTGTAAAAATATGACATAGTTCAGCAAATTTTCCAAAATATGAGTGTATTTTTAGGTAATTTTATTTTCCAATTAACCTTCCTACTTTTGAGGAAAACCTACTGTATCATGTATATAATAAAACACATTTGTAAGAATGCAGCAATTAGGAATATGGACAACAGATTTGAATTATTACTTTACCCAAAGGAGGTTTCGCAATGGGCAATAAGCATATGCTAAAATTCTCAATACTATTGTTCCTCAGAGAAATGCAAATCAATGAGGTACTATTAAATGTCCACCTAAAATTAAAGACACGAACAATGCTCTGTTTTGACAAGGATGTGAAGCAACTGGAACTGTTATACATTGTTGCAAGGAGTGAAAGTTGATACAGCTACTTTGGAAAAATGTTTGGCAGTACATATTAAAGCTAACCATAATGTTAAAAAAAATGCTAATTCCAGATGAACAATGAAATTTATGTTGGTGTAAGCGTATCCCATGTATTACACAGGCTATAGGTCTACTAAAAATGATTTATTATTTATCTGAAATTCAAATTTAAGTGGATGTCCTGTATTTTTACCTGCCAAGTCTGGTCATCCTCATAAAAAGAATAAAAAATAGAAGAATTTTAAGTTAAGGAAATGGCAAGAGCCAAATATATAGGCACTTTGTTTTTAAGAAAATCTGGGTCTTTACAAAAGTAGAAAATGTCTAAATGGAGACTCCGGGTGGGACAATGCCTTAGAGAGTACCTCTTTTCCCTCACTGATATTCCTTAAATGTGCATTCTGGTTTGCAAACCTCCTTCGCAGCCCCGCCCTGTTCATCTTCCTGGGCAGATTTGCTCTACAATGTCAAGGACGAAGGCTTCCAGATGCTCAGCCTCTGGTCCTTGAGCCTGTGTAGCTGCCTTGGATCTCACCGGTTGTGTCATGCACAGGTACCTGAGTGTGTGTTCCCAGAAGTGACCCTCAGTAAGCAGCCATGGGGATGCTTCGGACAGCTGTATTGGAGCTCTTCAAGGGTATGGCTACGCTGTTCCCTTTAGATGGACTCCACCCTGGACTTTGACAGGTGCTCTGGGGGTTAGGTGAAAGTCTTCCTTTCTACCCCTCAATTTACTGATTATGAGAGACCGTCTGGCCAACTCTGCCAGGGCCAGCTTTCTTTGCTTCAGCAATTCCAAGTTTTTTTTTTTTTTTTTTTAAAGAATCTAGAAACAAACAAACAAAAAGTATCAACCGTTTTTCTCCTTACTGCTTTCTTTGTTTTACACGCCTTGTGTTCAATATGCTGGCCTAGGAGGGGCCTTAGAGAAATCTATTTAAACAAAAATGTACATTTTTCCAGGTGCTCCTGCTAGAAGAGCCAGATAAAACATGGTGGAGATCTCTTAAATTCACATTCTTTTGTTTTGTATTTTAAATACCGATGACAAAGCCACAGTACCCAACTGCATTCTTTAACAGTGAATTTGCTCATTTTTTCCCCGCCTGTTGACTTTTAGAACTTAACCACATTTAAAGGCATAAACAGACCCAGAAAGAAGAAACCACAGAGATGGAGAAGAAAAGTGTGAGGACATAGAGATATGTGTTTTTCATCAGCATTCATAACTTTTTAAAATTAAACCTTCATATTTGCATTTCTAAACTGCTTGCAATGAGAAGATGGATAGGACAAGAAATTTGCTGTGATTGTCTCAGTGTGTTTTCTACTGCGTAACAGAGTTCCACAGGCTGGGTAATTTATGAAGAAAATAAGTTCATGTCTTGCTGTTCAGGAGGCTGAGAAGTCTGATGCCCAGGCACCTCTTCTGGTGAGGATCTTCTTGTCTTTTTAACACATCAGAAGATAAAAGAGCAAGTGTGTGTGCGCAAGAGAGAATCTGAGTGCAGACTCACTTTTGTGACCACCTGCTCCTGCAATTCACTTCTGAGCCTTGGGCCCTCCTAACCCAGCCACCTCTTATTAGCCCCACCTCCCTACACTGTGGCTCTGGGGATTAAGTTTCCAACACATGAATTCGAGGGACATTCAAACCACTGTGGAGGTGAAAGACTCTTAGAGGTAAACCAAAGACAAATGAGAAGTATGGACCCCAAAGTAGAAGTATGAACTTGCTTTTTAAACTTTATGTCAGGGGAGCCAGCATTATGCTGATGGTCTGAGAAAATGAGGTGTCCTTGCACTTTAATCTGAAAATTTTAAATGCAATCCCTCTCTGGCCTCTGTATCTGTCTTTGGCTTTCAGTATATAGACACAGCCTACTGAGACATTCTTTACTGGCAATATTAGGAGTTCATAGGGGAAAAAATAAATGTTAGATTGATAACCATAAGATTTTCAAAATAAAACAAAATAACATAAGGTAAATAAGAGGATAGCTTTCCGCAATGCAATCTTCAATTTGAGCTGACGAGTGCTAACTCAGTGCTTGCTGCTCGCCAAGCTCTGTTTTAAGCATGACAGAGGATCTAATGATATGGTCTTTACCCTCGGGGTGAACATGGTTTGATGATGACAAAGAGAAATTCGATGCGTGGAGGATTATAATATAGAGCAGGATGTACTGAGGGCCCACGGAGAGGTGCACCAAAGCACTGGAGAAGTCTGATGCACAAGAGATTGCATCTCATTGTGAGTGTGGGAAAATATGGTGATTGTGGTCAGGGAGGAAGTGGAATTTGATATGGAAAACGAGCAAGGGTGAGGAGAATTGGGAGAGTAAGTTTCCGGGGGAAATAGAACTGCAAATCATTGAGAAAGATTACTGGGAACGATCCAGCTGGAGTACATGGTGTGTGTAAGCAAGCGAAGGAGAGGGCTAGGAGCGTAGGCAGGAGCTAAACTTCTGCAGGGCTTTAAATGCTAGAACACGGAGTTTCTACTCCATGTGGCAGGCTGTAAGGCCTGCAGGTGAGCGCATCGATGAGATCAATCACTCATCGTGGAGGAGAGTGGGGTCAGATATAATTTGAGCATAAGAGCAAAAAAGGCTTAGAGGTGCTTTGGGATGCAAGAAGGAGGTGATCAGACCTCAGGAGGCTGGGGCAGTAACAGTGGAGATGAGGGGAGCCAAGGGCAAGTCGCTCCCGGCATGCCACTCTTTCAGAGACCTGGATAGATGGAGCCAATCTAACCATTGCTCCTCTGGATCTAGGCAGTCTTCTCTCCTAAACAATTCTTCATTCTGGGCTCTGTGGACTTGTCCAAGAAAGAAAAAAACAGGAGTATAACACGTGCAAAGCGACCACCCAGTTGATGGCAAATTTTCTTCCCACTTGAATATACAATAAGCACATTAAAACATTGTTTCTCTCTCAGTGGTCCACAAAATGGTGGACGGAAGACTGAGCTCAAACAGTGATGAAGGTGCGTCCATGCTGATTTGCCCGGGACCTGCTCACTGTGTCCATTCCCAGCTCGTGCCTGGAGCAGCTTCTGGCACTGAATGGGCACCTGTCCCCACTGCTTGCTCACCTCTGGGAAGGACGCCATGGGGGATGTGCTGGAGGACAGGCAGCCAGAGGAGGCTGGAGCCAGTGACAACGTGGAACTGTACCTGTCAGGGAGTCTGAAGAGGAGAACCACAGAAAAGAGGGAAAGTCTAAATTCAGGATTCAGCCAGTCATGAGCACATTGCTGACCAAGGAGAACTGAAAGAGATCAGCACCTTTAGGACCAGGATACCTGAACACGGTCCTGTTTGGTAGTGAGACTTTGGTTAATACAGTGAATAGCACTTATTGATACTCACTATGTAATATGGAATTTTCAGATACAGTGACTTGAAGTTTTTTTTTCTCTCTCTCAAATGGTGGTATTGGGTGAGAATGGCCCGGGCTCACTTCAGTTCTGTTTGCTTCTCGACGATGTATTAGCACAGACTCTCCCATCAACCCTGTGTGGTAGGATCTGTTATACTGTCACTTCATAGGTGACAAACTTCAGGTCAAAGGAGGGGAAGTGACTTGTTCCAGGTTACACGGCCTGGGAGTGGTGAAGAAAAACAGAAAACAGTAGAATTATAAAGGAAGTGGCCTAGAAAATTTTTTTTTAAAAAGCCACAATTCCAATCTCAAAGACATAAATATTTAGATAAAAATTGCACATGGATGTAATTTAGGAACCCTTAGATTAATAAACTAAAGGGTACTTGTGACAGTAAGAGTCTTTAGAACATAATAAACAGTATGTGCAAAATATTAAAATTAGAGTAGGAAGTGTTGTGTAAGTTTGGCCTTGCTGCTTTGATTGAAATGGTATGTAAGACATGCAATATAAAGATATCTTTTTCTCTTTCTGTTTCCAAATGGCCAGACCTTGCCTGCAGGGCTAAAATGGGAATAAATGCATTTGTCTCTCCAAATAAATGGGCTTTCAGCTATTGGGCATTTGTTTGGAAGGACATTCAAGATCTAGGGCACATCAACGGCAGGGGCCTTACGCGTCTGTCTGAGTCAGCTCTGTAAGGGCACAGCACTCATTAAAGAGATGGATTCTGAAGAGGTCCTGGTGACTAAGTGCTCTTTGGAGCTGCGTGCTGAGCGTGGGGGAAACGGCTCCTGCAGGAATGTTAAGTGATCCCTGGGCTCTGAGAAAAGCAATTGTCAAATCGCTTCCTTGGTTCTTGGAGACGAAGTGTTGGCTTCTCTCTCTGCTAAGCCAGATAGATACTTTGAGTCAACTTCCAGAGGGTCAGCAGTATCAAAGCAATGCCTGCCATCTTTTGGAGGGAATGGGAGGTAAATAGTACAAGGTCCTTCACAAAGGAGGCATTGGGTAGCTGTATCTGTCCAATGCACGGTAGTTTGGCATTGGCCTTGTATAGAACAGATAATTTTTGTATAAGTAAATGACTTTCAGAAACTTCCAGGTGGAGTCCAGCTCTATTGCTTCTATAGAAGCCCATTATCCTCTTCCTAACCTAAGAATAGATCCACCAGGAAAGCTGGGTCAATTCCCATGGTGGTGTTCACCAGCTGGAATTTCAAGGACAGCAAGCTTGCAATAGCCTTTCCTCTGAGCAGAGTATTACAAGCCCTTTCTGAAGCTGGGACAGTCTGACCTTTCCCATGGGGTGGGGATCTTTTCTTCCCTGTTTCCTTCTCTCAGTTGAACTTGCAGTATAGTTGCTGTCATTGTGCTCTCCTCCTTTGGGAGTGAGCACGGTGTACTGAGGATCTATGTGGCAGCTGGATTAATGGAGGTAGGGTGAAGGGAATTAATGGCAAATGATAACCTGGATTCCAGAAGTGGAAGGAATTAGTGGCTCAAAGGTGAGGTTTATGTGGGTCAAGTGGGGACGCTGGATATAAAGTGGTCAGGCAGTTCATCCCGAGTGCACTGTTTTCAGAAGTGTAGGTGTGCACCACTCTTCCCTGCATGGCTTTGGATCTGAGGTCCTTTTTGAACACATGCTCTAGCATTACGCACCATGGGAAGCTGGAGTATGAGTCAAAAACTCTTCATTGACCTGGTTGAAAACCTTCTTCTTCTTTCTTGCTTTTACTTTTCTATTTAGTTCCCTCCTTCATTTCTTCCTTTCTTTCCTACCCTTCTTTCTTCCCTCCTTCCCTCCCTCCCTTCCTTCTTCCCTCCCTTCCTTCCTTCCTTCCTTCCTTCCTTCCTTCCTTCCTTCCTTCCTTCCTTCCTTCCTTCTTTCCTTCCTTCCTTCCTTCCACTGGGGTTTGAACCCAGGGGTGCTTAACCATTAAGCCACATCTCCAGTCTTTAAATTTTTTAAAAATTATTTTTATTTAGAGACAGGGCCTTGCCAAGTTATCCAGGGCCTTGCTAAATTGCTGAGGCTGGCTTTGAACTTGTGATCCTCCTGCTTCAGCCTCCCAAGTCACAACAGCATTATTTCTTGACCTAAGAGTTACTACTTCTACTTACCACTGGACAACATATTCCTACACTCTGCTCTTATGCCTAGAAGTACAGGTCATTCTTTTATTTTTGCACAATGAACATTCACTTTTGAGTATACTCAGCTCTCAGCTTTTCTTCCGGTGAGCCTATGTTGACTCTTCTTTGCTTATTAGCCACTTAAGCACGGGTAGTAGAAATAGAAAGAGATCACACTCAGGTTATTTAAGTGTGTTCAATGTTGTGATAAAGAGAAGAAGAAAGGATTTTGGAAGATACGACGCAGTTAATGGTTCATTAATTTCAATTATGTTGTTACCCTATTAATGCAAATAATTAAAAGTTGGCTGTACATAGGTACTCAACAAGAGACATAAAGATCTTTAATAAGCACCTATCCACAAGGTTTACCTATATGTGTATGCAAAGTATTCATCTTAAATAATAGTAATACCACATCTGAAGTTCTAGCCATGACCAGCAATTAAAGTTTATTTTCAGTTAAAAGGTTAATTTCTTTAGTAGGTGAAAGAATATATTTTAAAATAGGTAACTTTTGAAAGAAGCTGCAACCTCATTGGATATGCAGGGTAATAACCTCATTAAAACTGCAGTGTGAGAGATTCACTTCATTTTTCACCAAGGTCAAAGGGACATCTGAAGTAGGGAGGAAGGCAATTAAATAGAAATACCCTATCTATCTATCTATCTATCTATACCCCCAAAAAATCAGATTAAAGAGACAAATTACCTATTACTATTTAAGGTCAGAGGAAAACAAATTCAGGTTGAATGAACTGGAACCCACAAGATTAAAGTTGCATTGATTCCAACAGTAATATACCAAGAGTTATTGGCTGATGAGTAAGTGGTTTATTTGGATTTTTTTAAATTTAGAGGAAAACATTTATTGATCATCTACCATGCCAAGTGCTATGCTATAGTGATTTTCGTTTGATAACCTATTTTCTTCTAATAACCTGTAATTACTAACAATGGAGAACATTGATTTTTGATAGCATTCATTACCAAGAGTAGATGCAATTCAATATAAATAAATTGTTGGCACATTGTATTATTCAGCTTTTCATTGCTGTGACAAAATACCTGAGGAAAACAACTTAAATGATGAAAAAAGATTTATTTTGGTTCATGACTTTTTGAGGTTTCAGTCCATGGTTGGCTGATGCTATTGTTTCTGGACTTGTGGTGAGGCAGTATATCAGGTGGAAGGGTGAGGTGAGGCAAAGCTGCTTTCTTCATGATGGCCAGGAAGAAGGGGGAGGGGGAGGCCAGGAGCAAGATATAATTGTTGATGGCATGCTCCCAACAATGATGCCATTGCCTTCAACTAGGTCCCACCTCCTGCAGGATCCATTGCCTCCCAATGGTTCATTCAATTGTGGACTCTGAGATCAGAGTCCTCATGACATTATCACTTCCCAAAAGCTCCACCTCTGAACACTGCTTCAACACATAAACGTTTTGGGGACATTCTAGATCCAAACTGTAGCAGATCCTGTTTATAAGATGCAGATATGGGTCAGAGAGAGAAGAAGAAGAGGGCATAAAGAGCACAGCACGGACCAAAATGATTTCAAGGCATTTCCTTGGCATTATACTTCCCTCTGAAAACACGTGTGAGTCATTCATGATGGTGAATGCTGTGTGACAGGTGGTCAGAGCCTGGTGTTAGTGGTGGCCGTCCGCTCAGTCCTCTGGGGGCTCATTGACATCTCTCTGTTTCAAGTCTGTGGAGTATTCCCCAGTGACTGATCTTATGAACATAAGACAACCAGGGGAATGAGGTGTGGTGCTTTTAATGCCTGTCCACACTCTTCCCTTCAAAAGGTAGAGAATTATTCTACTCCCCTTGGCAACTTGAACAGGCAGAACGAAGGTGTGCACTTTGACGACTAGGTCATAAAAGGCATTGTGTCTTCCTTGTTGCCTTCTCTTGGAACACTCCTCTTGGAGAAACCAGCAGTGTGTGGTGAGGTCACTTAAACAGGCCTATAGAGAAACACAGGCCTTCTGCCAAGAGTTAACAGAATGCAGAAGCCTCTTGCCAATAGCCATATGAGTGCGCCATATTGGAAGCCGATGCTCTGGCCTTAATTAGCCCTTCAGATGGTTACAGCCCTACCTGGAATCTTGACTCATGGGAGACCTTAAGCTGTAACCACCCAGCTAAGCGCCTTCTGAATTCCATAGCCACGGAAACTGTGAGATAATAGATGTTTATTGATTTAAGCCACTAAGTGTTGGGTACTTTGTTACAGAAATAGATAATGAATATGTTTAACAATAGATATGAATATGCAGAAAGAGAAGATGCAGTACACGTGTCAGTGAAAGTTAATCTGTATTATTAGAAGAAAACAAGTTGTTTTTACCCGAGAAAACATAGCCTGAGGTCAAGCGTGCATGCTTTATTTATGCTTTTTTGCTTAATTTCTACTTTATTGAAGAACACAATCTAAGGGGACTAAAAGGAAAAAGGAAAGTGAGGCACAAAAGACAGGAAAAATTCAAAGTGCCTGAGAGAGCTGGCCATGGCTTCAGGGATGATGCAGCCCGTTGCTCAGTCACAGGCGAGGTTTCCAGAAAGATGGAGAGGTGGCATGGAGCTACCATGTCTCAGAGCAGTCAAGTAGGGAGGAAGGGAGAAGAGTTTATCTTCTGGTGTTTTTCTGTTTGGCTAGGATCAAAGTCCTTCTCAGAGGGCCCTGACTCCCAGCACTTCTGGGTAGTACTGGGTTTTCCCTCTGGACACTCCGTGGAAAGGCTAGACCCTTCGTTGGCCCAGTCCTGCCGGAGGAGGGTATTGGGACCATGGGGGCTTCTGCTGTGATGAACAGGAGAGAAGCTGAGATGAAGCCTGCGCTTACCCTCGGGGGGACCGGGAAGAGTGGCGGTGTTGGGAGATGAAGAGGAAGGATTACGGAAACGTGTGGGTCTTTACTAGAGCCATTCTGGCAAGGAGATGAAGTCAGTGTGGGACCCAGAGCGTAGATTGGTCTTGGTGGACCTGGTGGTGCATAAAGACGTGTGGGATTCAGCTCAAGGCACATTGTGTTTGCGTGAAGATCAGAGCATCATCAGGGACCACAGGAACACCCTTACAGAGGCAGCACCTGGTTGTATCCTCACTTTGTGCTTTTGTCTCCTCTTTTGTTAACTCCATGCTTTGTGCTTTGCCTGCTTTTCACACGCACAGGCTTCTAGTGGGCAGCAATATCAGCGATAGCTGATGTTCATCTACCACTTTCTTTGTGCCAGACACTGTTTCCAATATTGTCCTTCTATTAACACATTTAAACTTACCAATGACCCCAGGTGCTAGGTACTATTATAATCAGAATTTTAAAGATGGGATAGCTGAGGTTCATGGAGATCACACAACTTGCTCAAGGTCACATAGCTAGTAAATATAGGAGTGGTAATCTAGGAGCTTAAACCCTGGATTCAGGAAGTCCTACAGTGAATCCTACCATTGCTACAGATTTCTGCTTGAAAGCACTTGTTGGACCGTGATGCCAGGAGAGAGATAAGCAGCAGAGCATAGTGGTTGCACGGAGCTGAGAAGACAGAGGAGGAAGTTGGATCTGCAGGGCAGAGTACTGAGAAGAAAGGAGCTACTCAGAGAAAGACCTTCACATCTTCATATGCCCAGGATGAAGTTCCTAGGCTGGGCAAAGAGTCAGTGTGATGGCCTGTGATCAGACAATTCTCAGAGCCGAAGCACCAGGAGCCAAGTGGACAGAGACCTTGTGCAAACCCAGGTGCTCGGTGGAGACTCCAGGAGGCTGAGTCTTAGGAGGGGCTCCTGGATGCTGTGTCTTGGTAGGATGACATAATTAACAAATAAGGACTTTGGAACTGCTAACGTGCTCAAAGGCTGAAGGCTACAACAAAAAAACGGAACAAGGCTGAGTGACCTGTGACATCATATCAAGCAGTCCAACGTATTTGGAGTACCAAAGAAGTGAGAGCAAAAATTGGTTTGAGAGGAAAATTCCTAATCTTTTTTCCAAAATTTGAGAAAATCTTTAAAAAGCAAATAGATTAAAAAAGTTTAACAAATAAATTCCGGAAAGGTATATGTGCATGCGCACACACATCCCCCCCACACACATACACTCTGAGGCATGTAACAACGAAATTGCTGAATATTGGTTAAGAAGAAAAAAATCTTAAAGAAAGCAAGAGGAGAATGAAATTAAGAGCAAACCCCCTATCTCCTCACAAACAATGCAAGCCAGAATTATAGCCAATATCCTCATGGACATAAAATGCAAAAATCCTTAGCAAATTGAATAGAGCAATGGATAGAAGCATCGTAACCAAGTAGAGGTTATTTGTGGAATGCAAAGGTGAGATTTAATGTTTGGAAATAAAGCAGCGAAAAAACTGTGCTTAACAAACTAAAAACAGAAAAATTATATAATATCCTGATAGTTGAAGAAAAGAATTTCACCAAACACAGCATCCATTCCTGGTAAACACTCTCAGTAGACTTGGAGTGTAAGGAAATTTCCTCAATATAGCAAAGAGTGTCTAGAAGAGAACTATTTCCAATTTTCTGACGTTATTCTTCTATGCCTGGAGCAAGACAAAGAGCACTTTCATTACTTAAATCCAGTATTGTACCAGAGATTCCATGTAGGGCAAGAAAAAGAGATGAAGGGCCTGAGATTGGCAAGGAAGAAGTAGAAGTATCTTTATATAGAGATGACATGAAGATGTATATGCACAAGCCTCAGGAATAGAACATTTTACAGAAGCAAATGCAAAAAGTAATGAGTGAGTATTTAGTAAGATTTCGGGATGTAATTGTAATGTACAAAAATCAACTTTTTTCAATGTATTAGTTATATAAATTAGAAAGAAAGAATAAAATGCAACTTACTATTGCACAGAAAAAGCAAAACACTTTGGGATAATTTACAAAACATGTATATTCTGGCCTGAATGTTTGTCCCCTCCCCTCAAATCCATAAACTGAAATCTTAACCTGTGAGGTGATAGTATAAGTATGGGAAGTTATTAGGTCATGAGGTGTGGCCCTCACCGATTGGATTAGTGCTCTTATAAAAGGGACCTGAGGGAGCACATTGCCCACATCCACCAAGACCATGTTGGCACACACTAGAAGGCACCTTCTAGGAATAGGCCTGCCTTAGGACTCTGAGTCAACTTGACATCTTGATCTTGGACTTTCTGGCATCCAGAACTGTGAGAAATAAATTTCTGTTATTTATAAGCTGCGCAGTTTATAGTATGTTGTTATAGCAGCCCGAATGGACTAAGATGTTATAAGATCTGTGCCCAGAAATGTGTAAGAACCACTGAGAGAAAGTTAAAGGGATAAATAAATGGAGACACTTTTTTGAATTTAGAATTCAATATTAAGATATTAGTTCTCCCCATTGATTTATAGATTCTGTGCAGTTCTAATCAAAATCCCAGAAATCTGTTTTGATAGACTTGAACAAGGACTCTAGAAGTTCTATGGAAAGGCAAAGAACTTTGACGTCCAACATGGTAGCCACCCACCACTATTTAAGGTTTAATTTAGATTAAGTAAAGTTAAAAATTCAGTTTCTCAGTCAAAATAGCCAGATTTGGAGTAGCATTAGTTGCATGTGACTAAAGGATGTTGTATTGGATATAACAGATATAGAACTTTTTTATCATTGCAAAAATTTCTATCGGAGAGTGCTGAAGAATAACAATTTTGAAAGAGCAGAAGGAATTGCCTGATTTCGAGACTTAGCAGTATTCAGGACTGTGGTACTGGCCTAAGAATAGACACCAAGGGCAGCCAACAGAATATCGAGCCTAAAATAGGCCGATGGATATACAATCAATTGATTTTCAACAAAGGTATCTGAGTTATTCTTTTTTCTTTTTATAAATCGTTCTGGAAGAACTGAACATCCTGTATGGAAAAAATTACTTTGCAACTTACACAAAAATACACTTTAAGTGGATCATAGCTACTCAGCAAAAACATAAGAGGAAATGCTTGTGACATTAGGGCAAGAAAAAGTTTCTCCGTACACAAAAACTAAAAATAGAAAAATGATTGGACTGTATCAAAAAGTCGTATTTTTAAAGAAACATAGTTAAAAACATGAAAGAATAGCCAAAGATCAGGAGGATGTGTTGCTAGACATGCATTTTACAAATAACTTGTATTTAGAATATCTAAAGCATTTCTACAACTCAGTAATAAGGAAGGACAAACAGAAAATCAATTTGAACAGGCATTTCACACAGGACACTATATGAATGGCTGTCTCATGCAGGGTCCAGTTGTGCCAGGGCAGTGAGGTAGGTTGCAGAGAGTGCTCAGGGATGGCATGGGAGGCACATGGTTTATTGGGAAAAACTCACAAGGGATCAGTGACTGCTCCAAGAAGAGCTCAGTGGTCACAAGTTGACTGATGGCCCCTCTGTCCTCCCCTTTCATGGTGTCTGTCCAGTGGTGGTTGGGTGGACAAGTGACATGTATCCTCTCCACGGTGCCCTCCGTTCTGTGCCCAGCCCCACTCAGGCAGGGGTGTTACTTACATGTTAAGCTGCAGGAACAGTGTAGCATCTTCAGCTCTGACTTGCTTAGTTTGGTTGTGTGACCAGTGTCCCTAGGAGAAACTGTCCTGTATACACAAGAAGATAGCTTCCTGGGGACAACATTAGCTTGCCCTGGTTCCCAGTGTGCATGAGAGAAGGTCAGTCCTTCAAGATGACGTGTTTCTGGATTTCCAGCCCAGGCTTGCTCTCATGGTTTCCTGAGCTTGGCTTGGTGTGTGGAGTCAGAAAGGGGCATCTAGGATGTAGTGTTTTACTGTCCCCTTGGCTTTAAGGACAATGCAATGGACATGAAATACATGAAAGATGGCGGCCATTACTAGCCATCATGGAAATATGAATGATACCACTGCATGTCTTCTAGAACTGTGAAAAGGAAAAGCACTCACCATACCACATGCTGGTGATGCTGTGGAACTGTCCATTTCTAGAGGTGGAGGGAGGGATCAAAATAGGGAAAACTTGGCAGTTTCTTATAGACACTTGCCATATTGACTAGTGATTCTACTCCAAGAGAAATGAAGAATATATTCACATGGAGCCTTGTACTGAAATGCTCATGGCAGGTTTATTCATCTTAGACAAAAGGAAACAACCAGCCATCCATCTTCAGGTGAAGTTATATACACATCCTGGTATGTCCATACAAAGGGAACACTATTCAGCAATAAGAAGGAATGAGCCAAAAGACAGATTTGATATGGGTGATTCTCAGAAAATACTCAGCTGAGCAAAAGAAGCCAGAAGAAATGAAAATATACTGTAGGATCTGACTTATATAAAACTATAGATCAGGTAAAACTAATCTTTAGTGATAGTAAAACAGTGGTTTCCTTGGGTGGAAAGCAGAATGAAATTGCCTGGATCTGGGCACAGTAGCTCTTTTGGGGGAGATGAAAGTGTTCTATATCTTGAACGTGGTGGTGTTTACAACAGTGTAAGCATTTTTCAAAACACTTCACACCTTACACAAAATGGTGCTTTTATATTAGGTATAAATGATGCCTCACCAAGGCTGATTTGAAAAGATCAAAGATTTATAGGGGAAAATCATAAATCTGTCACACAATCACAAATCCAGTCTACTTTTTTAAAGGAATATGGCATACATAATTTTAGATGCCCCTAGCTGTGCTTATGGACTCCTGTAAATACTATGTAGTTAATGGAGGCCTGGAAAATTGTTCAAGATGTGTGAAATACTCAAGGTACAAAAAGCATATTGTAATATTAGGCAAAGATGTACTGGGCACCTATAATATGACATCCAACTACTAAGTGCTTCACATTTGTTATTTTATTCCTTATCACAAATCGGTGAGATAAATGTCAATATCATACCTATTTTCTATGGGAGGAAACGGAGAAATGGAGAGGTGAAGAACTTGCTAAAAGTTTAGAGTAGAAAGAGTGGAGAAACAAAAACATATTGAGACACAGGGATACAGGTGTGTGTGTGTGTGTGTGTGCGTGTGAGTGTGCGTGTGTGTGTGTGTGTGTGTGTGAGAGAGAGAGAGAGAGAGAGAGAGAGAGAGAGAGAGAGAGAGAGAGAAAATGCTGATGGGCTGGGAACCTCTGAGGAATTACAGAGAGGAAGTCAGTGTCATTGCCCTGGGACTTGAAGGGCATTTCTGCCCATCAGGGAAGGGAGGCATAGCATCCAAGCCAGAAGAACAGCTAGAGGCAGACAGAGAAGCTTGGAAATGTGGGAGGGCTTTGCTTGATTTTCTCCATTTTCGTTTCTCTAGGATTAGTGAGAAGAAGGAGAACCAGGAAGACTTGGCAGGAAACTCGGCTGGTATCCCTCATTTAGAAAGTGTCCCCTTCCTTTTCCCTTACTCTCTGTGTGCCATGAACTTTAGGATATTCATCACGGTAGCCCCTGATGACAGGGCTGGTGCAGGGCGTGTAGGGAGGACCGGAGACGGCCCTCCGCCCTGGCTCCCTGACACCTCTCACCCTGTGTCCTGACGACCTCTGGGCTCCGTTTCCCAAACCTCAAATTGTATAAATATTCACCACAGTGCTCAGATGTTGAAGCATTTTTGATTGGCATGGCTCCCTCCTAACCCAGAGAAGGAGAAATTTATTTTAGACGAACCATTTTTTTCAATTCAGAAATTCTATTTTTCTTAATTCAAATGTCCAAAATTTGTAAATTAGAGAAAATATCTTAGTTTGGGCCTCATTTTCCAAATTCCTAAGATGACATAAAATCTATGACTACTTGCTATACAGTGGATTGTCCACTTGTGCCCCCTGCTCCCATGTTGAAACCCTAACAACCAGTGTGGCCTAGTTGGAGGCTGGACATCTAAGGAGGTACCAAAGGTTAAATGAAGCCTTAGGGTGGGACCCTGATCTGACAGGACTAGTGTCCTTATAGGAAGAGAGCCCAGAAGTCTCTGTTTCCTCCCCTTCTTGTCTCTCTCCACCCCACCATGTGAGAGCCGAGTAACAGCTACCTGCAAGTGGGAAGAGAGTCCCCGGAAACACAACAACTTCGACTCTGTTGGCGAGGTTACCCAGATACATGGGATTTCTAATGGAAGGCCAAGGAGTCCCCATACAGTTCTTGGAGAACTTGCACGGTTTTGTCTCATACACTAGAATTGACTCCATTTACTGTTCTGTTCTGAGTCTCTGAATACTTAAAACTTAATGGACACTATGCAAGGCTTTGTATCTGTACCTATTACCGTTGCATTTACCACTTACCGTAACTTTGGAAAATGAAGATATTTTTTTCTTCCTATCACCCCCATTTTCTATTTGGGAAACTGAGGCTTAGGGTGCTTCAGCAATTAGTTTGAATGGTCCAGTAAGAGGCAGAATGAGGCCTGATGGAGCCCACACCCTGTGATTTCAGCCTGCGTGCTACACTGAACCATAACCCCAAACCCAAATTTTGGAGTGGACTTTTCTCTGCGGCTTCCTTGCAGCTGCTGCCCCGGGGTCTCTTCTGTCATGCTTTGGGTTTGAGTGTTGCCTGTGCTGCTGGGGGCCTGGGAGGCTGACGCTGTTGACAGATGTCACCTCCTGTGAGTGCCAGTTGGCCAGGCTTCCTGGGACATGCAGGCGCACATGCAGCCCCTGACAGTCTCCTGACAGTGCGCTGAGGAGCCTGAGACTGCCATTTGTTTCGGAACGGATCTCAACACCACAAACACTTTGTCATCTGTCTACACCAGTGCCGCTTTGTTAGCCAGACTGCCACTTCTTCAAGGGCAGTGTGGGGAGGCACATGAGGACCACTGCAAGTACCTGGTGGTGGCTTCCTTAAGGAGTGCTCTTGGGGTGGAGCTTAGGAGGGCACAGATCCAACTGGGAGCTGCCAGGCTGGGGAGGGGCTGGCGGATGGGACAGGAAGGGTGAGCTGCTTGCTGGAGCAAGATACTCCTAAGTTTCTGTGAGGGCCTGTCATCTCCAGGGACGGCATGCACACCTTTTTGTGTGGGTACATACATATATTTAAAGAAAAAAAATCCTTAAAGGTGTCTGTAACATATAAAAGGTAAAGAACTCCTGTTTTAGTAACTGGGCTGTGGGACCTCTCTTGTCACATCTGATTTCAGTGTTAGAGTCTGTAAACAAGTCTGTATGGCACCTGGCAAAATGCCAGAGGGAGTGGTTTGTGAAGTAACACCAGCGAGCCATTAAGTGTGGAGATTTCTTATTGGTTGACTGATGTATCTAGTTTATGCTAATTAGATAAGCTGTGTGGAATGTATAAATACCTCTCCTGTCCTGTAATAAACGGCTCCTTCTCCTGCTGTATCCATCTACACAAGTTATTCGTCACCCCCCGGTTATTTTGCTGCAGCCGGACTGTGGCATTTCAGGTTTTATTTACTAAGCTA
Organism: Marmota marmota marmota; assembly: GCF_001458135.2. NCBI lineage: Eukaryota > Metazoa > Chordata > Mammalia > Rodentia > Sciuridae > Marmota > Marmota marmota. The sequence goes on along the minus strand of NW_025999932.1, from coordinate 8,199,951 downwards.
ACTTGGGCTGGTAATAGTCATTAATCCCAACAACGACAGATACTTGCACAGGTAACTCTTCCTTTCACTGGAAGGCTAAAATCTCAACACTAGAAGCAGTGACATGAACCTGCCATGGCTCCTGCTTTCTGAAGGTCTATATTCTGTGATGTTGTGGCCCTTATGCATATATATAAAGACCAGATATGCAGATAATAGAAAATCTGGGAGTGGTCTCAAATTTTGGTATTGAAATACACACACACACACATATATATTTAAATTTATCTGTATAAGAATTTCACTGACAGAAGCAGAGAGGGTGTATCTGAATTCTCAACTCAGAAGGTGACATTGAACTGGTTATTTCAAATTTTTGTCCTACATACACACACACACACACACACACACACACCCCACAGGAACTCATTTGCTCATATATTTTATATATGCCTACAGTTAGGAAATTCTAGAATGTCTTGGTGAAGGACAGAAATGTGAAATAAGCGGTTCAATGCCACCTCCCAAGTCGGTCACTGGTGTCCTCCACCTACCAGGCAGGGTCAGCCCCTGTTGGAGCTGAGCATTTCTCGGGGCAAAGGTACAATGATGCTGGGAGGACAGCACCTGGGCTCTGTGGTCTGTGAGTGCCTTGTGCAGTACACGGGAAGTAATTTCTCAAAAGGGCCATCTTCGACTGCAGCACTGTGTCCTGAAGATGCCTTCCAAGGGCAATCAGGATTTAGCCAGGGGGCGAAGTAGAGGAAGTTTTAATGTATAAGGTGAGTCTTCAGAGACTCTGAAAAACCCATTAACGGAGAAGTTATTAATGTCTTTTTTTTTTTATGAAGCTATAGTGCAGAGGCAGACCCCAAAGAAACCAGTCCACATTATCAAGCATTTTATAGAAATCCATTTTTAAAAATAGTAGAATGCTCTAAATGAAGTCTTGTGGTGGGAGCTGAGTACGTGCCTGGCCTCCTGGGCCAGCTGTGGATTTTCTGAGGAATCGAGGGAAATTCTCCTCTGAGCCTTCACCCGAGACAAAGACACAGAGCCACATCTTCCACTGTAAAACCGGATCATCTTTTTACTTTGCTTTTACTCAGATTTGATTTTCTTCCTTTCTTTCTTATACTTCCCTTACCTAACCCTAACATCTTTAGGTCTCTGTTAACTTGAATCTAACTCTAAAAATATCAAATTATAAAAACTTCATTAATCATGGCTGTGATTCCCAGTCAAGTGCTTTCTCCAAAAACAGTGGAATAACTGGCCTTGTGGAAAAGGCACCTCCCACCCAGTGTCAGAGGGAACAAGCTCAGGTATTATTTTGTCCTGCAGAGCTTGATAGATTTGCATTCATTTTCATTAGACTGGCAGCCTTTTGTGAGCAGAAGCTGGTGCTAACTCATCTTTGGGTCCCCTTCTCACGGCATGGACCTGGTGTCCAGTAGTGATTGATGCGTGCTTGTCGGATGAGCAAATTCTGAGTCCATTAAAGCTCTGTTTCCATATGACACAGAGGCTGCCTTCTCTTTGCCAGAACCTCTGTTAGTTGCTGTCAGCTGCGGGGCTGAGACAAATCAGAGGTGGTCCTCATCGTCGACACCCCAGGGTCTACCGGGGTCATCAGTGGCGTGGAGACCAGGGAGAAAGAAGAACTGTCAGCAGGTGCTCTGCACAGACAAAGGAAATGGGAAGCTGCAGGGGTCAGCAGGAGGACTGAGGCCGGAAGTGGGAAGCTGCAGCCCAGGCCATGTGACCACCTGCCTTGGCCATAGTCCTCTGGAAAGAAAGCTGTCAAAATGAAGGTTGGGGTCCTGGAGTGTGTGTGGGTCCCAGAGACCAACCTGAGGATATTAACCTTGAATCCTGGCCCAGGCACTCCAGCAAGTTCTGAGCAGGGCCTTCTTGTCTCTGTGTTATTTGTTTGATGGCCCATTAACTCCTTGCCCCCTTGCCCATTCACCCTGGTGAGGGACAATATTTGCTGCTGATGGTGAGTGAGAGTGAGTGGAAAAGAGTCAAGATAAATCATTAATGGGGTTCACTTACCCAAAGGACTTCTAGCTCTAAAAGTCTAGTATTGTAGCAATTCTTCATTTGATTTTCATTTGAAACCTATATTTTGCTTTTCCTTTACATTTTACCTTATCTAGCCCAGTTAATTTTTCTTACACTACCAACTTCAGTTTTTGCCTCTGTTTTTCTTTGTTTTCCCCTTTCGTCTTCATTTTTCTTCCCTCGAGCATTGGCAAGAAAAGAAAAAAAAAAAGAAACTTTTCTTTTGTTACAACTGAACTTAAAACAGAGATATAAATGATTTTTAATAGTTGAGCTGTGCTGTAGAGTTTAAAGAAGATATTTTTGACTCCATTGAATTTTAAAGTATATTAAGATGGCTTTAGGTTTTTACTGTGAATCTGGTAAAAGCTGATCACCCTCCACAACTTGGCATCTAATGACAGGAAACCATTCCTCTCTCCAGACCCACTGCGGAACCTCAGGTCAGCAGGCACCTGCACAGCCAGGATCAACTGTGGGTCAGGAGGGGGAGATTGTCCATCACCTATAGGAAGCCCTGCTTTGCCCTTTGGCTTTGTCTAACCCTCAAAAACCTCCAATCCTCACCTGGTGGCAAGCTAAAGTTTTGTCCAGTGGCCAGTTAGAAACAACAGCAACGTGTGCAGTCCCTTGGGCTCCTTGGAGCAGGGCCATGGTCCCTGCTGCTGGCCACTCATCTGGGAAAGCATCCTGCAGATTTCAAGCTGCAAGGGAAATGCAAACTAGGTCTCTGGGCTCCAAAGAGGAATGGAGCAGCAGTAAAACATGGCCAGGAGCACAGAGAGCCTTTCATTTTACGAGATACCAGGCATTACCTGTGCTGTGCTGCGTTCTATGGGACGATAAGCCAGGAGTCTCAGATTCTACCTACTGTGTGGAAGAGCTGGAGACAACTAAGAAGAAGAGTGTATGTGTGCTGTCTTTATTGCAGTGATTATTTCTCCATCATAGTGAGTGTTCTTGATAGATAAAATTTGCAGCCTGTGGATTTAGATAGGGAGGGTTGATAAACAGCCCGAATTGGAGCCCTGTGGCCTGGTGGAGATGAGCGAGTGTGATTGTACACGTGTGTCACAGACTTACAGGTGCCTGCTAACAAAATCCAGTGGGCTGTGTGTGGCTTTGGTTTTAAACCTTCAACTTCAAAGTGACATCTGAAGACACTAAGATAGCACCCAACATAACTCAAACATCTGGCTCATCAGGACGCCTTGGGAGGTCAAAATCATCTCTTTCTTAAGAAGTAAAGGGGTTTGATTTTGCAACTTCAACACACCATCTCTCAGGATTGCTGGCACTGCAACTCCCTGTGCTAGAAAGAATGTTGACAAAGAAACAAAGTCATCCCTACTAGAGGACATCCTTGCAAATGCTACCTCTGTTCTGAACTCAAGGGTTTCAGTGTTATGAACTAGATAGGACTATTCTCCGTTTTTCACCCGGGGAATGGTATATATGTGCATATTCTTCAAGGCTTACTTTTTCATTTTAAATGAAATAAGGGTTTTCACATGCAAGCTCATGTTGTAAGAAATGACCCCAGCTTGTTATTTGGGCTATGGAGGGGTTTTCTGGGCCATTGAGGAATTTCAGAAGTTCTTTGAGACTTCTTGCTATGCCACCTGTCAGTTTGAATTGAGGGACCAGCAATTTCATTGGGCAAAAAGCATCATGTTGATAAACTTTCAATCTCATATCATCACCATTTTTGGTATGAATACTACCATCCTGGCCATTTGATAGGAACTACAGGTGCATGGGAACCAGTGCTGTTAACTGGCATTTCCGCTCTTTTCCTTCTCCCAGGGTGGCTGTGTTAGCTGAGGTGGTACCGGCAGTGGTTTCCTCTTGCTGCTACAACAAACTGCCACAGACTCATTGGTGCCAGATAAAAACAAATCAAGGCTTAGCTACAGAGTTTATTGGAAAACATTATCACTGGAGGGTGAAGGTCCTGTTGTCATGGGAGAATGTAGTGACTCTGAAGGCTGCAAAGATCTCAGAGGTCAGGAAGAAAAAGGCGTTTCCTTCCTAAGGAAGAGCAAACAGGGCTACAAGACCCTAGTGGGAATGGGAGGATGAGAGTCGCATGACAGGGCAGTTCCCTGGAGAGCGTGTCGCCCTGAGCTCACTCTACCCTTAGGAGAGGACATCTGTGGGGGGCTGCGTGCTGGCTCTGGTTGGGGAGGCTTAAGTTCAGAGGCCTGGGGAGGAGAGAAGCTGAGCTCAACTTTGACTCCTGTGTATTTTGTTCCAGTTGACACTGTGGACAAAACAGCGTGGCTAACCATGGATGAAGCACAGAATGGGCATCTGGAGGGTGTTTTAGTTAGCTTTTTCATTGTTGTGATCAGAATGCCTGGAAAAAAAAAAACAAAAAACTGAAACAGGCAAAGTTTATTTGGTGTCCTTAGACGGTTGACTCCATTGCTCTGGCCCAAGGTGGGCAGCACATCACGGGGGGAGGGCCCAGTGGAGGAAAGCTGCTGAGCTCATGGCAGAGTTAGCAAATTAGCAAGGTGGATGAGGGGGCTGGGGATGTGGCTCAATTGGTAGCGCGCTGGCCTGGCATGCGCGAGGCACTAGGTTTGATCCTCAGCACCACATAAAAATAAATAAAGATATTGTGTCCACCTAAGGAAAAAAAAAGTGTTACAGGCAGAAGGGGCTGCAGGGAAGAAGGACCCTTCCCAGGCATGCCCCAGTGACCCACCTCCTCCAGCCATGCCCCACCTGCCCATAGTCAGCATCAGTCAGTCCATTCAGACTAGGATGGACTGATCAGGTGACAGGACTCACAATCCAATCATTTCATCTCTGAACATTTCTATTAACAGGAGTTTTGGGAGGACACCTCATATCCAAACCATAACTGAGGGTCTATGCTTGGCCTTGTTATGGGCAGGTTCAAGATGAACCTTATCCAAATCGTGTGGAGAAGACTGATTTTTCACAATTATTCATTTCCTAGAGCACATCATGATGAAGGGCTGTATTCACATGAGCTTATTTCTGAGATCCAAGGCACTGGGTAAATCCGAAACTGTCAGCGGCTTAAAACAACACCAATTTCCTCTCTCACAGTTCCGGAGGCTAGGAATCTAAAATGGGTATCCTCGGTTGGGTGGTGGCAGGGCCATACCTTCTGAAGACCCCAGGTGGCTCTGTTTTCTCCCACGTCACAGCTTCCAGAGGCCGCTGTATTCCTCTTCCAATCTTCAAAGCCAGTAGAGGCTGCTGGGGTCTTTCTCACATCCCATCATCCCAACATGGTCTCTTCTGCTTTATTCTTTCATATTTAAAGACCCTTGTGATTATATTAGGTCCACCTGGATTATCCAAGATGCAGCTATTTAGCAACTTTAACTCTATCTGCAAACTTCCTTCTCTTTTGCCCCATGAACAAACACATAGATTCTAGGAATTAGGACTTGGATGTTTTTGAGGGCTGTTATTCTGCCTTCCACTGAAGATGCCCTGAATAATTCATATGAGGTACACAAGTGTCTTATCTAATACTACTTTTTGATCCTTAGAGTTTTTCCAGCTTAAGGCAAAAGCTCTCACACCTCATCATCACAGGTCTCTTCTACACTTTCTTAAAATTTCTTGAGGACCCCAAAGAGTTTTGTTCATGTGGGTTTTTACTGATATTTTTTTGCACTAGGAATTAAAATTGAGAAAAGCATAAACATTTTTATTCACTAATTCATTTACAATGTCAATGATAAGCTCATTATATGTAAGATATATTTTTCTTAAAAAACATATTTACTAGAAAAAGATTTCAGCAAGAAAAATAGCTGCATTGCTTTGTATTTTTGAAATCTCTTTTGTATCTTACTTGATAGAAGAGATCTAGACCTCATGGAGGCTGCCTTCAATCTGCTGCAATATATGGTTTTGGTTGAAGGATATGAAGAATATCCACCCCCCACCCCCCCAGCTAATGGTGCTGGGAAAGGAGGGGGTACGCAACAGCCTTCATAGATAATTGTGGATTTGCTTCTTTGATATTACACCAACATTTGACAAGTGGGGCAAGTGACAGTGAGTTTTTCATAGTCTATTTCTGCAAAATCTAGCATATTCCTTTGTAAAATACTGGTTCACAGTGTTATGAAGATCTTCCAATTGTTGTCACATTTCATAGTACAACATTGAAAAATCACATTTGCTAATATCACTACTAATTTCATCACAAAAATCTGTTAAGTATTGGAAAGCTTCCAGTGGTGATACAAGCGTTCTAAATTTCCATTATTTTCCCCCTCTGGAAAGGTCAAATTTTATCACTGACAACAAATTTGCTTTTTGTTTTTTGTTGACATTTGCACTGTTGTTGCAAAAGCAGCAGTGAGTAAAACAAGGCTGCCTTTGTACACATCCAGGCAGCAAGAGGACACTGTGTTAATCGTCCTCAGAATCTCCCCTCCTGCCTCACAGTCACAGCAGAGACAAAAGCAAACACAGCCACTTCCTCTGAAACAGGCCCCTGATGAAGCAACACGATTGTTTATTTTATTAAATCTCAACACTTTAGTGCATTTAAAAAATATTCTGTGTGATGGCACGATAAGTAGTTAGAGTGTGCTTTTACTGTGTACCATGGGACAGTTGTTGTCTCCAAGAAAAGACCTCGAGCTAGTGGAATCTGAGCTGAACTGCCACGTTTATGTAGAATAACATTCTTTCCTTGAACGAATGGTGGAAAGAAAAACCAAGGTTTGCAGACTTGGGTATTTGGTGGTTATTTTCTTGAAAATGAACCAGGTGAGCCAGTCACTTCAAGGAAAACAACACATGGTGAAGACACAATCAATGACATAACATTATTTGGAAAGAGCGGTCACTGAGTGCTCTTGGGACTTCCAGAGTTGCTACAGCACACTCTTTAAGAACCTCAATTAAATTTTAGCTCCAGAAGGAAATAAAAATATTAGGCTTGCTTATGTTATTATAGACATTTTATATCTAGTCATCAGAAAGAACAAGACAGTTGACAGGCAGGTCATGTTTGGGAATTTGGAATCAGAAAGCTTTGTAAAACCAATGGGTCCCAAGATACCAAGAGCCATGTGTTCTGCCACTGTGAAGCTACTCTAAGTCACCAGGGACCAGACCGGAGGCAACGGTTTCCCTGTGGAGTTGAATGGAGTAGAATACTCCAATGACCAGACAGGTTCATCTCTGCTCAGAAGACTTTGGTGTGACCTAAACAACTGACTGTTGTGAACGTGTGCTTGCTCATATGGATGGGCAGAACCAGCTCCGCATCATAACTCTACCGTGAGATCATGAGTCCCACTTGGCTGGTGTGGGCTGGCTGCTCAGCAACACTCATGTTGTTTGCATGACTTCACCTGCTGGATTGAGGCCTCTTGGATCTCCAGTTCTTCTTTTGGCCAACACTTTTTATTGTTCTGAGACTTTGTGACATTTAGGACCAGATGTGCTGAGCTTGCGTTCCCCCTGCACCCTCCACCCTGACTCTGTCACAGGCCTGAGTCACAACATCCTGGATCAACTTTCATCACTTCAGGCCCAGAACTCCTATTCTGGGCAAATGCACTTGTTGTTGATCCTTTGGAGGTGAGGGTCCCCCCAGGGTCCAAGAGCAGAGCACTCTCCTGCTCTTTATCATTAGCTCGTTGCTTGGAGTGAGGCAAAATCTTCCAACATCAATGGTTTTTAAAATTCTCAGATCAAGGATCAGAAATCCTCTCACTAGAGTCTAAATGTGTTTTAGAATGATGATTTACTCTTGAACCTATATCTTACTCATGAAGGCAGTGTGAGTCACATTTTAAAAATTGCCAAGGATAACTACACTTCAACTTCTGCTAATCAAAACCTCGCAGAAGCATCCCATTCAGTCCTCCCCAATTCCCTGCATGTCAGCTGTCACAATGCCCTTCAAATGCAGGGTGACTGAGGTTTTGCTGCTTTGGTGAACAAATCCAGACCACACCTGGTTATGAGGAAAGCTGGGGTTCCTATCAAAGTCTTTCTCCCTTTAACAACATGCTGCTCCTTTTCCAAAGAAGAGCATGTTGCTAAGATTTTCTTCATCTACTGGGTATAGACACAATTAAAATTCAAGTTTCTTTCCATTAAAGTACTTTTCATTTTTGTTAATGTAGAGGTTCCTAACATTTCTGTCAAGTTCTTGCAGGTGGAGAAAAGGAACCTTCAACCCTGTTTTGCCCTCAGTTCAATTGCTGCTGTGCATCAACCACTCGGTGCACTGGGGGGTGCCTGGTGTCTTGCCTGGTGTAGGGCCTCAGGCACCACGATTGCTCTGAGGGTCTGTCCTGAGTCAGTAGTGATGAGGTGGTGGTCAGCTCTGGGTGAGACTTGCTGATAGCTCTTGACCAGCATTCATATACCCCACGTCTCTGCAAAGTGACACGTTACCTCCTTACATGGGAAGGCAAAGGGCTGGTTAAGCATGCTCCCAGCTAAGCACCCATTTGAAAGCTCTGCTGGCTGAGGCTCCCTGGAAGGTCTGGCTTTTCTCAACAAAAAAAATGACTCTCAAGCCAAGCGGCCTTTTCTTCTTTGTCCTTTTCCTTGAGCTCATGGAGCTGCCCGACAATGCTTGCCGTGTCGAGGGATGTCCCCGGGGCTACCCAGTTCACCCCTCTGCTTCGGCCAGTTCACCCATGTCAAGCAATAAATCCCAGCATCCCCAAGGTTTGTTTGCTTCAGCCACCAGGTGTTTGGGCCTCATTTCTTCTTCATGAGCCAGAAAAATAGTGCTTTCCTCTTTGTCTCTCTACAACTAATCTGAAATTCTTCAGGCATTATCTGTAAGTGCTGAGTCTTAATGTTTCCTTTCAAACTTTTAATCAGCTGCACAAGGCAGATGTGTTCGTCTCCTGTGTGTTTCTTGTCATTTATAAGTGCCAGTTTGTAGTTTTAATATCATCTGAAATGTCAGGGCTCTGGCATGATTCTAATTTTAGTTGCTTTCTGTCTTTCCTCCATTGTTTATCAAAACGGTATGCACACTCCTCTGCTCGGTAAGGATACGCTGAGCGCCCTGTCACATTTGTCTTAATGTTGGGAGTCCATCTGGCTCCTTAAAGATGCATAATTTCTTTTTTAATCTTAAAGGAGATTATGTTATCTCTGAGAGGCATGTGGCTGGCACCTATGGGCACACACTGGATGCACAGGAAGTCTTCTATGGCTCTGGATTCCCAGGCTTGCTGGCTCTCCATCACTGGGAGTCAGGAAGTACCATTACACTGTCATCACTTGGCTACTGCTCACTGAATGTTACACTCTGCATGTGTAAGGTGGCTTAGTCAAATAGTGGTTGATTCCCCCAAGAGCACAAAATGGGACATCCCAGTGTCTCAGTCTCCTTTTGCCCTTCTGTCCTGCCATACTGACCTCTTGGCTCTTGCCTACCACCTTGTTACAAGATGGCGGCCTCCGTCCAGTGTCACTCCCATACCTCAGGTGGGAGCAGGAGGAATGGCCAGAGGTTGCCTTCTTCTTCAGGGGCATTTTGCTTTTTCTTAATTGGGAGAGGATGGCAACTTCAAAGTTTTCTGCTTATCACATCTGGGCCAGCTCTGTGCCCTGACCCTGTTGACCATCCCTACACACCACCCTTGCAAAGCGGGTAGTGAAATGGAGCTTTTCAGCAGGGCATATTGACAGCAAGGAAAACTGGGATTCTTCAGTGAGCATTAAAGAGAGTATTGATTGTACAATTGGCCTGAGGTATTGATCTTAGTCTCTGGAGTCTATTAGTCTTTCTTTTGTCTGGCCCTGTCTGGGTAGTTTGAGGTGTTCTTATTGATGCTACATGCTTCCTTAGACCTTCAGTGTCTGTCTAGTCAACCTCAGGCCATTTTTTTTTCATCAGTGTCCCTAAAAACAAGCAGGTAACTTGGGCCAAAACCCCCAGTCTCTGCACTCCCCCTTTGAGGCTGCAGGTCACACCCCTTGCTGAATCCACAGTTCTTTATTTTGGAACTGAGAAGTACTCCCAGTCTGCTGCACATCACAACTATCCTAGTTTTCCAGTCCAAGCTTCCTTATTGATTCTTGAATTTGCTTTTTTTTGTGTGTGGCATTTTCACCTTTACCCTCAGCACCTCTACCACCAGTTCTGAAGTTGTTATTTTCTTTGGGCTATGGGAAAACTATGCACCCTGTGACCAATAACCTCTTAGAAAGTCTCAAAAGCTTTATGCAATGGTACTCACAGAGATCAGGAAATGAGTCCGCATGCCAGGTGTTTTCTGTGTTAAGTGCACTCCTCTGAATGTGCTCTGACCACACTGCCTTTACTGAGTGGATTTGAATCATCAGGGCCCCTGTGAGAGGCTCAAATTGAGGATTTTCCCTCTAGTCATTGCTGCTATTCCCAGATGACCTATGGTCAGGAGAACTGATGCAATGATCTGGACAGGAAATCTGAATTAGTAGTTTTCTTTCCAAGTAATACAGCTGCTGGGTGAAAACTTAGGGTTCTGGAGCTAGAAGGGGACCTGGGCAGCGCCGATCAAACCTAGGTGCTTCATGTCCGAGGACACCGTCCTCTAGAGAGAGTGACCGATTAGAAGTTGTATTGGTCATCAGGTCTTAGAAGCCAAGTTCCACATGTGTGGTCACAGGGCTCTGCCCCCACATTATATTTTTAGGGAAAGACTTTATCTTCTACTACTGTCCACTTCACCTGGAGGGCCGGAACCATCAACAAGTTTGACCATCAGAAAGTGAGTGGTTCTTAGGTGTGCAGCCACCTGTGCCAACAGGTAGCATTTGGCGGCCTTTATGAAGACACTAAGGGGTCTCCGTCAAGTCTTTTTATGTTTTCTAACACATCAAGTGCCTTCATCTTCTTGCCCTCTACACTTAGAAAGTATTTTGTTACTGCACAGTATATCACTGTAATTGCTTTATCTAATTAACCTGCAAGAAAAAAAGGTGAAAGTTTTCAAGAGTCAGGAACGTATTTAATTCACCTTAGTGACTTAACTTTATTTAGTGCAAAAGTCTTCCATATACAGTGAGATCGATCACATCACTGATTTTCTTAATTGCACTTTCCTCTTGAGTGCACTTAAAAGCCTCAGCACTGCACTGTTTAATGCTTATGTTCTAAGGCTTGGGTAGTAGCTACCAGATGGAAGCTGATGCTTTAGAAGGTACTTAGAAAAGACAGTGTCCTGGGACCCACTCCCCCTTCTTATACCCTACAAATTCTGGACTAATTGGTTTCAAGTTTTTATGGGGAATTATTATTATTGAAATTATTACAAGATAACTAAGCAACAAGGCAAAGTCCTTTGATGCAGTCAGGGTAGAGATGAACGTTTTCATGGGTCTACTGAAACAATGCTTAAATTTTCAACATTCATGCACTTGAACATACATTCTATTTTTTTTTGATGTGTGTGTGTGTAATGCTATGCATAGGTCATTTAGTGTGATTTATAGGAATATACACTTATGATAGCCATGATAAATATAAACATTGTGCTCAATGCTATCTCTTCTACAATCAAATTTGTTTTTAGGACAAAACTAATCAGTCAGATCCCACTGAGGCAAAGCTGCACTGAGCATAAAAAGAGGCGGTCAGATTTCATGTGTCATTAAATTATTCAGATCATTATTTAATAATTGGTTCTCCGGCAGACAATGATAGTTTCCCCTCAATATCCATTCTCTCTTCTTCTTTAATCATAAAACTCCCAAATGCTAGCTGGGGACATAATTTCCTAGAATAAAGACTAAATTCCCCAACCTCATTCACAGCTGGTGTGGCCATATAATTAAATTCCAGCTAAAGTGAGATGAACAGGAGTGGGATAGACATTTTCTGGGAAGGACCCTTACTGGGAGGGTGCCTGTACCTCTGCCCTTTCCTCTGTCTCCATGGAGACGTGTTACTAGCGGGGATGCCGCCATCTTCATCCACAAGTCTGCTGCCAGATGGTGGAATGGCTGGTTTCCTGATGACTGTGGAGCCTTTGTCTGTCTTTATGAGCAAGAAATTATTTCTTGTTTTAGCCTCTCTTAGTTGGTGTTTTCTGTCTCACAAAGCCGAACTGAATTCATCACCCATATTATAATTGGATAAGCCACTTCTTTTAGAGGAGGAGTGAGTTGGACGTCACATCTGGTTAAGTCCATGAATAATTCAGGAAGAACTCCTGGCCCCATGAAAGTCCATTTTATGCTGTTGATATTTTCCCACTTCTGTCTGTTTTGATATATTTTGGCTTTTCTGGTTGTCTTAAAATGTCCTCTTTCTATCTTGATGGGCTATAATCAAAGCTGGTGAAACCAAGAAGAGAAGAGTGGATAAAATCAGCTGCCCCAGTCACAAACTGCTTCTCTAAGAATCTCAGATGCCATGTCTGAGAAGGCTCACACTTATCACAGGAGTTCTGAGGGCTATGCACACGAAGAATAAAATTATCAATTGAATGAATTAGAATTGGAGATTAATGGAAATTATTTTTTCAAGAGATATCAGCATATAAATGCTAAATTTGAAATTAGCCTTTGAGGTTTTAGATTGTGACATCAGCAATTGTACAATGGTTTTGATAAATTAGAAAAGCTGTGTGTGGAAATGATATGCACATATTTAGGCCCAAAAGTGAACTCAGTTCTAACACATTGAAATTATCCAAATGAACACAATAGCCAAATAATCACATCCTAGAATAGCCCCAGCTTAGAACCAGTGCCTCACTACTGAAATCAAATGGCCATGACAGAGAGTGGATGTAATCAGAGGGAGGGAGAATTGACGAGTAGTCTTCACCACCAATCAGTTAGCAGTCACCTCCTTCTTCCTACTGGCCACTGTGGAATCTGTTACACATCACATGTCAATTCATAGAGAAATACTAGAGGAACTTATGTGTTACAGAAAACATTTGTCTCAGAACTACAAAAAGATCAAAGACAACAGAGAATGTTCAAAAAGAACAAAAAAATATGTTTAGAAAAATGAGTTTTATAAGAAAATGCAGTATAGTTTATCATAGAGGATTGTTAGAAGAAGTAGAAATTATTTCATCGAATCAAGTATATATGTCTAGCCCATGTTCTACAAATATATAATAAGCTACAAATTCTACCAGCTTTTAGATACTAAAAAATCAGAGTAATGATTAATTAGATTGGGAATTTGTCTCTGTAGTAAAAGATTACCTTGACAGTAGATGGAAATAATGGAATTTCTATTCTAAGAAATAATCTCCCCAAAGCAATATTACCTTTGCTGGGACCAGGTAAGCAAATTTTGATGGTATTCCCTTTAGACTTCCAAAGAGAAGTGAACTTACATGAAAATGAAGAAATATGAGTTTTAAACTATCAAATAAGGAAGAAATGAGACCAATGGGTTGGAGATGAAATCAAAGCTCAACAATTGCATTTTGGATTTTATTTTACTGAAGTGAGCAGAAAGACTTATTGCCCAATCTTAAAAGAGAATAAAAAATGGAGTCAATTATTTGTCATGTGTCTGTGAAAACTTGTTGGAAACTATAGTTTAGCTTGACTCCTATCTAGTAGATCTGCTTACTTTTCATTTTTAAATTTTATTTGGACATATAATTAAAAATTGTATGTAATGACAATGAGCTTTCATTTTTCAAAAGACAAAATTAATGATCATATTATACAACAATAAAGAGATGTGAGTCAATGAATGACTATCTGAAGAAGTGAATGGAAAATATCTTAGCATCCTTTTTGAAATTCAATTGAGCAGCTCTCCTCAAATATAAGCAAATTTTTTTTTAAAGCTCAAATTAAGGGTCTTCACTAACTCTACATATATTGCTCATGTGGTCAGGAAATGAAAAAAACCCTTTCATTTAGGAATATTTCAAATTTGTTTGCAAAATATAGCTTACAAGAACTTTCTTAATTGGAGACTAAATAGTTTTTGGAAAAATTTGAATATGTTCCAAACAATCAATTATTTCCATTGTTTATTTCTTAATATAATTTGGGAGAAGCAGGAGGAATTTTATTGATAATTTCCTTTACTGAAACAACCATGATTAAGGAAATAGAGATTTAAAGTTCATGGTAGAGCATGCTCAGTAGTAAAAATGGTTGAGATGTATATGGCTCCCTGTCCTCATTCAATAACTGTGGGAAACTGAACGGGGTTATCCTTAGAGCAGCAGAATCATTTACCACTGGAAGTCACTAAGAGATGGCCTAGTTCAACCCCTCACAATATTTTTAGCTTAATTAATAGTAGTATTTGTATTACTGCTTCTTCTTTAACAAATAAACATACATAAAATTTGAGAAACAGAAAAGTACAAGGGAGAACACTACACATTCTCTCCACCCTGTAATACTATAAATATTTTTGGCATTTCTTCATCTATTATTTTTTCTCTTCCTCTCACTTCCTTCTGTCACAATTACATTTTCAAATCACACTCCAGAAAATTATTACATTTCCACTGTCAATTAATTGTTTTATCACATCTCTACTGGGTTGATTCTCACTGGCTTAACAATAGCAATGATTTTCAGTATAAGATTGTTACTCTTTCTTATGTTCTTAATTCTAAGACTGTTAAATCTTATACAATCAAAAAATAATGAGTACATTTTATGAAATCTCCTTCAATTATGGGACTACAACATTTTTCTTATTTGGGTTAATAATGCTCTATTGTTATAATGCTAGAATCTCTTTAATGAATACAAGGACCTTTAGCAGATCATAAATTTGCTAAGATTTTGGTTAGGACTCTTACATATACATACAAAATACCTGGGTAGATCTGTAATTTCTGGTGTAGTGTCAAACTTTATGAGGATTATGGTAGATTTATAAATATATTGTTTAGCTTAACTTTTGTCCTAGGTGTTGAAAAGATGTACAAATGATCAGGATGATCTGGCTTGCTAAAGGTTGAAGTAATTCATCAGACACACTGTGGAAGTGGTGTCTTCCTTGTGTGTTATTGGTTTTTAGTCACATTCAGGTTTTCTATATCCTTTTAGTTGAGTTTGGTCATTTATTATTGTACTAATATAATCTCCATTTCTTTGATATATACCAAATTCTTAATGTGAAATTTTTAAAAAGTCCATATTTGTGATTTAGCTTTTTTCTCCTACTTTTGATTTTTTTAATTTGGCATTTTGGTTTATTGAGCTAACTAAAAAGCAACTATGATAATAAATATATTAATTTTAATTTTCCTGTATTGTTATTTTTTATTCTTTTCTATTCATATATAAATGACTTTGTGATTAACTTATTTTTTGTATGTTTATACTCTGTTTATTAAATCACATATTAGTATTTTTTTCTATTTGTTTGAAATGTTATCATATCTTTAGGTTTTAAATATTCATATGTCAGCCTCCTCATAGTTATTTTTTGTGATTTTTTTTCTCTCTTTTTTATCTATTAATCTTTTGATTTTTTAGTAGACAAGATTTATTTGTATTATGTGAGTAAATTAATTCATAATATTAGAGTCTTCTAATTAATATTCTGGCCTCTATAATAACATCTACCTCTACAACTATGGAATTAAAATTGTTTGTCCGAGTTTAAGATCAATTTACTATTGATGACTTTTCTGTAGAATACAAAACTTGATTTAGCTTAAGATGAATTTCTTAATTACAATTATTTTTATTCTTTATATCTTTCAATCTCTCTGATCTATCCCATATTGATATTGGCATCATGAAGGGGTTCACTGTATTTTTAATGTTTATCAATTTTTCTTTTCATTTCTCATAAGAAAATATATATATCCAAATTTGAAAACACATAATTTATAGGGTTATTTATAAAATATTCTTATGCCATTATATTATGGGGAATATAAATTTATTGCATATTGGTCTTAATTATATATTAAA
The DNA here is from genome assembly GCF_001458135.2 of Marmota marmota marmota. Lineage (NCBI taxonomy): Eukaryota > Metazoa > Chordata > Mammalia > Rodentia > Sciuridae > Marmota > Marmota marmota. The sequence goes on along the minus strand of NW_025999932.1, from coordinate 8,184,009 downwards.
CTTATCTAATCTGTATAGTGTTAGGAGTCCTCTTTTTGATTTTACTACATGTCATGTATGTAATACTGAGAACTCTGGTATTAATATTGACTATTTGGCTCATTTTGTTGCTGATTACCACATGTTGTGTTTCTTTTTATTTATTTCTTTTTATGTTTTCTTGTATCATTTGCTTATGTTTTCTTGTATCCCAAAATGAAATGATACAAAAATAAAAATGGAGAAACCGAAGGCCAAGTCCATGCGTCTTGATGTTTGATACAGGGCGCTCCGTCCCTGGCAGAACTGACAGCTATGGTAACCCTTTTCTGCACCTTCTCTTTAGGATCATGCTTGTATTTGTAGAGCTGCTGAAAGACGAAATGAAATATTAGCTGGGTTCCTGGTGTGTCATAAGCTGGTGGTAACACCTGGGAGGCAACACATTCTAGGGGTGCAGGGCTAGCTCTGCAGACCAACCCGGTGGGTTAAAATACTAGTTCCAACCCTGACCACCCGCTTGCCTTCAGATAATTTAATGAATCTTTCTGATTGTCAGTGTCATCCCTTAAAAATGGGCAAAGTAACAGCGTTAACTCCATGAATGATGTTAGGGAATAAATGAGGGGGGAAAAGAGAGAGGAGAAAGCAATCATGAAGAGCACCTGGCATGGAATGAGAATGAAATAAATATTAGCTATTTTTATTCTTTGCTGATCCTTGGATCTTGCTTTTTTGTTCTGTAGTAATTTGGAGAACAGGTGTGCATCCTGTTTTTAACTTCACTGGAAATCACTTTAGAGGTTTTTCAAAAACACAGTGCAATCTAAATTTTTCTAATAATCAGTGAATAACAGTACAATAACATCTTATTCTGCCCTAGGTAAAACTGATCTTTCACACATTTTCAGCAAACTTTACACTTTTACTGTTTTGTTAGTGAATCTGAATTTTATTAATACACATAATTATTAGTAAACTACAGAAATTTGGCAATCTACATTTTGCCCTGTTATTTAAAATATAATTTAAAAGTTTTATACTAATTTTATCTTATCTACAAAACATTTTATAGATGCATAACCACATGTTTAATTTTATTTGATGTTCAGACTCAGTTTTTAAACTTTGATATCCTTCATGTTTTGAATCCTTCCATTTTTATTAAATTATCCTTTTTTAGTTCCCTAACATATCTGAAAAATAATCCCTCCCTTTCCATTTGTAAATAAATAGCTGATTTAATGTAGGAAGTTCTGTGACTTTTTATCCAACTTACATAGACATTGCTCCATTTTCTTCTGAAATCTATTCTGATGGAGGAGAAATATGAGAATCATATGAAATTTCTTTTATTGTTGAAAATCAGTTAAGATGTTCCTTAATTTTTAAAATTTAGCATTATTGTCAAGTTTTAGATTCTATTCTTGGAATACAGTGGACCCTTTTGATGTATAGAGGCAACTAATTTTCCATTTCAGGGAATTTTTCCTTCCCCCCTGCCTTGTGTTTTACATATATCTCTATATTTTTTCTTTTGTTCATTTTGTTTCCCTTACTCCCGTTTTATCATTTACTCCTAAACATTTTACATTTTCCTTTGTATTATGAGCTAACTTCTTTAGTTTCCCTTGAGTAGGAACTAAAGAAATGCAAATTATTTTCTTTAACAAGGCTCACCTTTCGATTTCATTTCTACTCTTGTAGCTTTAGGGAGAATTATTACATATTTTTTTTCTAATTGTAGTTTCAAATTCAGCCTTTTGTCTTTTTTTCTTATCTTGATTTCTTTTTTGGTCTGCATTCCTTATTTTTTTTCCCAATGGGGACTATGATTTCTTACAGATCTTAGAGAAAAAAGTGAATATTTTCTAAATTCTTTTATGGGTAGAAAATGATTTGCAGAGCTATGACTTCTTGAAGTCTTCTAGGAGTTGATACTTTTTCTTTGAATGACAACTTATTGATTATCTTCCTTTGGCATTTGTCTTATTTGGATGTTTGCCTGCAGACAGAATGCAAACTCACCCCAACTACTCTCAATGTCCACTTAACTGCTTATTGAAAACCTGTCTCAGAACAGAAGCAAAATGTGTTTCTGGAAAATAGAATATGTCCAATAAAATTCTTGTAGACAGAGATGAACTCTTCTCTTACCCTGTAGCTTACTCTGCTTCTGGGGTTGAGAATTTCTGCCATCACAAAACCTGTGGCAGTCCATGATTCTTTTCTAATCAGAAACTTTTTATGAAAAATTAGAATTTCTGGCATATTCTGATAACAGGATTTTCTCTGTCTATGCCTTCACACGCACATCACAAAATGTAATAAATTTGAGAGACTGAATATACAAATACTAACCAGACTATATATAAAAACAGATCTGCAGCACACAGCCCAAGAAAACACCCTATTATCTGCAGAAGCCAGATAGGAAGCCAGCCTACTATCTATAAGTCAGACATGAAGAAAGTCAGATCACTATCTCTTGTAAAGAGTCCAGACACCCAAACAATAATCACTGTAACAATCAGTCCCAGTGGTCAGGATTTGATGAATAACTAACAGCTTCTCTAATTCTTGCTTCTGCTGACACCTTAGGACCAACCTGAGAGAGCCAAATATGCCCCTAACCAATCATATAGGATGTCCTACTTCCAGTCAGCCTGTCTGCATCTTCCATAGGTCAACGGCTCCGTTCAGGATGCACCTGGAGCCTCTGATTTATCCATTCTGAAGCTTTCCCACTCCTCTGCCTGCCTTGGAGTCTCTGACAAAACACAGGAGATGGTCCTTGACTCTGTTGGTATGCTGAGTTCTGAATAGTCTTAGCTCCTTCTCATTTGTTGATCTTCATTTATTTACACAAATTACACTGTTGGCTTGTCATGAGGCTCTAGGAATTCCAGGTATTAGACTGTTGGAAGGGTGTGTGAATATGTGTGTGATGAATATGGTGGTGATGGTGGCTACATGGAGAACCTAATTTTACAACCTACAAGACGATATCTGAATAGTAGGCTGAGGTGAGGTGGCTGGGAATGGGTGCAGGTTTTTCTGTTGTCATTAGATTGGCATATTCTCTACTTCAAACTGTTGGGAGGCAGTCAGATGGTGACTATAAGGTCTGGCATTTCCCTGATGTCATCTCAGCAGGACACACTGATCTGTTCTGCAGAACAATGTGAATGTTGGTTAGTTTATCTCCATCCTTTTTATCCTTACATACAGAGAACTTCCAAATTATACAAATTATATGTTATTTTCCTTGATTTCATGGAATATCACACATTTTAATTTTTTCCATGTTCTCATAATTATTTTAATGGGGAAAATTTGGAGAATGAGAATTTCTACACAAGTGTACCTTATCCTGGAAACCTGGCCCCAACTCACCCATTTCAGATATGAAGAAACTTGGGCTTACATTTCTTAATTTTTTGTTCATTATATCCTCTGCTCTTTGTTTTCAATTATTTTTTTTCATAACTTCTCAGAGTCCTCAGCCAATTTTTTGAAATGAATTTAGAAAAATCGCACCTCTGCATAATAGCTATATCATAGATGAGTTATTTAGTCTTCCTCAGCCTCCACGTTGTCATAAAAATATTATACATAGGATTGCCAAGGATTCAAATATGTCAGAAACTATTCTAGGTTCTTTAATATACATCATTATGGATTATTGTTAATCCTCACAATAAAAGCCTTGCCAGGCAGAGACTGTTAGCATCCCTAATTGACAGATAAGAAAATTAAGGCTCTGAGAAGTGAAATATTTTTTCCCAAGGTCATGCATCTAGTAAGTGGTAGAGCCAGGGTTTGATTCCTGTGGTGCTAAAATTTAGCTTTACCTAAATTTAAAAGATGGTATGGAATGAAGGCAGGTAGGTACAAATTACCTACTTGAATACACTGGACACTTCAGGATTGAGAATTCTAGTGATCCTGTTGGCAAAGTGTCCATGACTGGAACTCAGGTTGGCAATATGGTCCAATGGGACCATTCATGGACACAATTTTGAGTGGTATGCTGTGAGATATGTTCACTTCTTAAGAATATTTAATTCCAAAACAACTCAATGGTTTGAGATATTTTCAGCCAGGTTGGAGAGGTATCTAGTAGGACTGGGAATTGAGATTTTTATCAGCTCCAACACAGGCATCTCAGAGATAAGATAGGCTCAGCAAGCCCTGTATGCCTTCTACTTCAGCCTGTAGACTGACATCTGGAACATTCTGAGATTGTGGGTGTGAGGAGGAGGACTTCATGGGTCTATTTCTGTTTTGAGGTGACACACACAGACAGTAAGCAGCAGAAATTGAAAACATTCGGTGGTAGACCTTTCTTATTCCTGTTAACTGTCCAGCATTTAATTTCCCTGTCTGTGCTTAGGGAATTTCTCAACTTGTGAGTGTTCATGGAGGAGAGCCAGTTTCCTACAGTAGAATCAAAAAGGCCAGAAACACATTTTCCCAGTCACTTTTGCCTCATCACAGTGCCAGGAGGATTAGTCAGAGCTGTGCATGGGAAATACTCAGCATGGAGCTGCCAGCACAAGACCCTCCAAAACAGTTGCTCTTATAAGTCAGATTTTATTCAGCCAGATCATCAATTTGGATTTGGGAAAGTCCCAGGTTACTGAGGACTCACTCTGGTCACCAAGCCGAGGCCAGATTGTGCATGTATGTGTGTTATGTTCACTTAGCTTATTTTTGGAACCTGAAAACACAGACTTTTGAATCTGCTCCTTTCTTCCTTCCTGTCCCCTCCCTTCTAAAGGCAGAGGTACCCTACCTGGGTATTGTTAGTGCGTTCTTTTCTGTGTCTGTGATAGTTCGCTTCTCATTTGCTGTGACCAAAACACCTGACAAGAACCACTCACAGGAGGAAAAGTTTTATCTGGGGCTCATGGTTTCAGAGGTTCAGTCCGTGGTAGGCCAACTGCATTGCTCTGGGCCTGAGTAAGGTAGCACATCGTGGTGAGAAGGTATGATAGAGGAAAGGTGCTCAGGTCATGGAATCAGGGAAGGGGCGGGGGAGAGAGAGAGAGAGAGAGCCAGAAATAAAAATATAATCCACAAGAGCACATCTGCAATGGCCTACTTCCTCCAGCCATGCCCTACCTGCCTACAAGTTACCACTCAGTGATATTCAGAATATTAATCCATTGAATATATTAATCCACTGATTAGGTCACAGTTCTCATAATCTAATCATATCACCTCTGAACATTCCTGCATTGCCACATGAGCTGTGTCAAAATATAAAGAGAAATTCTAACACCAACAAAGTTAATGCATTCAAAACAAAATTGTTATACATAGCATGCACAAGTAGAAACAGTAGGAGTGTGAGCTGGTCTCAACACTAAGTGGAACCTGCCAGGGAAGTCAGGTTTGGGATGCCAGAAATACCTGTTTCCTAATGACATTCCTGGCTCTCCAGTGAAGAGCTGGGCCGTCACCTCGTCCAGGTGAAGTTGCTCCACTGATAAGGTCATGTTGCTCTGATTCCTCCCCTTTTTTTTCTCATATTCTTTTATGTTTTATATTTCTTGCCAAACTTGCATACACAAAACTGGCGTTCATCCTATTTATTCAAAATCCTGTCTTGCAATGGAACAATGAGTACATTTTGGTGAAGGACTCTGGGAATCAATTTAAGTTATGTGAGTCTGCACCAGAAAACGGTGTCCATCCCCCACCCCCACCTTCCAAGCCTCACAGTGGGGGGGCCTGGGGGAGTTGGGGTGAGCTGGAGGGAAGGACACATGTTTATGGAGGTTCTGTGGGCCAACTCTTATGCTGGTCAGTTTACTTGTATTATTTGCTTTGAATTTCACTGGAATTCATGAAAAAAGTATTATCCCTGTCTCCAGTATGAAGAGACTGAAGTTCAAAGAGCTTGTGTATCTTGCTTAATATAAAACAGTAAATGAAGCACACGGGTTCAAACTCAAGTTGGTCCGACTGCACACGAAGGGGCGATCCACCACCCGGTCCCATCTCCTGCAGCGTCACAGAATCTCTATTAGAAGTCCAGGTCGTCGTCTTCCCCAGTGGAACAGTAAGACAAATGGGGAGAGATTAAAGTGTATTGGACTGAGAAGGTTCTAGAATACGAATTATTGCCTATCACTTTGTATGAGGCATGAGTGTCCAAGGCTAACTCTCAACATAAATCTGGAGGGTTTTCCCACCCTGTCCAAGGGTGGCGAGCACGGTTTTCCGTTGCAGGGGTGAAATGATGAGATTAATCTATTATCAGGTGAAACCACATGCAGTCTCAATTTCAAGATATTTCTGCTTCCAAATGACTTCTCGGAGGAAAGGGGGCTATAAATCCCCTAAATAAATAATAATAAATGTTCCATCCTGTGTCTGTATCACAGAGAGATTACTTTGCCATGCTGGCACTTAGCAAATGAGAAATGTCAAAACAAATAAACTGCTTAATCCATATTGGATCATGACAAATTGATTTGGAAATCCTGTTTTCTCCTATCAGGTGCTGCTTCTGAGATGGATTGTTTCCCATTTTTTATACTGGCTTTGAGGCTTTTGACTTGTGTTATTGAGAGTAGAAAGGCAATTTAGCAGTTTCAGAAGGTATCTGACAAAATGCTTTAAAAAAAGTTTTTATCATCCTTTTCCTGAATTGATATTTTATGTCACCCTCACACAGAGTCACCATTACATCAACTTTTTATGCTGGGAAAAATACTCCAAGTATCTGTAACTATTTCCATTATCATCTATTTTTTATTATTTCATTCTGAGTATCTATAAAGAAAGTATCTGCTTTAAAATTATGCGGAATTCTAATGGCTTTGGTAGCTATCATCATTCAATTCTACTGAAGAGATTCTTGAATTACCGGTATTAGATTTTAAGAGAACTTGTAGGAAGCTGTTTCCTGCCCTTGCAAATTAAAGCTTTTATGTTAATATTTATGACCATACATTTTAGTTATTTTCTTACATTATTCTTCATTAGTTACTTGCACATAATAATAATAGATAGTGCATAAAATCCTCTTGGGCCATTGACGATTCACCTGAAACTCAGGACCACACTGTGAGGTGGATACTATCATTCTACACGCTGCGGTGATGAGGGGACAGATGTGCAGTATTATTGCTTGCTCAAGGTCATAGGTGATAAGTGCTTTCAACCCAGACAGCTCAAGGTCATAGGTGATAAGTGCTTTCAACCCAGACAGTCTGATGAAGGAATTCATGCTGCAAGCCCTTAAAAAGAGAAGGAAGCTCTGAATTCTCTCATCTGAGTGCAAACACATTTTAGACGATTCTATTCTGTTTACTTTGTCAAGGTAAACTCGGATAATTACAAATAACTGAAGTGCATATATCTATGGGGATATTGTTATTTCAAAGCAGTATTGTCACTTTGAGGGCCCACATGGGGAGCTGTGAAATCAAAGCCACATGGCTGGCAGGGCCCATCAGGAGGCTGAGGGGCTGGAGTCCTCTTCCATCCCTTCCTCGCACCCCCAGATCATGTTATGAAGCCCCTGGAACAGCACCTCCCTGCTCTGACCTCAGCTGAGGTTCGAGTCTGCCTGCAGTAGGCCTGGGGTTGAAGTGTGCAGTGAGCAGCTCAGGCCGACACCGCGCACAAGATGAAGGACACCAGTCTGTGCCGGAGCTTGTCTGGGGCCAGCGCAGGCCACGTATGGCATGTAGATGTGTTGGGTTGGGCAGGCATGTTTCACGTTTTAGAAGTTAACTGCCAGTGTTTGAAATTTGGGAAGCTTCACACACATGCCGAGCTCCTTTTCAGGGAGGATCAGGAGACGTGGTAACACTGTCCTCCACTGAGACCCATGTCAGGCTCCACCCGAAGGTTGCTCCCTGTTCAGAGTGATCCTTTGTTCTTCATGTCACCCTCGCCCTGGTCATGTGCCACTTCCTCATCCCCACCCAGTCCACCCATTGGGTGTGTCAAGGGAACAGTCATTAGAGTTTGTGACTTTTGCTCATGCAAGATTGTCTGTTTTCTACTCTTGTGGGGAATAAGTCTCTGTCCTGTGGTTAATTGATTATACCATCATGTGACTGGATTCCAAACTAAACACACTGTGACTGAGAAGAAAGAGTGTAGACTCCGGAGTCAGGCAACTGTGGGCTCAATGTCCACTTGACTGGTGGCATCTTGCTGTGTCACACAGGAAAAGGCCACTTGAAGAGAACACGAGCACACGGGAGGCCGAGCTCCCTCAGCCTCTGCCACTCACTGGGGTGCTAGGAATCTGGGGAGCGAAGGTGGGTACGACGTGGGCCTGCTCTCAGCTCTCCTCTGCCCTCTAGTATTGCCAGTGTTAACTTTGATCAGTTACTTAATGTGGTTTCTGCCAGGTTTCTCCGCTGGAAAGTGACCATTTTCCCTTTTGTAGTTAGCAAAAATAATTTGTTGGAAGATACTTTGAAACACCGTGATTATCTTCTCCTTCCTCATCAACCTTCATCCAATAGTTTCAGGGTTCATCACTATTTTTTCCTGAATAAATTATTCATCTCCAAGAGCACACCCGAAGCCAGGGAGCATATCCTCAGTGTTTTCTCAGGAAGAGTTTAGTAAGACTTTTTTTTTTTGTCCCCATGGGGTTCAATGACATATCGTTGTCCCTAGAGTGGAAATCCTGTTCTCTACTTACCTGGGCACTACTTACTTATCAATAACTTGGAGCAAGATCCAATAAAAGGGTGGGGAGAAGAAGAGTAGGGTCTTACATTTCCTTGGTTGAACTTGCTTTACTGACTTCCACCCAGAACATACGGCAAGGGTGGCCTTTTAAATGCTGCCAAAAAGGGCTGGGGATGTGACCCAGAGATACAGCATTAGTCTTGCCTGTGTGAGGCCCTGGCTTTGATCCCCAGCAACACACACACACACACACACACACACACACACACAGCACAGAGCATGTTATACTGGCATGTCTGTCACTACCTTAAAAACCTCCTAAGAAGTCTGTGTGTTCTCTTTCTTAAGCAGAAAATCCCATAGCTTCTTCAATTTGTAAAGGTCCTAAAGAAATATCTATAAATTCTAAACATCGTGATGGACATTTTGAGATTCATAATTTAATTATACAGTTGTAAATGCATTCCTATAATATAGGAAACTCAGTGGTCCATGAGAACCAGCAAAAAATAAATACAGAAAAAGGCAGGAAGAGTATTATTTTTTATTTACGCTCTGCCAATTTCTAAGTGGAAAATTTTCATGGTCCTTTTTTCCCATTATAAAAAATGATGCAATTTGGTAATAGAAAAAAGGAATATAAACTTTTCTAGTTTCACTTTGCATACATATCTGTATTTAGTGTTATTTTCTTTTACAACATACTCTTATAACACATAATTTTATATTACTTTTAATGATATTGTACATGCAGTTTTCATTTCACATTGTAACGGACTACTCCTGTATTGTGTTATAGCCTACATAATACTTATTTTAATATCTGCATAAAATTTAATTGAGTTCATATAGCATACTTATGTAATTACAGTCTTCTATTACTGGAGATATATTTATGTGTATTTACATATCTTAAGATGTTTGATAAACACAAAAATATTCTATGGTGAACATTGCTTTCCATAGGTTACTTAAAGCTTTCTAAGTTAAAGAAGAGATATTTTTCAGTAAAAGACTGAATATCTTAAGAAAATATTTTCATGCATGTGATTAAATGAATTTCCAATATATTTGTGCCATTTTACACTGTCACTGATAATGTATTAGGCTGTGAGTGGAGTGGTATTGCTAAAATCATATTTTTACTGTATTATAAAAAGCTTTTCCTTTAATTGGACGTTCATTGCCACTGATGCTGAATATTTTTGTTCTTTACATTTTCATGTTCATTATATTTTCCTTTTGAAATTTACCTTTTATTTATCTGTTCAATTCTCAATGCCTTAGTTAGCAGTATGTTGGAGCTCTTTATATATGAACTTTATATATGAACTTCTTTATATATGTCTTATTTTTATGGCTACAAAATCATCCTAGCATGGATGGATCATTTTGCCTGGATTGGCAGAGAGCAACCTTCAGTGCTTCCCACTACACAGCCTCCAGAGGATGACCTTGTGTGGATCTGTGATCCAGTTAGTCAGGCTGTATGCTGTTGACGTTCAGCTTTGGGTGCCCACTGGACATGCCCGTGAGGCCTCTAGGAGATGCCTCCCTCTGCCATTGGCTGTCAACTGGTCATGCAAAGGATGCTCCCAAACTTCTATTCCTTTCCATGTGAGAGCATCGCTGGATCCAGTGGCTAGGTAGAATGTCCTTCCTGGTTTGTCTCTGGGTCCCTAGACTTAGGGGCTGAAAATCTATTTGGACCCTTCCACTGGGTTTTGAGTGACAGGCTCAAAGCCTGACCTGGGATATAAGTGGATCAGAGGTGCACAAACCCTCATTCCAGCCTTTCCAGTTGTCATTGAGGTCCCACTTCTCCAACTGAAACTCAAACAAAAGCTACCAAAATTATCAGTGGACACAGCTGAATACTCGGGGCTATGGTACGTAATGATTGTATCAAAACTCAATGGTCTACAATCATTTGCCCTTTTTTTTTTTACTATCTTAAAAATAAAAAAGAGGGCTTTGCTCACTTACCTACTGTTGAGGGGTAAATAAAAACTTGAGGAATTTGGAGAGATGCTAAGGTGACCAACCAAAGGCAGGTGGGGAGGTAGACACAGAGCAGAATGTATGATCTTGGAGTGGAGGGGCCTTAGATGAATTGAACCAAAGAATAAGGAATCAGCTTCGACTAGGCTTTTAAGAGCATGAGAAGAGCTCCTGTGAGCTGTGGGACACTGGCTGACCTGGTAATTCTAGATGGAGTCTGACCCTATGTGTGTTCCCTTCCCATTCCCCGAGCAGACCTCCTCATTCTTAGGGTGGACCTGTTTCATGTGGTTTGGATGGGGTGGATGCATCTCCTGTCTATCATGGAGAACCACAAATCCAAGAGGACTTTGTCCCCCATGCTGGGGACTTCTCTGGGTGGGTTGGGGAATGCTCTCCTCCTCTGGTTCTGCACCTGCAGTGACTGTGCACCTGTGGTAGTTGGGGACCATCTTTCCCACTACGTGGTAAAAGTCATTGGAGACGAAACGAACAGGGAGTCAGCTGACCCAGGTGTCAGAGGGAGACAGGAATCCTCCTAATACCTGTGGGCCCCCAGGTTTCGGCTCTCAGGGAAGCAGGCCCGGCCCTGGACATTCCAGCCATTTGAGAAAAAAAAAAAATTCAGCATTTTCTCATTCTAATTTGATTTGAGTCTCTAAGATTAAAATCAACAGGGTCTTAGGATTCTAGAGTGAGAGATGAGAGACAGGTTTATAGAAGGTCCACTCTATATCTTCCTGTCACCTCCCCTCTGGTCTATCCTCAGGGCAGCTTCAGCAACCCATTGTGGTTTGGGTTTTTGGAATTGAATTTGCATCTTTTCTGAATGTTCTTTAAGGATAGAGAAGGGAGATTATTCAGGCCACAGAAGTGAAGGCATGGTCTCTGGGCCCTGGTTCAGCCAGCCGAAAGTACCTAAAAATGCTCACTCTCACCTTACAGCTCCTCCCCAGATGATCTGACCATCTTGTTCCTGAGGAGCTGGGGCAGAGGGGCTTTGAAGTTCAGAGATTAGGGAAAGAGGCACAACTGAGCAGAAGGTGCAGATATTTCTAGACAGAAGAAATGTGTTCTTATTTTTCGTTAATCTTTGGATTTATCCTGAAGATTTCTGGCAGCTATAGGCAAAAAGGAATAAGCCACTGGAGTCCATTCAATGGCACCCTTAATTTGGAACTAGACTCTGTTGGGAATATAGCGTAGAAGCCATCTTCCTAGCTCACGGGAGTTAGTTGCACAGAGATGGCACAGGGTGCTCTTCAGGAAGCAGATTGCGAGCAGAAGGCTCAGGTGTTCTGGGTTCATCACCTGCAAGGAGCAGGGAAGGAAGCAGGATGGGGCGGAGAGAGGTCAGGCCTCATCAGGTGTTCAGAGAGCGCTGGAGCTGGGGGTGATGCTTCCCAGCTGTCCTGAGCTGGGTGGGAGGAGGGGCCCGGCCACCCTGGGAAGGGAGGAGGCATGTGATCTTGTGATTGCTGAAACTGCTCTCCTTCTCCAAGGCTGTTCCCAAGGAGGGCTGGCATCCAGGGCTGTCCACCAGCAGCACCCGGAGCCCCTGAAGGAAAAGCCCGACTTTCCTAATGCAAGTGTGGGCTTCCATCAGGATTGCCGATCTCAAATATAGCTGTTCTACAAAACAGCAAAAGAAACCAGAACCTACAGACGTCTTTAAGTAAGCCACTTAAATGTTATAAATACTAGAGGCCACATAGGCCCACATATTGTGAGGTGGCTCTTTCTAGGAGTCTCCTCTAGCCCTTGGGCAACTTCAGCACCTAACACAGGAGCTACATACTTCTGATCTTTATTTCTTCATGACATTAGCCACCCCCTTTCTCTGAGTATTATAATTAATTAAGTAGGAGACTTCTTTAACTCCCATGAGATTCTACATTCTGTTGGGTCTAGAATCCTTGCTTAAAATTGGCTTTCACTGCTTAGAAAGCTTAACACAGGGCTGGACTCAAGGTGAATACTCAGCAAGGTGAATGAATGCACAGTTAGTGTATTGAGGGGCTGTAAAAGAAATAATGTGAATTATCAGTGTCAAGAGATGATTTGGGCTCTACCTGCAAAACCCACTTGAGAGCTGAGCCGCTCTGCTGCACCCTCTGCTGCTCCTGGGTCGCTCTCTCTGCTGTCCTGCTTTCCAAGTGTGCTCTCGTGTGGTTGGTCCCTTCACTGTTCTCAGCACAGCAGTGAGAACAATCCTGTGACGTGTAAGTCAGTTAATACCATCCTCCTAATGAACTCCTCCATGGCTCTGATACGAGGCCCTGCAGCACCATGCCTCCTTGCCTCTCTGACCTCAGCTCCTGCCTGTCTCCCTCATTCTGCCCCAGCCACGCTGTCTTCCTTGCTGTTTCTAGAACATGTTGTGTGAGTTTCCGCCGCAGTCCAGCTGCAGCAAAATAACCGGGGGGCGGGGGGGGGATGACGAGCAACTTGTGTAGATTGATACAGCAGGAGTGGGAGCCGTTTATTGTAGGACAGGAGGGGTATATATACATTCCACACAGCTTATCTAATTAACATAAACTCGATACAGCAGTCAACCAATAAGGAATCTCCACACTTAATGGCTGGATGATGTTACTTCACAAACCACTCCCCCTGGCATTTTGCCAGGCGCCATCCAGACTTGTTTACAGACCCTGACATTTCTCTGGCAAAATGCCAGGCACCATTCTGACTTGTTTACAGACTCTAACAAGTTTCCACCTCAGTGCCTTTGCACTGGCTGCTTTATCTGCAGGAAATGCTTTTTCCCCTCCATGCCGGCACAACTCTCCTTTCACTTCTTTAAAATCTCTCATTGAGGAAAGCCTACTTTCATCACCTATTAAAATGCAGTGCACCTCCAACACTTAGGATTCCCTTTGTTCCACACTACTTTTCCTACAACTACAACAAGCTGTATAATTTACTTTCGGTATTATCTTGTTTATTCTCAATCAGGCTTCACTAGAATGTAAATTCTGCAAAGGCTGAATTCTTGTTCTTATTGTCAAGTGCTTGGAGCAGCTTTTGAGTCAATAAATGCTGTTGAATGAATAAATAAATGGATGACAGTTTTTGCATAGATTCAAAGATGGTTCAGATTTCCACTTGGTTATGAAATAGAAAAAAAAAGAGAATTAAACAATGTGGGAGAGTGGGCATATTCTTCAGCAGGGTTGCCTATGAAGACAGTCGGGCAGCACATCTGAGCCCCATGAATCTGCTCATTCTTATTTATCTCCCCTCTGGCTCTCTTTGCTTTCTTGATTGGTGGGGGAAAGTGATTCGCCACCTGACCCAACACATTCCACACTTGAAGAACTTAGATCAGTGGTATTATGGTTTAGACATGAAGTGTCCCCCAAAAGCTCATGTGTGAGACAATGCAAGAGCATTCAGAGATGAAACAATTAGATTGTGAGAGTCCTAACCTTATCAGTGGATTAATCCACTGAAATGGATTAACTGGGCAGTAACAGTAGACAGAGAGGTGGGAGGATGTGGCTGGAGGAGGCAGGTCCCTGGGGGTGTGTCATTGCAGTTTATATTTTGTTTTTGGTGAACAGAGCTCCTTCCCTCCCTCCCTTTCTGTCTCTGTCTCTGTCTCTCTCTCTCTCTGCTTCCTGGCTGACCTGTCCTGAGCTACTGTCCTTCACGCCCTGCCCTTCCACCATGATATTCTGCCTCAACTGGGACCCAGAGCTATGGAGTTGGCCAACCAGGGACTGAACCTCTGAAATCATCGACCGAAATAAACTTTTCCTCCTCTATGTTGTTCTCGTCAGGGCTTTTGGTCAAAATCACACAAAAGCTGACTAAAGCAAGTGGCCTTCAGCTGTTAGTGTACTCACTGGCCCTAGATCATGGCCTCCAAAAAGAGAGTGAATTCTTCTCTTTTGCTTTCCAAATCCAAATCTCTACAGGAGCTGAGTGTCCCTGCTTGGGTCACTGCCATACTCTTTTCAACTAAACGTAAAAGGAAATAAGGTCAGGAGGTTTCAGAGGCCACCCCGCAGTCCCATGCTCAAGGCCAGCAGCTGGACAGGGAGCAGAGTCCTCCATCTACTTGAGACCAGCTTGCTTCTGTGGCCTTTGTGGATCAGGTCACTTCGTCCTAAGTTGTCCCTCCTTCCCCTTTCCTTCTTTCTGCTCACAGCCTTTGTTCTTGGTGAGGATAACAAAGAAGCCTGGTGATATTGCTGGTACCAGTGACAAGTCCTGCTTCCTCAGGTGTTGAAGTAAAATATTAGAGAAGTACCTGGAGGCAAGCATATAAAGCAGGGTTCATTTAAAAAGGGGTGATGTAGACTTCTCCGGAGGGAGAAGGGGGCCATGGCTGGTGTCCTGGTATCCTGAGAAGTGAGGGTGTTTGCCTTTTTATATAACCCAGGCTTCGTCTGTTCTCCTGCTCTCTTCCCCATCTCTCTCCTTCCTACATACATGGCTAGGCCCAGGAAACTCTCTGTGGGATGCCAAAGGGTGGGAACAGGTGGGCAGGAAGGGGGCATAATTAACAGCTCCCTGTAGGGAGGGACAACCCCTGGGACAGGTTACCTTAGCAACAGGTTGGTGCAGGGGCAGGTTATCTTGATAAGGGTGGAGGAAGGGCTCTGAAGGCATTCGCATTTCAATCTGTCTGTTCTCTGGTCGACCCTTGCCTATCTGCCTGTCTAATTCTGGCCTCACTGGGAGATGCTCCGTGCTCAGTGACCAGGCCTGCCTGTCAGTCTCTGACCAGGTCTCCAGGATCCAGAGGCTGAGTGAGGCCCTAGAGTCCCCCCCTTGGTTGTCACTGGTTCATTTTTTCTGGCACTTAGCATGTTAACCCCTGGGGGCTTTGTTTTCTGCTGTAGACAATTGCAAAGAGCCTATAGGGAATGAGTTCATCCCAGCCAGCTCCTCTGCTCCTCTGATAAAAGCTGACTGGGGAGCAGTAAGCAGTAGTCAGGATCCATTACAGACCTCCTCGCTAAGAGAAGGGCCATTGGTTTGGCTTATACCGGGCTGGCATCAAAGACACCGCAGAGACCACTGCAACCATATTCTCTTGTACCTTGTCTAGAGCAACCTGAGAAAATAGGGTTACTACTTGTTATTTTTCCCCATTAAAATGGAACTTGTGGATGATCAGATTTGTTAGACTGAAACTCAACCTGGCTAGGTGCCACTTTGTTTTTTTCAGACTTGGAAACTCAGAAGATTAAGTAAGTGTGTTGGTTCCAATTCTTGGATGTCTTCCCATGGGACCTGGTCAGGTTTGGAAGAGAGGCAGCAGTATTGTTCCAGGTACATTTTCGAGTTTTTGTTCAGGATAAATGTTTTGTCCTCCTAAGAGGAAATCTTAGTTGGACATCCCTGAGATATGTCCTCAAACGCTGGACTGCCTGCGTGTTAGTGCGGGAGTTCTATGATCAGCTGAGAAGGGAAAAACCCCTCCTGACACTCTTGGTGGGGTGTTCAGTCACCTGCCAAGCTGACTTCATGGATGTACTTTTGGATAACAGATAGCCACTCACTCTGGCAGACTGAAGACTCCGTTAGGTGAGAGGCAGGGGCCATCAGCCAAACTCAAAGATGAAACAATGCAAAGGTATTTATGTGGTACCCTGGGTGCAATTGGAACTGAACTGTTTATCTACAAGTCCAGGGAGACAAGGAGAATGGGGTCCCTCAAAAGCAGGCAGAGAAGACACCAGGCTGAGGAGACACCAGGCTTAGAGTGACAGCAGAACCAGTCAGCTTAGCCAGAGGCACGAGTCTCAGCAGAGCTGAGTGGTCTCTGCTGGGGAGGAGAGAAGCAAAACATGCCAATCACAGGACAGGCTTCAGTTGCCCAGAAGTGCAATGAGCCAACACCTCCCTTCTCTCCCCACAACAGGGGAAACTAAAGACACAAAGCAAACAAAAATAGAGTGTTACCTGTGCGTCTCATGGTGATTTTCTGATTATTATACTGTTTTAAGATTTGTATTTATAATTTTTTGAATCCATTCTGGAGCTTCAAGGTATAGCATGGTGACCATCATTAACAATACTGTATTGTATGCTTGAGAATTCCTGAGATGGTTCAACTCAAAACATCCTCACCATACTCAGAAAATGAAACTATGAGAGATGACCAATATGTTAATCAGTTGCAGTTGGTAATTATTTCACAATATATAACAAAACACCATGTCATATACCTTCAATGTGTACCATTTTGTCAATCTCACCTCCATGAAGCCGAGGCATTTTAAAAATAAAATAAAATAATATTTTTTATTGGGTGGTTTTCTTTTCGGTTGGCAAATGGCCCTGCATCAACCACACACTCAACATTTTCAAATAAAATTGATTGTTTTATCACCAGACAGGATTCAGTTTTACATACAAATTTTAGGTAAGATAATGTGGAACAGTGCTGCGGGTGAGTTCTTTCATGTCTGTTGTTTGTGTTTAATGACTTGAATCTCTCTTTAAAATACAATATTAACTATTTAAGACTTACAGAATTGCCAACACAGATGCAAGTTTATTTTTGACTGTTCTAAGATGAAAACTTACATTCCATTGGAGGAAAGTCACACACTCTTTCCCTCCCCTGCCCTTTGATCTAGAACTTGTTAAGTGGCCTCAGCTAAATGCAAGGAAGAAAAGCAAGAAAAGGGAAGGCATGTGTGTGGCAAGTCACATGTTCTCGGTTCTAAGTGACAGTCCAACCACTGGTGCTTGTGATGCAATGGCCCCCTGAGTTCCAATGTCTGATAAGGTGTCCTGGGGACTTTCCAGGGGCAAAGCAAATAGTGCATTCCCTGAATCTCTACTGGATTTGCTCTGTACCTTGGATTACCTTCCACATTTGTTTTTAAAATGATTACTTTTGCTTAAAAATTATATTTGAAAGTAGTTTCCGTATAACATCTAGACTGCACCACATTCCAGTGGATTTGCCATTGTGATTTCCATTTTTGGTTGAGAGATTGGAGGCCCAGAGTAGTCACCTTGCAGAGGTCACAGCAGTGGAACATGGTCTCTGGTCAGTGTTTCTTTGCTGATCATTCTGAAGTAAGGAAAGAACAGTCTTAGCAAAGTTACTTAAAAGTTCATACTTATTCGTGTTCCTCATGCAGAAACCCTGACCTTCTCTCGGGTCTTCAGTGACCTCTCAATGGCAGGTGTGACTGTCAGATCACCAGTCCTTCACTCAAAACATTCAACAGACACCGAAGTGGGATGCAGACAGAATCCGTTGAACCATAAGCTAGGCTGTGCCTGTTCCCACCCTTATGGAGCTTACGGCACAATGGAGAGAACATTTGGAGGAAATAAGCAATGCATATATTTTCAGTTTTGGGAAGTGCTGGATCCTATAGAAGGATAACCAATATTGAGTTGATGGAACAGAAAGAGGAGCTAGAAATAGGTGGGCTGAGAGGTGATGGCCGAGCAACGCGGACAGAGGCAGAACTGGGAAAGCGGATGCAAGCTACAGTTTGAGTCCTTTGTGAATAGCAGCTGTTTCTATGAAGTCCTTCCCCAGGGCTGAATGATATTAAATTCTTCTAGCAACCCTCTGAGAAAACAGTAACCATGGACGTGTATTTACAGAGGAGAAGACGTGAGTACTGAGCATCCTGTGGCTCCCTGAGGTCCATGGCCTTTGGGCCACCTGTGCAGCCCCTGAGCTCTCCGCAGCCCAGCAGCTCCTGCTGAGTCCAGCCGTGGCTGCTGCTGCTGCTGCGGTATTGAGAAATCACACTGTCATTTTTACTGCAAATCTAGTTTGTGCTGCTTGTTAGTCCCAAATTGGATCCCCATGCTCCCTTTTCCTTCTTGCCGGAGGCCTGAGTGACAATCACCAGCCCCTTTCCTGTGCTCACAGCATCCCCCAAGCCTTGTCAACTCTCCACCTGGTGTCTGCAACTGGCTCCCCAAAGACATGTGCTCAGCGCTTGTATTCCAACCCAGGAAATCTCATCACCATGGATACCCAGGCAGGGAGGGACCTGCAAACATCACATGGGGGACCTCCCGCTTGGGAACCCTTTATGAGTTCCGGACACTGGTCTAATGATCTGACCACTTTGCCGAGGACAATGCTTGAACAGTTTCCAATTGTGCGGGAGGCTTCCTCTCCTGGAGGGCCTTTGTTTCCCAGGGTGTGGGCCCCCAGACATCATCCTGGGACATAATCCTGGGGCTGCAACTAATTGCCACTTAGACGCTTGCTTGTAGGCAGGCAATTTAAGTTTCTAAACTTTTCTGTGTCCTTGCCTCCCACTGAAGTATATTTGGGTGATTTCCACAGAGTTTGTTTTCCTAGTTTAAAAATGAAATTAGACCTCTTGTTAATGTCCTTACGACCCCTTCACTATATAACAGTAGTCAACAGCACTTAAAATTTCTGAGGATGATTTAATTTTATTGGGAGAGGTCACCCGTAATGTCTTGACTCAACCTTTGTATGGATTGCATGTCCAAACATATTTCTTTAGGCTTCTCGCTCAGCTTTACAATTTTAAATCAGAGGTTTTCATGTACCTCAGTGGGGTTGTGAGGGGTTTCAACATTTGAGGGAGAAAATGGTTCTCTCCATAAAAGCTGTTTCAATTTGTCAGGAATTCTAGGATCATAGCCAGGCAGCATTTGCCCCTGGTTTATCATTGATTTATTATTTATTGAGCACTTCTTTATCCTGGGCTCTGGGAAGATCCAACAGTGAGGAAAATAGACAAGGCGTTTGGTTTGATCTTAGTGGAGAGAGATAAATAACAATGTAAAATGTAAATAAAAGGATGAATTTTGGATAGTGGAAAGTGTGATAGAGACCCAACTTAGAGCTTCTGAGCCTTAGGGAAGATGGCTGGGGTGACTCTTAGATCTGGGGATGTTTCAGAGAGACTGGATGAGAAGAAGATTCCCGTCGGGATTGGAGGGACAGGGTCTCCAAGGAGACCACGGTGAATGCAAGGATGCTGGGGGTGAAACTGGCTTTGTGATAGCCAAGAACAGACGTCTCCTGTGCCTAAGGCGAGTACAGGGAATTCCCGCCAAGCTCAAGTAAGGAGGGAAGGCTGGGGCCCTGGAGGCTTGGACTTCATTCTGTGTGACGTGGAAAACAGTTGGAGAGTCTTGTTCAGGAGACTGTCATAATTTGAGAGAGGTTAAAAGATTACTCTGAATTGCAGAGAAGCAAAAGTAGAGTTAGAAAAATGGCCAGGGAAGCTCGGGCAGGCTGCCCCAGACCAGGTGGGGGCAGCGGAGATGGGGAGTGGTGAGGAGCAGCCCTGACAAGATTTGCCCTGACTGCACATGGGGAGAGGAGGGAAGGGAGAGGCAGCAGGGGACACTCCCAGACGTTTCCTGAGTAGCTGTGTGAATGGGTGGTGCTGCCCTTTACTGAAATGAGTACCCAGCAAGAATCTGGGGTCTGAATCACAAATGCTGTAGTTTTGAGTGGAAGATTCACACTAGATAGAAAAGTGGAGATCATAGCAGGGGTGAGGGGAGAATGAACAGAGGAAACCTGAGGAGGGGCTGAGAGTGGGACCCAGTCAGAGTGTGGTGCTAGAAACCAAAAGAGAGCCTTCCAGGAAGGAGGAGTGGCCAACAGAAGTGGGTGCTTGTGGAGAGTCGATGACCAGATTATCATGGCTGTGGATGATGACCTCTGGGTTTTCCAACACGGGGTTCACTGGCCTTCTTGACGTGGTCCGTTTATTGGGGAAGAAGAGAGCTGGTATCAGTAGAGGAGAAGCTGGGAGGTGAGAAAGGGGACAGAAGGAACAGTCCCCCCTTGCTCATGACCTCATCATTGCTGTGAAGAGAGCATAGACATGGCTGGTCCTGATGTTTGCACATGAGCTCCTACGTTGAGTATGACCTCGTATGACTGTATTTTAAAGGGAATGTTCTAGTTATGAGGGAAAATGTAAGGATGCGAAAGAGACAGGTGAAGACTCCTGACAGTTGCTAGGTAAAGTCTACATGAAGATAAGTGGAGATGGGGATGGGGTCTAGAGCCCCAAAGGAGGGGTGGTTCTGATGTAATCCAGATCACTTGATGAGGTCTAAAGAGAGAAGGCAGAGGAGAGGCACAGACACCAAGAGGCTGGGAAACTTGACAGTATTAAAATGAGGGAGCTCCTCTCGCATACAACATGATCGGAAACATAGGAAGAGAATATTTGTAGACAGGCTTTAGGGAAAAATTTTATTAAAAGGGTAATAGGGTAGGGGGAAGGTTGGCTTCTTTAAGTGGTGAGCTGCCAGCTATCTAGAATGGTCCTTGACCCTGAGTTTCTGCATAACTGAGGTCTTAAGGAAGGCGTCTTATTAGACAGAAGCTTATCTACAGAATCTGCACATTGCAGTGTAAGGGATGCTGAGTATTAATGGTTCAGAGCTTTCTATTTCACAAAGAATAAGATCCAAACTCCATCTCAACTTCCCATATATGGACTCTTCCTCTACCTCAGCTTTTCTAAAAAAAAAAATGGAGAGGAAATTTCAGCATCAAGGGGTATGGAGAGGAGACCCCGTATATGAAAAAGATACCCCCCAAATTGGTTAGAGTTAAGAAAATGTTCTTTAGCTGATCTCTTAGAAACACTTAGTCTTTGGGAGTAAAGTTCATATTTTATAATTAGAGTCTGTGAGATAGTAGAACTTTTCAGAAATAGAGATAAATGCAAGAAGCCTCCACCCATTAATTATTCTGACCGGCCTATGTTTTCAGTTCTGCTCAGCTGGGCCTTTTTTTCACTCAGCTTACAAATATATTGGGTCCCTCATATGGTACAGAGGCTCTTGAAGTCCAGATGAGGACTTCTCTTCCTTAGGCTGCCCCTTGGGTACTTGTGTTGCCAGAGTCTCCTAGTTGGTCTTTTTCTCACCACACCAGGTAATTTCCCTGGGTGATCTCACCCACACCAAGGACAACAATGACCGTTTATGCCCTTTGATGAACCCAGAGATCTACCTCCATTAGAGACTGGGAACTGATGGCCCATATCTTACAGACATCTTTTATGAATGCTCCAGCTTACAATTGAATCCAAATTGAACTTGACTAAGTCAACCTCCCCACCTTCAATTTCAAAACCTGCTCCACCTCTAATCTGAAGGTTGGGAAATGCCATCTGCTCACCCAAGCAAGAAAGAGTTAGGAGCTGTAGCCTTAACTCTGATGTCTGTGTAGCCCTCGGTGTTTCCCAGATCTGACCCCCTTCTCTTCCTCCTCTCTCTTTTTCCTAGACATGTGCAACAGCAGCACCAGCTGGTTCTTCTGTGTCTACTTGGCCTTCCTCCCTACTGCTTGCCTAGTCCCGTTGCCTGTTGTGCTTTCCTGAGTTCAAGCTATCATTAACCAAATGTTTACCACTCTACAAACATGTCCATCTGTTATCTCCAAGTGGGTAGGACCTGAAATATTCATTATTTCTAACTAATTTGTTAATAAACCAACCCATTGATTCATTAGCTTTCAAATTTGTATTATTTTAAATATATTCATTCATATTTTAACACCAACATACTCTTTTAGGCACAGGAGAGAGGGAGCTAGAACTCTTAGCTTGCTCTTTAAGTTCTAACTCAAAATGAGATCCTCTATGATGCCCCCATGATCCTTCATCTGATGTAGGCTGGGTTGGGTGTTCTTCTCTGCTCTCAGGTCACTGTCATGCACCTTGGACATAGTTTTGGCACACAGTCTGTCACTGTTGATTTGCTTGTCTGAGAATCCTGGGAGCTGAGATGAATCCAGGGCTCTGTTCTTCTTTTTTCTCGCCCAGTCAGAAACATGGTTGCAGCTCAGTAAGAAATACAGAATCCATAAGTGTAAGAATGAATGAAGGGAAGCTTCAACAATCTTTTTTCCTCTTTTTAGTGCTTCAATAAAGACAGTGTTTTTAATGACCCATTTATACAAGGTTCCAGATAACTGCTATAAAAGCACTGCTGTTTGATCAGGGCATCAGGGGGTAAGATTAGATGGTCTGTTAAAAGTTTCTCTCAATTCCCTCCTGTCATGTATCCGTGGATGTGCAGGGTTATCCAAGGTGATGAGGCTGACAAAAGATTTAATGCAATCTTAGGCTTCATGAATAGAGACCAGAATGTTCCCCAGTTCACAGAAGATAATAAGCTCTCTGCACTCCTAAGCCCACACCAGAGGAGCTTGATGAATTCCAGGTGCCCGGGTGAAGCAGGAGAGCACCTCTGACATTATGCAGAGAGGTCAGTGGGTGGTGAACCCTATCTTACATGAGCAGTGGTTGAAGGTACTGAAAATATTCAGTGGGAAAAAGAGACATCAGCACAGAAACTTGAACCTGAGGTCTGTTATGTGGAAGAGGAATTAAACTTGCTCCATTCATCTTTCAGAGCCAGACCTTTTAGGCAGAAATTACCCACAGAGTAGATCTCAGCTAATTATAAATAAGAATGTCTCAACAGTTGCAATCCACCACCTTTTCTATTTCTGAGTTTCTCAGTGCTAGCAGTGTGTGAGAAGAAAATGACTATTCGATAGATGAATAATCTCATCGAATCAAAGATTCTACTGTTCCAAGATAGCAACCTTGTTTTTCTCATCTCCAAAAAGGATCCAAGAAGAATTGAAATTTAAGTACATCAGGACAATTTAGGCAACAAGGAGAAAAAAAATTCCTAAAGGACAGCAATATTCATAAGTAGATCCCTTAGAAGTCTTAGGAGATTTCTACTGCAGATTAACTGGAAACACAGTTTGAATAATAATTTATTAAATAATTTTCTGACTTATGTTCAAAATCAAGAGGAAGTAATAGTTGGACTCATGGGACTCTGAGAATGTCTTTCCCATAGCAAAGCATTTCTAAGTAAGACTATTTATATGTATGTATGTATGTATGTATTTATTTATTATTGATTTTTAAAAATAAATGATAGCAGAATGCATTAAAATTCATATTAAACATATAGAGCACAATTTTTCATATCTCTGGTTGTATATAAAGTATGTTCATAACAATTCGTGTCTTCATACATATAAGTAAGGGAATATTTTAAATAAGAAAAGCAACAACAATAATAAACAAAATAGAAAGGACAGAGGAGAGATTAGTATTTTATTAATTCATCAACTTTATTACTAACAAAATACATTAAGGAACTCAATAGTAACATCTATTGAATCCTAAATTATTGCTTTGTTCTAAAAGGATTATTCCCAGTCTTAAAATTCAGATTTTAGAAATTTTAACTCATTATTGTCAGAATTTAAATGCCTGAAGCTTTTTTCTTCCAAGTAAGGTTTTTTCTTTCACACCACGTGTGGCATTTAAGTACACAGCTTTATTTTAACAAATCAACAAATATATGTATTTTTAATTTTGATATGGGGCTATGAAATTCCAATTGTTATTATTTTTTATTATTAATCTATACTATCCTTGAGGCATGCATGTAAATTCCATTATCATTAATAAGAGTTATACAATGAATGCATCTACTCATTAGTGTCTAATGCAACTCTCAAGGTTATCCTAAGGTATAGAGATTTAATGAGTACCTAATGAGAACTCTGGTACTTCTGATTAAGAATATCTATCATCTTTGTGATATGGACCTCACAATCTAACACAGGGAAGTTAGCAAAAATTGAGTTAATTTTGTTATTAATCACATGTGTGAAAGGCACTTTCTGTTGACAAAGTCATGACCTTTAATTAAGTCTATGAATACTTGAGATCTGTTAACCTCATAATTCATCACAATTCAATTTTTCATGCAGGATATGACAATTTTGTGATAAATAATATTGTTTGGCTGGAAAAAAATTTGATCATGTTTAAAACAGAACTGTCATATATTTTAAAAACTGCATAAAATTAAGAGTAGAATAGTTTTGCTATTGTTTTGGAGGATGATCTACAATGAAAAAAAATCAATAATCCATTAATATTATGTGAGGGAAGTCAGTCTAGCTAATTCAGACCAACCTTACCATATTGCCATTAACATAGATTCTTAATTGTATACTTTGACAAAGAGAAAAACATTTCTAATTGTGGAAGATGTGCTGACAGCCCCAACTAATGGTTTGACTTGAACCTTTTGATCTGTTTTATTTGCCAGGATTAAGAAAAAGTCAGATGAAAAAGTGGAGTTGTTTAAATAGGATTCTTAGTACCTTTGTACATTTTCCACCAAACAAATGTTTGACAACTCCATTATTCTTGACTCTACTCCTAGCAATGTTTCCCATGTTAACTTTTTATTTTAAATATTTTTTCAGTTGTATATGGACACAATACTTTTTATTTATTTATTTATTTTGATGTGGTGCTGAGGATTGAACCCAGTGCCTCATGCAAGCAAGGCAAGTGCTCTGCCACTGAGCCACAATCCCAAGTTATTTACTGAAAAGTTTCTTTGGTATAAAATTAGTAGATGCATTAATATCTTCTTACAATGTAAGATGACAATTGTAATGATCAAATTAGGTAATATATGTAAAAGTGCTTTATAGCCATTAAAAAACTTTCTAGATGTTATTTGTGTTGGCTGGATATCAATAGAAGATGTATGCAAAGTTGATAGTTTCTGGATGGGAATTTGGTAGTGTGACAGATATAGAGAAATGGTGGGTCTTACACATCTATGAAGCTGGCTTCCCATGCTTGCTGTCTCTTTCTCTTGTCTCCTGTTCCTCTGTTGCTGTCTTCACATTCATACATCCACACCCACACATTGCAACTCATCTGCCATTTTTATGTACTGTAGATAGATCTAAAATTCTAACCAGACTGAATTTCTTGAATAGAAAATATATGTACTGTCATTCAAATGGTTGCCTACTGACATAACAGGTATCCCATAGGTGGACTCTATGAAATCAAAATAAAAAAATGAGTGGGTGCATAAGTATAGGTTAGCCCTCTCTGGAATAAAATGAGAAGATCAAAACAAGGGGAAGGTTTTTTTTTTTTTTTTTTTTTAAATACAACATTCAGGGCAGAAAAAAGGGAAAATCCAGAGTCACTGACTGAATGTCCAAATATGAAACCATAATTAATAGGTCTCATACAGGAATCATTATTTTATTTTTGATTACATCTCAAGTTCGTTAGTCATTCAAGCTTCTATAATTAAGTGCTATAGATTAGGGTAGTTAGTAAACAGCAGAAACTTACTTGTTACAGTTCTGGAATCTGGGAAGTCCAAGATCAGTGGAACTGCACATTGGTGTGTGAAAAGGGTCTCCTTCCTGGTTCACAGATGGTTGATTTATCATTGGATCCTCACTTGGTGGAAAGCGGACTGGAGAGCTCTCAGGAGTTTCTTTTATAAGGGTACTAATCTCATTCATGGCACAATTTACCAAAGTCTCCATCTTTTCAAACCATCTCATTGGGGATTAGAATTTCAGTATATGAATTTGGGGCTCGGAGGACCCAACCATCAAGTGGCATGCAAATGAGTGAACCTTAGAATTAATCATGGAATCCCATTGATAAGCACCAAATTTTTCTTTGGGAAATGTGATCTACCTCCTTTATCATGAGAGACTTTGGGCATACCCACTACAGTAACAAAACATTAGATGACTTGGATCTCATTTTCCTTCTTTTGTCCACTATCTTGAAGATGATACACTAAGTACAAAATAGATGAAAGTTGGAAAAGAGAGAGGAAGGGAAACGAGAGGTGTAAGTGAACCCAAGCCAGATCATTGTTGCCTGTAATGAATCTGACATGTGTTTCAAAACGTATAGGATTCAATACATCTCTCAGATTAATATGTACATAAAACTTTTATAGCTCTAGTCTATTTTGATAGCTATAAAATTAAATAGATGGGTAAACCTTGGAGATACCACATGTCCTGGTAAAGCTAACTGTGCCGGAGAACTAAAGTAACTGCTGAGCTTCCTGTCACCATAATTTATTGTAAACCATTTAAAAACTTTTTTGTTTTACAAATTGCATATAAAAAAGCACATAGAACATAATTATATGGTTCAATCAGTGTTCACAAAGTGTACCTACCCACTAGATGACGAACTAGAAACCCTGCTGAGAACAGAGAGTGGGTGGTGATACTTATAGAGGTCACAGGACAAATCTTGCCACTTCTGCAATGGTACCAATCTTCTCCCTCTTTCTAATAACACTGTGATTGTGTTTTGAAATAGGCTTCGTTTTTGTAATATATTTATATTTTAGTTGTAGATGGACACAATACCTTTATTTTATTTATTTATTTTTATATGGTGCTGAGGATCTAACCCAGGGCCTTGTGCGTGCTAGGCAAGCGCTCTACCTCTGAGCTACAACCCCAGCCCCAATAGGTTTTGTTTTTAAAGTATTTTTTGATTTATAGCAAAATGAAGAAATATCCTGTATTCTCATTACCCCACACATATCCAGTCTTCCCTAGTACCAATCAACATCTCCCCCAGAGCATCCATTTGTTACAGGGATGGACTTACATAGATTTATTATTATTACCCCAAATCTAAAGTTTACTTCAGGTTTTACTTTTTGTGTTGTGTGATCTATGGATTTGGACAAGTGTGTAATGATGTGTATCCACTTTTATAATATTATATAGGATAGCTTCATTGTCCAGAAAATCCTCTGCATTCTACCTGTTCATTCCTCCTTCCCCCATGATTACTTTTTAAATTAAAGGAAAATCAGATTTATTGAAGAAGCTGATCCAGATAAATTCATAGCCAAGGAAATGCAAGAGTTAATTGTGAAACTTTTCCAGTTGCTGACTTTCATAGTTGATAATATTTTCTGTACATCTGCTTGGTCATTTACAATATCTTTAATACTTCTAAGCATTTGGCATTCTGCCCCCAAAATGTTATGGAAATCATATCCAGATTTTTGAAAGCAAATCTGTTAGGATCAGCATTTTTTTTTTTTTCTGAAAAAGTCAGAGAAATGACTCAGTCACAATTCCAAAAGTTAATGTGTTTGGGGGAGGGCAATTTAAAAACATTCATTTGTAGACCAGGTGCAGAACAATATCTTTTGTGAAGAAGGAAACTTAGGTCACAACTTCCACTTGCAGGTCATGTGGGATATTCCAATGTGTGCAAAATTGTATGGACCAAGTTCTTGAGAGACATCATTTTAAAGTGATAAGGCTAAGATGAAAATCTCAACTTCTCCAGAAATTGTCAGTTTCCTGTTAAATTTACTGAAATCATCAAATCATGACATTAAAGAAAGATGAGCAAGAGAGAGAGAGAGAGAGTGGAAGTAGAGAGCTTTATAGTTGATTCCCAATTCTTCAAAGTTCTTTTATCCCACGCCATAGCAATAGCCTTGTAAGATGCTATTTTGCTTAATGCATGAAAATATTTTCCTTCATAGAGTCCTGTTGGAACTGTGGGTTTTCTACTTAATGGCATGGTAATCGACTGGAAAGTGAAAACCATGATCAATGGGCTGTTTTTGCTTATAACTTCTGCTCACTTAAAACTCCAAAATTGAATTGGGTGATCCTTTAGGAGATTAGTCGATGTCCATCATTTAGCTTATTCACCTTGCTCATGTACTCAGACAACTTCACAAAAACTTTGCAGCGACGCGAATGCAATGTAATGAGACAAAACATATGTGGAAAAATTATTCTGAAAAAGACTGAAACCAAAGAAGAGTAAGATGAGTTTACAAGGAAAGTCAGTCCACAAAATTGCCTGGGGAAGATCTTGTTTAACTAACAAAGAAGGGCAAAAGCCCTGATTTTCCTTAAAACTAAAAACCCAATAAGAAAACACTCTTTGTCTACAAGACTTTTCCTGCCCCCCAAAGCATCTGGCTAATGACAGACACCTGCTAGTGTCCAGAGGGCTGTGACAGCCAGGGATTTTTAGCTCTCATCATAACTTCTGAAGGAGATACTGTCATCTTGACACAGAGGGGGAGCGGGAGCTGTAGAGAATTTTTGTAACTTACACAAAGTCACAAAAACAATAAGCCGTGGACTAGAGACTCAAAGGCGAGTTTCCCTGATGTCAGAGTGCACGCCTGCCTTACACAGGTATCAATGGCAACATTTGTGTCTTCAGTTTCATGGAGATTGGGATTTTCTTTATAGATTGATTTATTCAGGCCTGAGTACATATTTTCTAAAAGGCTTAGTTGCTTGGGGTTCAGTGCTGTGTGCAGTAGCAGCAGCTGGTCACTGTTCTCCAACAATTGATCTGAGGTCAAGAAACCTAATCAACACATTGTCCGAAGAATTGAAATATTCCAAACACTGCCCCAGCTGTCTGGGTGTGGGTGACTGTGTGTGTAGATATTTATTTCCTCCTATTTTATAAGTTTTAAAAATCCGGCTAAATCCCAAGTATAGAAAAATGTAATAATAAAATATTAAAATAACACTTAAATGCAGAAATAGAAGAGCTATCAAGAAGCACTATAAAATAAATTGATAAATGAATAATACAAGCCACAGTTGCTGGAGAATTTCAAAGGCTCGAGACATCATTTTAAGTAGCTGATTGGAAAAGACTTTATAAAAGTAGTAGGGTCCAATTAAAGGATGGGATTTTTTCATTTATGTAAGTTCAACAGAAAACTTCACCAACGAATCCCAGACCACAAGAAATTATATTCAGAATATTGGGCTCTGCACTCCAATGACCTTTAAGGAGATTTTCAATAAATGAAAACTAGGGTACATTGATTTTTTTGTGCCTTGGAATTTGCAAGTGATTGTTTTGAGGTCTGTAGACACGCAGCGGAGAAAACCATAAGATTAGCACTGAGAAGAAATGAACAAATCCAAAAGATACCCCTTAGGAAGTAGTGAAGTGGAATTTTCCTCAGTGAAAGCTGAGGAAATTGAAGAAGAGAACAGCCAGCCGTTGCACATGCCTTCCTATTAAGGCTGGAGAAACCAGCTTTATGATTTGGCTCCTAATTCAGCATCTTGAACTTCAAAGGGACGGGACCACTTAGGAGGCATGTTGTCCCTATAAAACCATTTCAGTCATTATCTACTTGTCTTTTGGCAGGACGTATTTCCTATTTCTGTTATAATGAGAGTAGCACATTTGGATTCTTCCTGCTTAATAAAATGAGCAGCTATTTCTTGGGCTAATTCTCATGCTGTTAACACCTCATAAATTAACATGTGTTTAGGATGAGATCAGCTTGCTTGATTAGCTCTCACCTCTTTTCCAATCCACGCTTGAACACCTTCATCAGACAGGCGTCTGAAAATTTACTTTTTTGCATTCTTAAGCTCTCTGTTAACTTTGTACTGGTAGCAGACTGAGGCCACCATGGATTTAAATCTTTTTTTTTTTATTGAGGCATTTAAATGGTCTTTCAGAAGTTTCTCGTTCACAAGGAGACATATGTGGCTCGTTTGATTATACTTTCTAATTTTTTGAGAGATTTCCAGAATAAAGTGAAGACAGAGAGCTAGTGAGCAGGTCAGACGGATTCAGTTGGCTCCAAGAAGTTGGTCGCCTGGGAGAAAATGGCCAGGAACGGATTGATTTTGAAGACACGTGGAAAGGTAGCAGAATACAACAGTTACTAATATAGCATTATGTAAAAATGTGGATGTGTAACCGATGTGATTCTGCAATCTGTATTTGGGGTAAAAATGGGAGTTCATAACCCACTTGAATCTAATGTATGAAATATGATATGTCAAGAGCTTTGTAATGTTTTGAACAACCAATAAAAAAAAAATGAAGACACGTGTGCGTAGAAGGTTTGCTCTTCCTTCGAATATTCTCAGAAGTACTGGAAATGTTGGACAATCAGACGGCCAACATATCAATGTGAATCTTGAATTTATTTCCTTCCCTTCAGGTTAGTGGAATCTTGTGTATCCTTCGAGTCTTGTCATGATGCTTCCAGCCCATGTTTGGGTCAGATGTGGCACCGTTGGCTCTGGCCCCCACACCCCGTAGGCACATCTCTCTCTGGCCCATTTCCCACCTCCCTGGGTCCTGCCACTCTGGAGGAACTGCTGATCCCCAGAGCTGCTCACCCACTTCTCCTCAGCACCTCTGCATGCACTCTCCATGGTTTGGAGAGTTCTTCTCCGACATCTTCATCAGAGAAGGCTTCCAGACTCTTGGATGTAAATAGCATCCACTACCAATTCCCAGCATAGTCTCTGCCTCTGTGTCCAGCAGAACCTGATAAATATGCAGTATTGATTCACTTTCTTCTCCCACCAGAACGCTTGCCTCGCGAGTGAGGAGCCTCTGGTTCCTTCGCTGTCGGACACACGCTACGTGTGCAATAGTCCTTGCTGTGAACACATGGTAGTCTGACCCTTCCTCTCTGAATTACGTTGGCTTCACTATCACTCTTACACAATCTTGCTATGGATTTGAAGCAGACCTGAGCAGTCATGGAGGTACTGCTAATCATCTCTCCTCTTCCTGCTTTACTTCTGAAAGCCACCGAGCTGTGTGGGAACTGGGGAAAGCCTCATCGCAGGAACACAAACAGCGGGGGGTCTTTTGAGGGAGCCTGGTGTTGAAGCCTCCGGAAGTTCTATGAGGGATGGGCTGTGTTAGGGGTGTGTGCGTGTGTTCTCCTCCAGGGTCTTTAGCCAGACTAAGCCCACGATTGACGTTGAAGAAGTAGCTATGTATAGAAGCATTAAAGTGACTGAATTAATTCTTAGTGCAGCATGTCTTTAATTCTGCCAAATAAGTGAGTATTTGGGGAGCTGTCAATGCTTCCTTTGTTATGAATCTAAAACTTTGAGTTGAGATTTTCAGAGTCCCATTTTAACACAGTACTTAATGCAGAATAATGCAGGGGAAAGACACCTGCAAATAGAGGCATCTGTGATAATACTAGAGTTGAGATTCTGTGGCATATTCTTGCTCATTCTGCTGACCTTTCTGGGACAATGCAATAACAAGAAATAAGATGTTTAAATTTAAATTTCCTTTGTTTTTTCGATATTCCCTTTGACAAACCTAAATTAGGCATATACTTCACATTTAAATGTGGAAATCATGGTAACA
Organism: Marmota marmota marmota; assembly: GCF_001458135.2. Classification (NCBI taxonomy): domain Eukaryota; kingdom Metazoa; phylum Chordata; class Mammalia; order Rodentia; family Sciuridae; genus Marmota; species Marmota marmota. Next base: position 8,152,357 of record NW_025999932.1, on the reverse strand, counting down.
ATGCCATACTTTAGCAAACTTGTAGTCAAAGATAATTTTCTTTTCTTCCTTATTTTAAGAAAAGTCATTTTCATATAATGTCTTTCAGATTTACTAAGTTGTACATTTCACTGTTCACGCTACTTAAAAAAAAAAATTGGAAACCTGACCTTTACCTGAAATCAATGAGTTTGCCAGATAGGGGCATCTTGCCTCTTTAGCTCATCTCTTCTATTCTTTTCAAATGGGCAGCTCAAATTGCTTTATAAACAGTTCACGCATTTACTAGGTGTTTCTCTGCATTTGTGGAGCTGACAGCTTGTTACATTTATTAAAGTGGGAATGAAAGACATTGGGTCAGGTGCCCATGTCCAGAGATATGCTGAGCAGGGCATCCTGAGGTGTTGGGATCTGCAGAGCTTAGGTGCTCCAGTGAGATCCTCCAGCAAATCTTCCCTTTGGAGAGGAAGAGGGATTTTAACACTCTTCTCTTTAATGCAAGTATTTCTGGAGAGAGACCTTAAACAACAACACTTGATGATGAATTGTTGGGGAAAATTGCATTTTGGACTATTAGAGAGGTCACGGCATTGCACCCAGATAGAGGCTCCCTCTTATGAGTTTGTTCTGAGCATCCAAATATAAATAGTATCATTTGTATTTCTCATAATATATTCAATCTATCCCCATCAGAAAGGCTGGTGGAGTATGATGTTCCTTAATCTGCTATTTGTAAGAGAGCGAGAGGGTTCTGCCATCAAATTAATTTGGAAATGGTGAGGTAAATGAAATCAAATAGGGTTGTTTCCTATAAGCCTTTGGAAAATTCTGGGATGATAAAAAATGTATGACATTGGGGAAATCCTAAATACTAAGCTGCATTTACTAGAAGGTCAGCTGTCAGGAACTGGGAAATCCAGTGCAATGTGCTTAGAGTCATGCTAGTTCCTGTCCTGAGTGGCTTTTCTTGCAATATTATGAGACCATGCATAGTTACAAGGCTTGAGGGTAGTGGTGGAAAGATGGCGGGAACTTTCAGAATGTTCTTTTCTTCCCTTCTTCAGCTTTTATCCTTCTGTTGTTTGAGAAATCAAGATGTTTAGACTAGTACTACATAAAAATTGAGTTTCATAATTTTGACTTTCCCACTGATCTGTGGACATTTCCAAAGAAATTTTGCTATCATTTAAAAAAAATTTTATTTTGTAGATGGACGCAATAACTTTATTTTATTTATTTTTATGTGGCGCTGAGGATCTAACCCAGTGCCTCACACATGCTAGGTAAGCGCACTACCACTGAGCCACAACCCCAGCCCTTGCTATCATTTTTAAGCAAAAAAATATTTAAATTCTTTCCTATCACAAATTTAATTAGTATTCGTGCTTCTGCTTATTCCTGTGTTTTCACATGAACTTATTTGTGTGAATGTTAATATTTAAATGATATGAAGTAAGACTTCTATATAAAAATGAACAGTAGCTTTCAAGTGTTTTAGGATGATTATTATTTGTCTTAATGTTACTTACTTGGATCATATGCAAATTTAAAATAAAATATTAATTAGGTGATATTCAATTTATTTAATGTAATATATGTTATATATATTACCCTAAGTTAGATATATTTTTTTCTTATTCAAAAAGTCAAACTTCTTTAGATTTCATCAAGCTTTGAAATTTTCATGTATTTTGTCTGGTCATTAGAAATGAAAACTGGGTTCCCAAGGCAGGCTTGTATGTGTTTCTTAGAACTGATGTTTAAAGAAGGATTGAGGGCAATGATTATAAGAAGTGATGTTCACAAGAATTTGATGAGAACTAAAGAATTCTCCAAAATAAGTAATAATATCACAGTTACTGAAAAAAGAGTAATGGCAAAAATTAAAATGATATGTATGGTATTTTTGAAGAAATACATTTTTAAAATTCTAGTGTAAAATTTTTGTAAATTTTTAGAGATTCTGGGTATTTTTAGGATGTCTTGGTAAGGCATTTTCTGGTGATGTGTTCAAAATACACACTAAAATAAGCAGATATTGAGAGATGATCACAGTCTATCTATGTGCTGACCTTATCAAGTCCACCCATTACTAATTCATTTAGAGGTGTCATTTTCAACTGTATTTTAAAATTGTTTTAGCCAAAGTAATAGCAAAAAACTCTGGTTCTTAAAAGCAAACATTGTACTGGTACAGAAGGGCTAGATGTGTGTGCTCTTTTGGTAGAGAGCAGTTCCCATATTTCTCAGCTCACCGTGCACCACTGTTGACACTGAGCCATTGAAATCCTTTTAATGTTGCAGCCCTTTGAAATTTGTGCAAAGGCTTTGCTCCACACTAAAGTAGATGAGAATATAAGAAGCAACCAAAGTACAATCTTTCTAAGCGTGCCTGGTGTTGTAGGGATTTATGATGGTATTGCAACATCCATGGATCAATGAACACAAATTTGTTTAAAAAAAAAAAGAAGAAGCATGGGTACTCAGTTTCAGGAAGACTGTCGAAGGCATGATAAAAACAAAACCCACTGGTAGAATTCAGTAGATTTGGACTACCAACCACTATCCATGGGCTTGTGAGATTTGCTGTTGGGTTTGTCTCTGTAAAGACTTGTGGACATGGTGCAGAATGAAACCAAGGCCACAGAGCTCCTTGGGCTAATGCAGACAGTTGACTCAGAGGTACTCTGGAGTTATCTGCACTTTCTGTTCCAGGGTCCCAGACAGCAGTGTGGAAGGCCAAAGATGGAAGAAGAAGCTCTTGATAGTATATTCATAGGATATTGATGCTGCAATTTCTGATTCTTTTTGTTTGTTTGTTTCTTCTAGTACTTTTAAGAGCTTAATCTTCAGTGTTTATATATTTCATTGATCAAAAATAAAAGGGGGGGGGGCAGGGGGCTGAGGATGTAGTTTGTTAGCTTGCCTACCAAGTAGGGGCCCACCCTCCATTTGTTTTTATTTTTATACAAAGTGTTAGGTGCGAGTTTGACTTTAGTCTTCTTTTCTGGCAGAAATCTCTTTGCAATCCATTTTCCTTCTAATTTAAAGTGACACCTTCAGAATGCACCAAATTTCTGTACATACTTGTTTCTATTTTGGAACCTCCTATTGTATTCTAATGATCTTTGTTTATACACTAGTGACATGGCACACTTTTTAATCGTTGAAGCTTCAGAGTGTATTTAATGTCTATAAAAGTCAGTATCATTGCTCTTATTTCTCAGAGGTTTTCTGGATGGCCTTGTTTTATTTGTTTTTCCACAACATGTAGAATCAACATATCTTATTCCAAATAAAATCCCATTGGCATTTTAACTGGAATTACATTTAACTCTTAAAAGAACATAAGATTTCTGTTTTGTCTTCTTTCATAATTTTAATTTTTTTTCCTCATATACACACCTTTGTATAATTTATAGTTAGGGGCATCTCCTAGGTGAACTCTTATATTTAAGGTAAGTTCCAAGTTTCATAAAGTTTCTCTCTTTCTGCTCCTCAGGAAAAAAAAAAGATGCTCTTAAAACATGCCAATAGGTTTGTTTTGAGAATCCATCAGCTGCTGATCTAAAGACCACATGCCTCGTCCCCTCCCCTGCAGCCTATGTAGGTAATTTACACAGGACTGAGTCCCTCTACACTGTTTGCATATCCTACCTCACCAGTGACCTCAAGCTTCCCATGTGACCTTGTTCAGCCAATAGGTATTTTGTAAAGGACACAGTATGACTTCTGATTCATCCTATTTCCTTGACTTTGTCCTTTTCTTACATACTCACTTTCTCACACTGATGGTTCTGTTTGACACTTCTCCCTCATACCTCTGCACTTTCCATGGACCTTTGTCACCGCTGTGTTCTTTTGATCCTTCTGACTCATTTCTGCTTCTCAGTCTACATCTTGGTTCCCCATCTCAGCATTGGTGACATTGGGGGCTGGATCCTTCTGAGTTGGGAACCCTCGTCTGAACTATAGGATACTTGGTGACATCTGTACCCTCCACCACTGGATGTGAGTAATACCCTCCCCCACTGTGACAGTCACAGTGTCTCCAAACATGGATAAACATCCCTGTTAGAAGATCACAGCTGCTTAAGAACCCACCTTCAGAACCCCAAGGACATTTTCATTTTTGCATTGCAGAGCTGAAGCTTTGATCAGCCTCTGCATCCCTCCTACGGGTCACACCAGGTCTCCAGGAACTCTCCTTACCTGAGTCAGGAAAAACTTCAAGTCTCCAACTGTGAGGTCAACTTTCACTCCTGGTAACTGCAGAGTCGGTGGGGAGTTCCCACTGCCTGGGGCCCATGGCTTAAACTCACACCATCCTTGAACCTTGCAGCGGGTGCCTTGAGCAATTATCATGTCATGTCCTTCCTTGCAGCTGGGTTTCTCCAAGTGCAGGACATGATCAAATACAGCAGTGGATAGAACATGGGGGGTTAGAGACCAGGGAGGACCTTGGTCCAATTTAATTTCTTGGATAGATTACAATTTTTATATATTGACACAATATTAAATCTTCTTAAGCCTGCTGTGCTTCTATGTATATAATTTTGATTTCTGTTTGGATTTAATAGGAACAATAGAATAAGGGTGAGAATCTGGGAAATATTTCCCCCTTCTGCTTGCACTTCATTTGCTGCATTCCCTGGACGCATCTGCAGCCTGCACCTTCTCTGCTGGTTGGCAGTAACTTCTTATTGCCCTTCTAATTAGAGTCTGAAGTCTTTTGAAGTTCCTTATTTGTCTTGTTTCTCCAGCCTGGTTACTGCCTAAAGTATATTTTCCACCTGTATTTTACTGTGTTTGCTTTTGCCACTTAATAATATTTGTTGTGCACTGATTATTTTTCAAGATTTCCCCCCCAGGAGACAGGCTTCGTACCGTCTGGTGTGTTTAGATGACCGTGCCTCTAACGCGCCTGCTGTTTCTTTTGTCTCTTTGACAAATTTAGAGCAGCAGTTTAGAATATTTAGTGGTGTGTTTCTCTCACTGAAGTTAAAAAGAAAATGTCTCTGTGAACTGCCTTTTAAGGTTCATGGCGTATCAGCGTTTGCTAAGCAGGTTCTCTCCTGGGTAGAGGCAGCCGTGGGTGGTGCCCCACTTTCCCTGAGATAAAAATGTCTTTGAGAGACTTCTTAATTCTCCTCTGTTAGTTCTCCCCTGATACCATTTCTCTGGATGACTTGAGAGATTTTAGCACTATTCTTTATACATCCACATATAAGCTTACACACACACACACACACACACACAGAGAGAGAATGACATAGCAATGATCTGCCTCCAAATGCACAGACAGGTGACCTCATTTTGGGGGTCACCTGCTTTAAAGCCCTGGAGCAGCTTTGACCAACACACTAGAAGCACCTGGAATTTTGCTGGCACTCTTTGCTACCACTCTGATCCAACAAAATGTTTTCATGAGGGTTGAGACACGAAGTTACAGTCCAAGTTAGAACACTGCCAACCGGAGGTCATTCCGCCATGTTTTCTAGCTGTGTGGCGATTAAGCTGTAATGCACACATTTTGGGTACCATTTTGATGACAAACATCAGCAAACATAGATAAACTGTAAGTCTCCATTCTTAAGGAATACACCTAGTCTTTGGGGGAGAAAGAGTCATACCTAAAGCCAATGAGTCAGAAGGCAAGGATGTGTTGTGCTGTGCGGAGCTGTCTCCATCCCTTTCTAACCTGTTCTGGACATCGAAGGATGGGCCTGAGGGGTCTCTGCTCCAGTTAGTAGTTGACCTCTGTATGGAACTCCCTGGAAGACCTTGCCAAGATGGATTGGTTGAACAATTTGAGACCACTCTGAGAAGGTTATTCACAGTGGTCCTCTGGAGCCACCTCTTACCAGCTTGGGAGAGCCAGTTATTAAGCTTTTAGAAATGTTGTGAGTTGGTTGTCAACACAGACATTATTAAAACTAAATTGTAAGCCTGGCATGGTGGTACATACCTGTAATCCCAGAGGCTTGGGAGGCTGAGGTAGGAGGATCAAAAGTTCAAGGACAGCCTCAGCAATTTAGCAAGGCCCTATGCCTAGCAAGAGTCTGTCTCAAAATTTATACATACACACACATACACACACACACACACCATATTTACCTGCATATATAATATATAATATGTTATATATAATATATATTATTACATAATATATATTATATATATGTGTACATGTACGTATGTGTGTGTGTGTGTGTGTGTGTGTATGATTGGAGGTGTGGCTCAGTGGTTAAGTGCCCATGGGTTCAATCCATGGTACTCCTCCAAAAATAATCAAACAAGTGATATAAAACATGATAATACATACTTGAAATGCATCAAAAGGCATGTGTAATGGTCTGCGGGTTTACATCTCTTCCCAGCTCTTTATGTAGTGGTGTCTCCTTGGTAACTTGATTGGGCCATGGTGGAAATATGTAGTCTATGGTGAGGACAAACTCAGACTTCTCTGCCCTCTACCTAATCCTCTCCACCTGGATTTTAAACATGCATCAGGCACCACTGGAAACTTGTATATATATTTATAATCAGAAAAGCCTTGCAGATAAGTAGGGTGAGATTAATAAGCATCAGGCACCCATATATAAATCACAGAACTTGTACTTTGTCAAAATCAGAATGATATTTGTTCTACTAGTCCAGATACGAACAGGTCAAAGCCAGACCTAAGTAATTCTGTCCCCTTGATATTGGAACAGAGACTGTGATTGAATGGATTACTTGATTATTTTACTGAATTGGTAGAAAACACACACAACACACACACACACACACACACACACACACCACAGAGGAGGAGAGAAAGAGAAGAGAGAAGAAGAGAGAAAAGAGGGACAACAGGTAGAGGAGAAAATGAGTGGCTCTTGAGGGTGAGGGAGTGGATCCTGGAAATCAGGAGTGAGCAGCACTTCGTTCAACACACACATCCCCATTTCTAGTCCCTGGAAGTTATTTTAAACCCTTAATCTTGGGTAATGTTGGGTCCCTGGTAACTAGAGGCTCTTTAAATTTTAGTGTTTCTAGGCTAGTAAAACATAAGCCAATAAAAGCATGCCCCAGCATGCCAAGGGAGAGAGGAGACATGGTGACAGGCCAGGGAACCTTCAGTGCATTGTGCCGGTGACAATCATCCTTCTGTTCTGCAAACCCGCCAGGAACCAGAACTGAAAACAATCTGCGAGGAGAACCTGCTCGGAGCTGTCTGCTCAGATTGACTGGAATATAGACTCCACACTTAGTGCTCCTCTGAGGCCTGAGTTTTTGGTGGTAAGGTCGCCAATGAAAATAAAAGGAACCAGAGGTTCTGAAAACCAGCCAACCCGGAGTGGCTGGTGAGTTATCTGGTAGTTTCCCAGTCTGGACTGGTCCAGCCCTTCCTGGCTCTGGGAGTACTGTTGTCACCCCCCCTGCACCCTCCCAACCCCAAACCCTCTCACAGGAGTTTTAATTTTCCAGCAAGCAATAATAGATGGTTCTGCGTTTCATTTTCAAAGCAGGTTCTACGTCAGTGACCTAGAAATGACAGGACTTGTGGTGTGTTTTATAAAACCTAGCTCAAGAGAACATTTTAATGTAATTTAGCAGATGCCAATCTCCAAGAGCTTCAGTTTTGGACTAAAGGATCCTCTTTATCTTTTGGGTTAGAGTTTGAGTGTAGTAAGTTATCAAGAGCTAAAATTCTGAAGGTCTTGGATTTTCAAATTTTACTCCACTGTTCCATCTGTTTGACCAATTGCTGCTGGATCAAATGATGTCTTCAAAAAGCCATTCCTTTTCATTTCTCTGTACGGTGGGTTATCAGAGCTTGAATGTGCTTCAGAATCACCAGGAAGGATTGGTAAAACCCAAACTTCTGGGACCCACCCTCTGAGTTTCCCACTTATATATCTGGGGTGAGGCTGGAGAATGAACCTTTCCAACTAGTTCCCAGGAGATCCTGACGCTGTATGAGAAATTGATCGAAAGCTATGTTTGAAAGTTTTGTTCTTTGGGAAAAGAGCAATTGAGATATGAACTGGTGGAGCAGGGGGACTGACTGGAACGGTGGATCTCAAGGTGAGACGCTATGAAGTCTTGAACCTGACCAAGGAGGGTCCCGCCATGTCACTGCATGAGCTGGCTGGAGGGCAGCCCCTGCCCGACTTGCTCTCAGGTGTGGGCACAATTAATGGGCCCCATGAGGCTCATGCATCAGACGTTCCTCCTTTGAAACCTAGGCCTGTGCTCTCAGTCCTGACTGTGCTTTAGAGTCACCCAGAGACCTTTAAAAACTACCTGTGCCTGGGCCCACCCCAGAACAATCAAGCCAACTTCCAGGCTTGCAGTGTGGGCATCTTTAACAACACGGTTTAAAGGTGGCTAGCCTTCCCCTCTAAGAGAGTCTCATTTAATTGGTCTGGAGAATATTTTCAAAAACTATCCACTATCATAGTTTTTGAAACTGATGTGAATCTAATGTGCTTGATCTTCTCTTTTCGTCAACATGGGTGCCAGGAATGTTTTCTTAGACTGGCTCGTGGTTTGATGAAAGGCAAGAAAATGAGTTCCCCTGGATCTGTATGGAATTTTCAATTCTTTTTTCGTTTAGACCAGGGGTGAGCAATCTACAGCCTTCAGGCCAAATCTGGTCTACCACCTGTCCTTGTACAGCTTTTGAGTGGAGAGCAAATCAAAATAAAAATAATATTGTATGTGAAATTCAAATTTCTGTTCCCATAAATAAAGCTCTGTAGGAACACTGCCAAATCTATCTCTTTGACTCCATGCCCATTTCTCTCCATATTGAGGATGGTTACTTCTGTGCTGTAGAGTTGAGGAGCATAACAGAGAGTGTAAGGCCCACACTAAGTCAAAAATATTTGCTATGTGGTCCTTTAAGTAAACCGTTTGCCAATCCCTGATTTAGAGTACAAGTCATCCTCTTAGATGGGGGAGGGGGATTAAACAGTGTCAAGTATTAAACAGTGACAAGCTGCTTATTGATAGAGTTCTGTTCTAGGGGAATGGGGCAAGATTATTACTATCTTAATCATGCACCAGTGGACTTGTTTGCAAAGTTTATTATTTCATTTTTTTATTAAATTAAGAAACCTTAGAATTTATAGACCAAATACAACGTGTGATCCACAAACCCATGGTCCCTGAAAGATCTTGGGCTTATCGAGATCTACCAAAGATGTTTTTGAGAGCTGCTTTTTAACTTGATGAGTGGACCACTCAGATTATCATTCAACTCTAAAGAATCTTTTCTCACCTTTTCCCATTCCCCTTCCTCTGCCTCTGGCTCCACCTAGGTGGTGAGGGAAGACTGATGTGGAGAACAGATGATGCGTTTTGGTTTATAAGGATGCGTTTTGGTTTATAATCTATCTTTCCAAACACCTCAAAAACACAGAGAATTTTGTCTGTAAGGCCATTTGACTGTACCTGCTGCTCCTTTGAATTAATCTCAATTTTGGAGACCATTTCAGACATTTAAAGAATCCTTTTGGTCTCTTCTCTCGCCTTCTTTGATACTGCTGTGAAACATTTTAGCAGTGAAATGTAGTTACTCTGTGTCGATTCCTGTTTCCTTATAGACTATCCTTCCCATGGTCTTCAGAATTTCTTCCATAAAAGCAAATTTCAGCAGGTATTTAAACATTTTTATGTCAAGACACATAGAAATGAATGGAATAGGCTGCTCAGGGTGCCACTCTGTGGGCAGAAGCCATTATCTAGACCTTTGTGACCCTTGTGACTGTTGTATACCATTGAAATATTTTGATGTAGGGACTAGCCAGTGACCAAGACAGCCCCAATGTTCCCTTAGCTTAACTAAACCTTAGACAGCTTCTTTCAGTCTCCAGGTCTCTGAGGTTTTCTTTCCTTAGAGCATTGACTTTAGAAAATCTGCAATTGCAAGTTCTTTTTTTGTTCCTTTGAGATATAAATCTTCAAAACCCAGTGATGATGATGATGATGATGATGATGATGATGATGATGATTTTGAAATTTTAGCCTCAAGAAAGGTAGGGTCCCTGCCTCCCAGTGTCCCTGAGAGGGTAGGATGCTAACTTCCATCAGCATCAATTAGCAAACAAAGATGACCAGGTCACACTGGCCAACCTCCCCCTAATGTCCTCTCAGTAAAACCTCCCTTTTCAGTTTAACTTATCCTTTGCAGGTTTTCTTTGATCAGCCACCATGGTGCAGTGGGTTGAATTGTTTCCCCAAAATGGTATGTTGATGTCTTAACCTCTGGTACCTATGCATGCGACCTTATTTGGAAACAGGACTTTGTATATATCATTAAGATGTACATTAGAGTAATGCTATACTGGAGTAGGGTGGGCCTTTAATCCAATATGATTAATATGTCATAAGAGGAGGGAGGACACAGAGACAGCCATTAACGTAGGCAGAACATCCAAGGACACAGAAGCAAAGTCAGGGCTTATTCAGCTGCAAGTCAGCCAGCTCCTGGGACTCCCAGAAACCAAGATGTGCTCCACCTTGATTTTAGCATTTGGATTCCTAAACTGAGAGAAAATATATTTCTGTTCTTTGAAGTCATCCTTGTTAGGTAGTGTGTAATGGCAACCTTATGAAATCAACACACTTGGGATACAGAGACTCTCCCCAGCCACTGCTGTATCCCAGTGCAGTTCCATCTTCCAGAACTTTCTATCAGCACGTGGTTCTCATATCTTAATATCCATGTTATGCATTTTCCCACTTCCATGCTGGTTCTCACACAGAACTATTTGCCTGGAGTGTCTCAATCTTGCCCAGGAAGTCAGCTTGGCAAAGTCCTTCAAGCCACAGAATAAACATCGTCTCCCCTAGTGCCCTCCACCCATGCCCCGGGCAGAGAGTGCCACCTACCCTCCAGCCTGCTGTGTGATGTGGTCATTCATTTACTAACTTCCCCTTATATTAGGATTTATTGATGGCTCTCTTATCTGATATTCTAGATGGCAGGATCCTTGTCCCATTTGTCTTTGGTGAAGTGGTCCTGCCCATCCACCACATGGAAAACATCTCATCAGCAAACAGAGCTGGAGAAGACCATATAGAAGTGTTTCCTTTTCCTCCACTTCAAGAAGAATCCACAGTAGCTTTTGGATCACATCGGACTTACCTTGTTGGACAATACAGAGGAGGGTGGAAAGGGAGATTGATCAGATACCCTTGTTTTAAATTATGCAATCAATATTCCAGCCACAAAAGAGCGTTAATCATTTAAGAAAACGTCAGAAATCAGCATGGAGGGTAATGGGTTATGAACTAAGCCAACTGAATACCTTATTCTCTTCCCCTTGGTTTGCTGAAGGACCACTGGGTGATTATAGACTCTCTGTGTTTTTAGTTTTTAAGAAATAACCCTAGTCTGAAGAACTGAAAGAAAATTGTGTTGGTTTGTTTGTTGTTTGCTGTTGGTGTCTAGGGAGCATGTTTCATCCCTCCTCCCTCTCTACCATACCAAGGATGAAATTCTTCCATCTTCTCCTCAGGATTGGAAGAGGAAGAAACCAAATAATAAGCAACTGTTTGTCTTAATGAGCACCATTCAAGGCTGCACGTGAGGACACTGTGTGCTCAGATCTCCTCTTTGTTTCTCTGAACTCCCAGAGAAACTGCATACCTCTGTCTGGGATGGAGGCTTCAGGGTTTGACATATTGGACAGTCCTGATCTTGTCCATCTATACTTTTTCCTGTTCACCTAGTGGTAATTACATTTCCTTCTTTTGAAGAAATGCCTGTTTTCCATTTAAATTTTCCTAAAGCTGCCTTATCTAGCACATACAGTGTCCTTCCTTGTCCCCAGCAGGACTCACTCACCACTTGCCTCTAGATGGATGTGGCCAATGGGGAGCCTCAGGAATAGGCAGAGAGAGAGGAGGGCGTGAGGTTGGATTCTTGAGTCCCCAGGAGTCCCCTGGAATGGTAACCTCACACTGACTGTGTTTCTTTGATGAGGTCTCGGGTCCATTCAGGATGGCCTTGTCTGTGTAGGTCTCACCTTGCAGAACCCACTCGTTGTTCTCCCTTCACATACCTGCAGACTGTGTAGTGGGAACAGCCCCAAAGCTCTCCCTGGCCCTGGGATTCTGCACCACTGTGGGTCCCTATTCCCTGCTTCCTTATATGTGAGAGCCTGGGCACCATGGGCTCCAAACCCGGTGGAGCATTCCTGGAGCTTCTGTGGGCCTTTTCTCCCTCTGCCTCAAGGAGAAAAATGACCGCAGCAAGCAAGGACAGAGCAGTGCACATCTCAAGGGTGGCAGGAGAGCAAGCTGATGATGACACCTGAGTTTCTGCCATTCCTGAGGCCCCAGCTTCTTAGTGTGACATTCAGTCATTTCCCTTTGTGCTTGGTTAAGCTCTGGTTGAGTTTCATTCACCTGCAACCAAAGGCTCCAAACTGCAACAGGATCACAGAGAGGCTGTCCTGTGGTTGGTCTCTGTATTCCTCTGAAACTTGAAAAGGGGTTTACAGAGATCCCTGAAATGCTTTTGCTGTGGTTGCGGCTGGTGTCATCCGAGGTTTTATTTTGCATTTTCTTCCTTTAGGGTGACATGCATAAATACATCATGTTGGTATTCCCTTTTATGTATATCTTAATATAACATCAGTAGTGTGATGAGATAATTTGAAATTTAATAGAACTTTCCTGGGTGAATCAGGTAAGATATATCATGATGAAATCTCAGACCCAGAGATGGAAGAGGGAGGGAGCCCTTCACACCCACGACTGAGTCAGCACATTGTGGCAATTTTCTGTATCTTCTAATAGATAACTTGAGCGTAATTACTGACGGTCTGTGGAGAATTCATCAACCTCGGGCACCAAATAATAAGTTATACTATTGTGATAACTGTGAATTAAGTTAGAAATCCAAGGACTAGTGGTGATGCCCCCTTTCATTTCCCCCCAGAAAAGCCAATCTGCATAATTGATGCCATAGGTAGAAAAACACTTCTTTATTATTGCATCCTAAATCAAACAGTCTTTAATAAATGAGAGGTACGCGATCATCAGAAACTGTGGCCATGTGGGGCAGCAATAACTGCAGCCATAATTCTTTGGCACATACCAAAGAAAAATACTGGTGTTTATTTTCTAAACCTCAGCATGCCACATTCCAAAGAGAAATCTCAACTGACGGCAAAAGATGGACTGGGGAAGTTGAGTGTTTAGAGAGAGATTACTAATGAGCTGGTGCAGAGAACATAGGCAGGCTGCCTGAAGAGTGGCTGAGCCCTGGAGCAGGGAGGTCTGGCAGCGGAGAGGCTGAATTCTTAATTTGTGCAGGCTGAAGGAGGTCTCTGAAACTCATGGTGGAAAACAAAACACAACAAAAACAAAGACAAAACAACAACAAAAATGTATTAGAGCCATTTTTCATGAGTACTTGTTAAAGAACAGGTTTTCTGCCTGATGACATGATCTTGCTTTCTCAACAGATATTGTCAATATTCTTTATAACTGACACAGAAAGGAAATTAAAATTTTACATACGTATTTGCTTTGAAAGGTGGATAATTTATAAATGAAGTCAGTTTCTTGTTCTTCCACACAGAACTAGAACAGGCCCTGTGAGCTTCCGTGTTCTCCTTTCCATTGGCTTCCAATAGCTGAAAACAGTTCAACTGTCTGAATCAAGTTGACTCCCAGGTCAGAGATGTTGATTCCTGCTCTCCTCATTCTGAGCTGGACATTTTCTGCTTCCCATCTTTATCCTCTGATCTCTGGCATGGGGAGACTGACTTGCAGGAATTATATCACAGCACCTTTACCATTTGTCTCTGGTTGGATGTAGTCAATGGGGTGGAGAGGGAGAAGGGAGTGAGGTGGGGGTCTTAGTCTCCAGGAGCCTTCCTGGAAGTGTAACCTAAGTGTGATCTTTAACAAGGTCACAGGTCCACTCAGGATGACCCTCACATCCCTGGAGACCCTGGGTTGGGAATGGCTCCCAGTCTCGTCCTGCCCTGGGATTCTGCACTCTGGTGCTCAGTGCCCTGTCTCCATATGTGTTTGCTTGAACCCACCTTGAACTATTAAGATAGTGTGAGAGAGCCTTTGGCTTCTGCTGAGGTTCTGACTGATGTAGAATTTACGATTTTTATCTTTCTGACTTTGTTTTGATTTTTCCTTTCTTTAATTGCTTTCCCTGTTACCCTTTGTTGGGTTTTTCTTGTTATCCATGGTTGTCAGTATTCTCTGGATGAGTCTACACTCAGTGCTTTCTTAATTTTCTGAGTCCACCTTTATTTTCTCTACCATTGTAATTGCCATAGATATTTTATGACTCTCTCAAAAGCTGTGTGGCTCCTGGGATTCTATTTATTTTACCCTTGTTCTCCTGGTCATGAGGATTGTATCCTGACCGATATGGAGGCGGCAGGGATTTTTTTCTCACTACCAAATTCATGTCCCATCTGCACATTCTACCTTCTCATTTCTTAAATTCGTTTTCTGAGGTCGGACATTTCTTTTCTATTTCCTCTAATGCAAAAACCAAAATCTTCCTAAAACCCCAAACCCAAACCCAAACCCAAACCAAACCAAACCAAACCAAACCAAATGAACAATAGAAACAAAAACCACGTGGTCCAGCAGCCCAGAACCCGTCTAAGCTCACAGACTCTCAGGCTTTGAAGTTGCTATCCACTGAATTTCACCCTCATGCAACCCATTATCATTGAACCTGCAGTTCCTGCAGCAGCAGTATTCAGAACAGAGAAGCCAGAATAAGATGCACCATTGATGGGGGTTCAGTTAGGAATGGGCAACCCTGTTCTCTGGCACATTTAAAGACTTGTTTACCTGACTTATTTCCTAAATCCATCTGCTACCAATTCTGCCATTTTCTCCTGGAGAACTAATGGCTAAAATTACAAAACACAGGCCCCTGCCTTCTGTCTCCACATTTAACCTTTTGTCTTTACATGAAAATTTTAGCCTTCAAGGATGAGTCATGGAAACGGAGCACACCTCTGGACATCACCAGGAGGCAGAATGGGAGACATGGGGTCTGGGCGAGTCACGGGGCTGGAGGTCTGGTTCTGTTACTGTGTAGTTGTATAACATGGGCATAAACTCTCTGAGCCTTTGTTTCATTTTCTGTCAAGTGGAGCTAATTCCCTGATCAGAGAGGTTGTTTTAAGGACTTGAGATGCTGCCCATAAAAGCCCCCTGTGACTCCCAGTGCACTATGCAGATGTGGCACCCCTGGAGTGATGTGACATCCACAGTGGACCTAGACAGGAGGAGGAGGAGGGTAGAAAGCTCCAATGACAGGCAGGACACAGGGCTGAGGAATGCCACTCCAGAGCGTCACTTAGTGTTCAGTATTAGAACCCACTCAGGTGGCTTCCCTAAGCCTAATTACCTGAATTTGCTCCATGGAAATGTTGTCATTTCTATTTTTTCTTGCCATTTGCTGCTTCTTCCCCTGAACAATTTCTGTTTCTAGCTTCTATCCTGGAAGTTATCCATTTTATAAGGCACATTCTCAGGCTCAAAAAAAAATTATATTTTATAGGTGGCATTTTATGGACCTCTGTAGGTCTGGATGTGGTGCTTCTGCCGGCCTGTGCCTTGAGCTCTTTGGAGTGGAAGCCTATCCTGTTGGTATTCACATGACTAGTAGCTGGCTTACTACTTGGCACCTAGGAACTGTAAAAGAAAAATTGCACCAGGCCAGTTAAGCAGGTGAGGGAGACTTTATTAGATGTTATTGCAAAGGGGGAGACAAATTGAATTCAATTGCACTGAAACAGAAGTGGGATACTTTCTGAGGGAGTCGGAAAGTGCTGGAGGACATTAGGGGGAGGCTGGCCCATGTGAATTGGCCATCTGTGTCTGCTAATTGGTGCTGATGGAAGTCAAGGTCCTACCCTCCCAGGGAGACTGGGAGGCAGGGGTCCTATCTTTCTTGATGCTGAAATTTTAAATAAATGGTTTACGGGTCCTTAAAAAAGACCTTGCTGGGGAGGGAAATTTTACATCTCAAAGGAGCAAAGAAAGAATTTACATTGCAATTTTTCTAAAATGAATTATCTAAGAAAAGAGAGGTCAGAAAGAAGTCTCTGGATAGCTTAGTCAAGATGAGGGGGATGCCAGAAGGCCCTTTTGGTCAGAACCTACTGGTGATCTTCATACTAATCTATTTTGGTATTTATATGACCATTTATTATGTAGGCCAATGATGCTCTGTGTGTGTGTGCGGGCTAGGGGGGTGGATTGTGTCTAGGGCATTGCAGTTTTACTTAGACTGCGTATTTCCAGAGATAATTTCTACAGTAGTGTACCAGAGGGAAAACACCAATCTTTAGGATTCCCAAGAAGAAACGTGTGCTCCGTGAGACCAAAGGCTCAGCCTGTCTTCCCATCTCCTAGCACAGTATTTGGAACATGGCTGATGCTCAGTGCATATTTGTTTTTGCACTTGAATGAGAAAACATGGCTTCCTTCCAGAAGACCTAGCAAATGAATGCAGGTTAGTTTAGAATTTAATTGTCACATAATGGGAAACACCTGAGTCTCAGGTGAGTCATCTGGGTTGGAGTTCTGGTTCTGTTAGTTTGTAATTATATGAACTTGGGCAAGTCATATAAACTCTCTGAGTCTTGGTTTCATTTTCTGTAAAACGAAGCTAACACCCATTTCAGAGAGGCTGTTGTAGGATTAAATGAGATGTTGCCCATCAAAGCACCCTGCGAGGCTCAGTGCGCAGTACAGATGTGGCTTATGATTATACCTGCATGGTTGTTTGCATTCCTGGCTCAGCTCTCCAACATCTTCAGTAAGTCCATAAAGGTAGCCATGGATAGCTCTGCATGTTGCTTCTTGGCCTTTTGATTTGTAATAATGAAACCTGATTATGGTTTTGAATAAGCTTGTTGTGCTTGAATACTTTATTGGTGCCTTTTTTTTCTGCTTAGTTGTTTTTATTTTCTATAACAGTTTGGTTTGATTCAGAGAATGAGGTGTTCTGTGTTCGTCCAATTCTTGGAGTCTCTCTATTGTGTGGCTAAAGCCAGTCCCTCTGGGTGCCAAATAAGAGCAGCTAATCACAACTGCAGGGCCCAAGGCAGAAGCCTCTCTAGGTATGAAATTTCTCTATTGTGGATTTTGTCCTATCAGACAGAATATGCTGGAATTTGAAGTCTGCACCTGGGTCTGGGAGCTGATGCAATATCTTAATGTGTTTTGGAGGCTCCTGGGAATAAAGCTTTAGATTTCATTCCTCTTTTAGCTGGTTCCCTGCCTTCTCTGCTTGAAGGCCAGAATTTCCATTAGAATGGGCATTTCCTACAATCTAGGACTTTCGTCTTTCTGAAGTATTTTTACATCCATCCTCTCTGACCTCTGTTGAAGCTGCTTGAGGGAACTCAGCATCCATGTGAAGACGTGCTCGGGGCCTTGGCATGACTGAGGCCATCAGCCAGGAAGTGGCGGAGGCAGGACCGGAGCTCTGCTCTGCCAGAGACCAGCTTGCAGGTCATCACAGGGCCCCGCCACAGGGGATGCGTGAATACAAAGAGGACTGCAGCTCGGTCCTGTTTCCTGGGCCTCTTAGTCGTGCTCCTTCATGACTGATGAGGTGAAGTGCTCTCCCAACCCGAGTGACACCTGCTATGGTCATTTTCCACTTGCTTCCTTCCTTCCACACAATCCATGCTTTGTTCATAGAGTAGGACAGTGCTGGAGGACATTAGGGGGAGGGAGGGGGGGTTGGCAGATGTGAACTGGCCATCTGTGTCTGCTAATTGGTGCTGATGGAAGTGAGAGTCCTTCCCTCCCAGGGAGACTGGGAGGCAGGGGTCCTATCTGCATTTGGGGCTGTTATCATTGTGCTTTTGGCCTTTGCTGTTGTTGGAAGGGCTGTCGTCGTCCATTCGGGTCCCTATTTTGTCACTCATCATTCACCAAATGAGAAGTCTATGTTTTGGGGGGCAGCATTGAAGGGCATTAAAAATAAAACAAAACAACAAAAACAGAAGTTGATGAAGACAAGCCACCTGCTTTCCCGGGTCACGGACTTGAGAAGCGGCGAGGAGCTTCCCTAGTTTGGAACATCACTGTGCTTCTTCTACCTGCCGCAGGTATGAGCGATTTCCACATTTAAGGTACGATCTTCAAAGCTGAGCACAGCTTGACCGGGGCCTTTCCTTTCAAAGCTGACCATGTGAGTTACTGGCTAACCACACTGGGCTCCCAGCCATTTCTGAATAGTTCCTTTTCTCACTCTTTCCTCCCCATGGGAAGCCTTTCCCCTCACATTTACTTATAAAAGTTCATCCCTTTCTTCAAGCCTTAGCTCAAATATCACATGCTCCTAATGATGGATTCGTATTGAATTTTTGTCTTCAATATGCCCCAGTAGCTCAGTATCTGCAGAGCTCAGGCCCTCACTAATGTTACGTATCCAATCAATCTCTTTACAGTTATTTATGTATGTTTCGTCCCCATTCTCTAGGACCAAAAGCTCTAGAGAAGGGCCTGGAAGGAGGCAGTGCTTCCCTTCTTTTATGACCCAGTGTGGCAGTTGGCAAAGAGTAGACAGGTCAAATGTGACTTGGTAGGTACACAGAATCCACTGTCATGTTTCATGGTGGTGGTGGGGGGACTATAGGAAAATGACATTTGCAGTCTCCCTTGAAGTCCATGGGATAGATTCTGGCCAATGGGATGTGCGTAGAGGGCTGTAAGCCACTTCCAGGCTGCAGCCTCTTTGCTTCTTTAGAGACCACGTGTTGAAGATGGCAGCGTGAGGAAAGAGGGAGCTTGGATTCATGAGTCAGAACTGGAGGCACAGCTGCCCGGGAGAGTGGCCAGATGCTTATCAGACACGACATGAATGAGAAATATACCTCTGCTTTGTTAAAATTACCAGGATTTTAAGACTAGCTTATTGTGCATCCTTCACTAAACTATCCTGATAAATAGTCTCTAAGTTTAGAGCGTGGGACAATGTCTGTTTAATGCCTTGTCCCTGGCACTGAACCCTGTGTCCAGAGCGCAGTAAGACCTCAGTAAATACGTGCTGAGTATATGAATAAACTCAATCTTGTCATCTGTCATGCTTTCTTTGTATTTCACCTGTGGATGCTAATCTCAAATCTTCCCATTCTGAAGTTTTTTTTTTTTTTTTTAAGATATCAATTCAAGTTTTGTTTTTTTTTTTTTTTATTGTAGCACTACTCACAGCAGCTAAAATGTGGAATCAACCCAGAAACTTTTTGGTGGGTAAATGAATAAATAGATAAAGAAAATGTGGTATAGGACAGGATGGAGCTCAGTGGTAGAGCACTTGCCTAACATGGTCAAGGCCCTGGGTTTGATGCTCAGTGCCCCCAGGCCCACAAAAGTCTACTTACACAATTGAATTTTATTCAGCCATGAAAACAATGAAATTCTGTCATGAGAAGAAACATGAATGAAACTAGAGGTCATTATATTAAGGGAAATAAGGTCTGGTGCCGCAGTCTGGCTGGGCACAAATCATGAGCCACTCAAGCAGGAACAAACTTTATTTCTGAACTCCACCAGCACACTCCACACACGCTCCCAGGGAACTCTCCCGAACGCCACCCACGCGGCTCCTCCAGGAACACACCACACACCAACCGGAACTCCCACCGCTGGAACTTCACCAACCAACTTGAACTCTTCAGGAATCCCTGCGAGAGCTCAACCGGAACTCAACGGGAACTCCCTGAGAACTCAAAAGTCATCATCTTAATGGCTCACTGGCGTCACCTCTCAACCACTACTTCTGGCAAAAATGCCATGCGTCATCCCGACTCGGCCATGGCCCTCAACATCTCCCTCCTTCTGTTTAATTAAACAACAAGCATGTGGCTTAGGGACCGTGCCTGTCTTAGGTTGTCCAATACTACATATGGTCCTTACCCATCATCGGATGAGCTGACCCCAAGGCGTCAGCCTCCTGTCTTAGGTTGGTACCATTGCAATTGGATCTTACCTGTCACTGACTACTGGTCCCGCATTTAGCCATACTGTGGATAGGCCTATGCACCAGTGGGGGGGTGAGGTTCTTTGCCTCACCTCTGTTGGTCCCCAAATTTGGCCTTGGTGCCAGTGGGGGGGAAGAAACATGAATGAAACTAGAGGTCATTATATTAAGGGAAATAAGGTCTGGGGATATAGTTCAATGGTAGAGCACTTGCCTAGCACGTGTATCTACCTTGGGTTTGATCCCCAGTACCACTGGGGAAAAAAAAAGTTAAGTGAAATAAGATAGATGCAGAAAGCTCAATACCACATGTTTTCACTCATTTGTGGAAACTAGCAAGTCAACTTTGTGGAAGTATGGAGTGGGTAGTGGTCAGTAGAGACCAGGGAGTGTAGCAGGCAAGGGGAAAGGGAATGAAGCTCGGTAAGGGGCCCAGAAACTCGGTGGAGGAATTACCTGTGGTTCCTCTTTAGCACAGTACGTTTAAACAACGTATGATATGTTTAAAAATGACCATAAAAAAGTGTAAAATTTCCCATCACATAAAAATGACTGTGTTTGAAGAGATAGAGGTGTTCATCATCATTTGGTGACTACTCATTGTATAGAGTGCTGAATGACCATAATGTGCCCCGTAAAGATGTCCAAACAGCATGTCTCAATAGTAAACATGAACTCATGGGGAGCTTCCACTTCATGGAATAGTTGGTGCAGCACATTCAGTCAACACAGGAGCGCTGGTCTTTTGTGGAGAGTCCACTGCTGAGAGTCGAGTGCGTGTTTTCCCACCTCCTGCTGCTACCTTCTATGTAGAATCCAAGACTCTTGGTTATGGAGGTCCAGTCAAAACTAGAATCAGATACTGAGGTGAGGCAAAAAGAATCAGGTATAACTTTTTCCAATAAGCACTTCCTGACTACCATAGGGATAATAAGTTGGTAAAAAAGCATGTAGCCTGGAGAAACTTAGAAATTGTTGCAGGGGAAGGGACCTGATATTTATTTGTTGAGTGCATTCTAGGGGCTGTGCATTTTCAGGCACTTGGTGACTCCTAATTTCCTTTAATCCTCACAAAAGCATTGGGAGAAAGGTGTTACTATCTTCCTACTATAGGAAGATGGGGGAAGTAGGAATCCAAAGGGTTAGGCAAAGAGCCCCAGGCCACACAGCTACAATCTGAGGAATTGGATATGAACTTGGTTCTGCTTCTCCTGAAGCTCACCCATGTTCTTTCAAAAATAGACAGTCACTGACCCAGATGGTTACATTATGGAGTTTTTGACCTTGTGATGGTGCAAAGCAATGCATTCAGTAGAAGTGAAACTTTGGATTCTGAATTTCCTTGACCTTGGATTCGTGATGTGCAGTAGATGCTTCCCTGGGCAGCGGCATCAGCTGCAGCTCCCTGAAGGCCACACCATCACCAGGAGAAACAACCAGCATGCTCCAGAGTGCTGCACTGTTAAGCTGGGGTGTTCAGTAGGTTAAGGGTATTCAATGCATTTTCCAATAAACAGTTGGTTTATTGGAATGTTACCCCACTGTAATATAAGTCAAGGAGCATATATCTTCATACTCTGCTGACTCCTGGAAATAACGATAAATTATAAAACTAAATGGCAATGGCTCC
Organism: Marmota marmota marmota; assembly: GCF_001458135.2. Taxonomy (NCBI): domain Eukaryota; kingdom Metazoa; phylum Chordata; class Mammalia; order Rodentia; family Sciuridae; genus Marmota; species Marmota marmota. Next base: position 8,130,758 of record NW_025999932.1, on the reverse strand, counting down.
ATCTACCCTAACCCTGGACTTGTCACTCAGGGTGAATCACAAGTTCTGGGTGCCCAATACCCAGCATCAGGTCCTCTGGGCATCTCCATCCTGCCCCTTGTGACACTGCTGGTCTTTAAAAAAATTTCTTTCTTCTTTTAAAATTTATTTATTTCTATTAGTGCATTAGAGTGCACATAATGTGGGATTCATTTTGACATGTTCATAAACACACATAACGTGATTTGTACCATTTCAATCCCCAGTACCATCCCGTCCCTTCTCTTCCTATCTCCCTATGATTCCCTTTCTCTACTCTGTTGATCTTCCTTCCATTAATTTTTTATTTATTTTAATTAGTGATACATGACAGTAGAATGCATTTATGCACTTTGATATATCATACATAGATGAGATATAATTTCTCATTTTTCTGATTTTCTCATTTTCTGTTGCAGAATCCTATTTGTCATGCAGTCACATAAATACCTAAAGTAATAATGTCTGTTTTTTTCTACTATCTTCTTAATTTATCTTTTAAAAACTGGTTTATTATAATTATACTTAAAGGTGGAATTCACTGATAACGTTCACAAGTGCACAGAGCACAGTTTGATCCATTTCTTGCCCTTCCCCTCCCTTCCCCTCAATCCCCTTCCTCGACTCCACTGTTCTCCCTTCTATATTCATGAGATCCAGCTTTAGAAAAAATCTTATATCTTTCTAGCGTCTGCATATGAGAGAAAACATCTGACCCTTGTCTTTCTGAGCAAGCCTTATTTCACTCACCAGGGTGTTCTGTAGTTCCACACATATACCAGCAAATGCTATAATTTCATTTTTTTGATTACTGAGTAATTACACACACACACACACTCACACCCCACACACCATATTTTCCTTTTCCACTCATCTGTTATAGATACCTGGGCTGGTTCTGTAACTTGGCTATTGTGAATTGCACTGCTGTAAACATTGGTATGCATGTTATCACCATGGATGCTGGTTTTAGCTCTTTCAGATAAACACAAAGTGACACTCCTGGTCTTTTTACCTTATTACTCTCTTTCTTCATGCCTCAGCCTTCAAGAATGTTTGCAATGGCTTTACCTTTTGGGTCCTGCTCTCTCTAGCCTGTTAGGTCAGATGACAGATTTAGTGTCTGCTGTTGGACCCTCCCCACTGACCTGCGACATGGGGTTGTGCTCACTGGAAGCTCCACTCTGGATAACTGCCATTCTTGGTTTGGCTCTGGACCTGGGGCTCATGTCTGCTTGGGTCTGCTTGGCTGGTGCTCCCCTGGGGCCATGCTAGGATCACACAATATGGAATTGATTAATCTATAAACTAAGTAATGGATTACTATGTGCACTAGAGAGAAAATTATGATAAGACACAATCCCTAACACTAGGAAACTTGGAGTCTATTGACGTGTATGAAAACCCACTTCTCTTAAGGAATTTTCATGGCTATTTTCCTATTTAACCCTATAGGGGATCCTGTTTTGATTGATGCCTTATAATTCTACCTAACAGTGGGATCCATTATGGCATATTTGTACCTACACATAATATATTGGGATCAGTCTTGTTCCCCTCTCCTTCCCTCTCCCTTCCCCACCCCTTGTTCTACTGTACTCTTCTCTCCTCCATTATTATTATCATTTTAATTAGCATATTATAATTATATATAAAACAGGGTTGATCATGGTACATTTGTTCATGGATAGCATAATTTGGTAGATCTCATTCCCCAGTACTTCGAAGGGATCCTTTTTACAAGGGGAAATGGAAACTCAGATGGTTTTTCCTGACTTGCTCCCCTTAACACAGACATTAAATGGAAGACCAGATATCGACACCCCTGGGTCTTCTCATTGCAAACCTCTTGCTTTCTCCAAAGTACTACATTGTTTTTGTGAGAAAACAGTTTCCTACAATATCAGAAAGATTAATCTGTTTCTTATTGCTGTTTGTGAAGTCAAAGAGCAGACACAGCCATTTATGTGATACGGCTGAAACGGATTCATTTGGCAAAATACATGTGTTACCTTGATAAGGGCGCCGTGATGTTTGAAGAGGGGGGAGTCCTGATGTGTCCACCAGCTACACTGTGCAGATTTTAAATTAGGCAATGTTTCGTTTCTGTGGATTTTTATTTTCCCAGACCTCAGAGGAAGAGGCTGGACGCTGAGGCTGCTTCCATGATCATAATCTCGGTCCCAGGAATGTTAATGTCCCTGCAGATATTTTTATTTTCACTCAGCAAGATAAAGGGGGAGGTGATTGGCTTTTTATTCAACCTAATATGGTGCCTGGCTTCTGTCTTCTAATCTCTGTTTCACATTTTTCACTCTGCTTTTCCTCCCTTCCCTGTTTCAACATCTGCCGCCCCTCAGACGTGACGCTATTTTGTTGGTGTTGGAAGTCTTTTCTCACTAATTCTGGCTGCGGTTTGATGGAGAGGGAGAGTCTTCGCGGGACTGGTGGATGGCGTGGCCGACTGATGGCCCGTGTGGGAATGCCAGGGCCTTCAGTAGCAACACTGCAGACCACCAGAAAATATCTGATTTACAACAATGTCCGGTCCTTGGGCTCTGTGCAGCCTAATGCTAATTACAGAATGATCCAGGGACACTAAGATGTCTACTGCATTTTTACTTTACTTTTTTCAATTAGGAAATAATGGCTTTTCTTGTTGACGACAGGCTTTCGGATAGCAGCAGGAGGAGGCCCCCTTTAGTGCTGCTGTCCAGCAATGCCTAAGGACTCCTTACCTGGGCCCGACTCTGAAGAGAACCGTAGGCTGATGTCTTCAGAGGTGAACCATGTTCCACAAGTCTGATGGTTGGGTTTGTACCTCCTTGGGATATCAGTGGGAGAAACTTCAATCTGTTTAAATCTGTTGGGTTCTCAAATTTTAATACAGATCTCTAGATATTGTAAGTTCAATAGGCCAGGGTGGGCTCCATGAGTTAGACCTGGATGATTTTTTAAAATTGTTTATTTATTCTTTTTAGTTATACAGGGCAGTAGAATGTACTTTGACATAGTTCACATACATAGTTTACATACATAACTTCCCATTCTTGTGGTTGTACATGATGTGAAGTTACACTGGTCACATATTCATATATGAACACAGGAAAGTTATGTCCAGTTCATTTTATTGTCTTTCCTATTCCCATCCCCTCTCTCCCTTCCCTCCATTTCCCTTTGTCTAATCCAATGAATCTCTATTTTTCCCATTTCTTATTGTGAGTTAGCATCTGCATATCAGAGAGAACATTTGGTTTTTGGTTTGGGGGATAATAAATAACATGATATTAATTGTTTTGGGGGATTGGCTTATTTCACTTAGCATGATAGTCTCCAGTTTCATCCATTTACTGCCAAGTGCCATAATTTCATTTTTCTTTTTTCTTTTTTTTTTTAAATTTTTTATTGTTGGTTGTTCAAAACATTACAAATTTCATTTTTCTTTAAGGAGGAGTAATATCACATTGTGTATGTACACTGCATTTCCTTTATCCATTAATCTGTTTGAAGGGCACCTAGGTTGGTTCCATAGCTTAGCTATTTTGAATTGAACTGCTGTAAACATTGATGTGGTTGCATTACTAAAGTATGTGATTTTAAGTCCTTTGGGTATATGCTGAGGAGTGGGATAACTGGGTCAAATGGTGGTTCTGTTCCAAGTTTTCTGAGGAATCTCCATACTGCTTTCCAGAGTGGTTGCTTCCATTTGCAGTCCCGTCAGCAATGTATGAATGTACCTTTTTCCCTACACCCTGGATAACATTTATTGCTACTTGTATTCTTGATAATTGCCATTCTGACTGTAGACTTGGATGATTCTAAAGCTAATTGTCTTCATACCACACTTTGAGAAATATATTCTCAGGGGTGGTGGCTCTTAACTTGTGCATACATCTCAACCATGTGGGGTTCACGGGGTGCAAATTGCTCCCTCACCCCCGCCCCCAAGTTCAGATTCATCAGGTCTGGGGTAGGAGCTGATAGCTTGAAAAGCTTCCATAAGATGTGGATGCTTCTCCTCAGGGACCTCACTTTGAGAACAGCTCCCTTGGATGTTCCAGTTGTGGTCACTTTCTGATCAGGAAAGAGTCAGACTTTGACCAACACCATATTTGACACTCTGCGTCCTGAGGAATAGGAAGGCTGTGTGCCTCAGTCTGTAGTTTGTTGAGATAGTTCATACAAGATATAGGCTCATTTTAGCTCATAAATTATTATTGTTTATGGCAGAACTTCAAAATGGACTGTCATTAAACACATGGCTACTTTTCAAGATTCAGGTGAGAGGGTCCCATGTAGACTGTGTCCATGTTGACATAGCCTATCTAAACCAATTTTAACATGATGCTAATTGTTTTAATAAGCAGCATCAAATCACTTTGCATGGGGAGGTGTAGTTCATGGCTTTACTTAGTCTCTCAAGTAAGGTTTTGAGGAATTAATTAGACTTTTTGTGAAGGGCGGTTATCAGCTGTTGAAAACAGAGCTGTTGACATTGTCAGTGTCCATGCTGGGTATCCATCAATTAATTAATTATTGGATACTAGCTGTTATATTAGTTAATTACTCTTCATCAGTCACTTCGTTTAGGTAAGGAATTCTGATGGTATTCTCAGCAGCCCACACATCAGTATCCAGAATTATATAGTTTAAGCAGACTCTTATTAGTGAGTGTGTGAGTTATTTTTCATGGTCCCCAGCCTTAGAGAATGAAGACCAATTTGCGATGCTAGCACTTCTGGGTTCTGGTGCTGCTCGATGCTACATTCGGACACACATCTTACCTCACGTGAATTAAAGGGAATATCTTTTAAAGAGCAGATTCATTCTCTAAGAGACTTCAGTTTGTAGAAAAACAAAATGTGAAATCCCTCACTTTGACCACTTTTTAATCTTCCCAGCGAGTTTACCATGAAGTGGATGGGAGTTTAGAGTGATTAACAGGAAGCACCGGTGGTCTCGACAGTTTGTAACATCAGACAAGGTGGAGGAAGAGATTGTCAGATGATACAGGACAGCCTTGCAAGAACCCAGAGGCCGAGCCGGGCATGGTGTCACACGCCTGGAGTCCCAGCGCTCGGTAGACTGAGGCAGGAGCTCCCAGGCTTGAGCCCAGGCTGGGCAACTTAGCAATACTCTGTCTCAAAGACACAAAGCACTGGGGGGGGGGGTGTAGCTCAGGGGTGGAGGAGCCCTGGGTTCAATCCCCAGAACCGCAAAAACAAAACAAAGCAAATTAAAACCCAGATCTCATCAGGGGCACACAGGCTCTTTATTATACAATTGGTCATCACCTCTCCACAACATCAGTGCAGCTGCTGTGTTTAGAATGAGCTCTTTTATCCCTGAGTATTTTTTTCCTGCCTCCCTGTGTACCTCTAGAGGCAAGGAAGGAACAAATGAGAGACACACGGTTAACCTCTGTCTCATGTCAAGTGCACACTCTCTTGCTTTTGTGCTGGTGATACATATTAAAACCCAGGCTCCCTTTTTAATGAGACCTCTGACAAACCCGCAGCCTTTGGGTTACCACACTATTACACCAGCTAAAAAAAGAGGAAAAATGCCCACAAAGAGCGGACGGTAATTGGTGCTGGTCTGGCCTGGAAAGGGCAGTGACCATTTCTCACTGCTTCTCTTCTTCTGTGAAGTGCATTTGGAGGACCTTTTGCCGTCTCTGCCCCATGACACGCAGTGCCCTGCTCTCGGCCTGAAGGCACTCCAGTTAGTCTTGTTGTCGGAGCAGCCTTTCAGCAGATCATGGTTCACAAAGCCCCGTGAAAGTGCAGGCAAAATGTTGTTCCTTCTCAGTCAAAGAGGTGGCTTTATTTTTCCCACTGTGTCCCCAGATTGGGTTTCAGGATTCGATATTGCCTGTGCCACAGTCAGGACTATTCCCATATGGATGGCAACTTCGTCTCAGAGATTTCCTTAAAAATAAACATCATATGACAAAGTCCCAGAGCTTCTCTCTAGATGAGATGTGAGGAGTAGAGGTGACTGCTGAGCAGGTAGATGCCCGAGTCCTTCTGCTGTGGTTCAGGTGTTCCAAACCCACCGCTGGAGGTGGCCTTGGGTGGGGAAGTGGATGGGGCCTCAAGTCTTCCTCTTAGGAAGCAATTCTGGGTTTTAGATGAGGGACATTCTTCACTCAAGGGAGCACAACAACAGCCTGGTTTTGTCATAAACTAATGATGATGGTTTCTGTTGCCTGGGGTACAATCATATATGTTTATAGCTCCACACCCTACTTACTGGGGCTCTTCTGGTGAAAGTTCTATTTCAGCCCAAATTACCTGCTTTGGGAACAGGGATGCTTTTCTCAGGGGGTAATTGCCAGTGTTATCGTAGTACCATCTGCTTGCCTTATGCTCTGTAGATGGCTCAGAGGAGAGCATTTCAGGAGCGCCCTGGAAAAGGAATGTTTCAAGAGGGAGGAAATGATGATAACCAAAAAGAAAGTAATAATTAGGAGCTTAAAGAGGAAAAGCATATGGTATTGAGCATAGTACTTAGAAAACAGCATCTAAGACCCAGGGCTCTGCTGAGGATTCCTCCGGAGTAAGAACTGAGAGAAATCCAAGGCTAGAACAAGAGTGGGCAATTAACCTAGAGGGGGTCCCAGAGGGACCCAGCAGAAAGGAATAGCAGATGGTGTTCATTTGTGATTTAGTGGTGAAGAAGTAGCCGCAGGCTAGGTGCAGTCGGCAGAATCTCGCTTTCCACATTCTAAGACAAAGCTTTAAAAGGAAAGCTGGAGTTACCCAGGAGAGTGTTCATGCAGTTATCATTCATTTAAAAAATATACTTAATACCTCCTAAGCAGGATGTATTTCGTGAAGCTATTTGAATAGATATGGTGATGTGGAGGTGACTGTTGCTTCCCTTAGTGATTGTATGATGCCATGGGGATGCAGGGACATCCAATGTGGGTCTGTCCAGATGACTGCCAGCCATGGCACATGAGTGCCACATTAGGAGACTGCCTGCTATGGGGTTTCAAGAGATGAGAGTTAACCTATGCTAGGGAGACCGGGGGTGGGGGGTGGGGGGGGAAGGGGCATGCTTTGTGGAGGTTGTCCAGTTTGAATGGGACCTGTGTGGAACATAGGATTTTGCTGGGTGTTTAAGGACTGCCTAATATGGCCATGAAAGTTGACACCTGAATCCAGGGACCTTACACGCAGTGGTGTAGGATTTTAATATTTGTCTGATGAGACAATAATTATATAAATATTTCTCATGCTTTAAATACATCGGAAATTTGATTCTGCATTCTTGCGCGATTAAGCTGCACTTGAAAAGATGTGCACAATCAACCTTCAAAGTAGTTCTAGCTTTAGCATATGTTAATCCTGCTCCTGCAGCTGTGACCCCAGAAATAGAATTTTAGCAAGAATAATTTTTTTCATATCTTTAATTTTTATAGCTTTGACAAACAAAAGGGGAATGGCTTGAATGGCAAAATCCACTGATGATGTCAGATCCTGTTCCACTCAAAGCCAGGTGGGGTGGGATATTGGGGATTGAACTCAAGGGCACTCAACCACTGAGCCACATCCCCAGCCCTATTTTTATATTTTATTTAAAGACAAGGTCTCACTGAGTTGCTTAGTGCCTCGCCATTGCTGAGGCTGGCTTTGAACTCGTGATCCTTCTGTATCATCCTCCCTTGATACTTGGATTACAGTGTGAGCCACTGTGCCTGGCACCCAGGTGGGGTCTTGTTTGGAGGATTTGGAGTTTCTGCTGTCACCTTGGACCCTCCACTCCAGGTGATGGTCAGTGCCTCATTCTCTGTGTCAGTGTTTAAGTGTATATAATGAGAACACTGGTATTAACGTATTTTAAGTCTCTGAAACAAATAATGTCTTTCTGTAATATTCAAAGCTGATAAAACGTGACATTGGTATACAATGCACTTTTTCAGATAGCGAAACTCTTTTAAGTGGCGTGGACACATTGAAATTGCCACCCTACCTGCTGTACTTGCCCACCATGTTCTCCTGGTGAATCCCCCTCTCCTCTCCATTTTGACGAGTACACACTGCACCCTGTCCTCCTCCTGCCACTATCACACGAAGGCCTCCTTTTTGCAAATTTCTCTCTTGACAGCCTCCAAGTCTGTCAGCAGCAGGAACTGATAGAATCAGTTGAGGTGTGAATTATGTTTAATTAAAACCCATCACTTAGAAGTAAGTGAGAGAGCATTTAACCTTCCTTCATTCCACCTCGGCTCCTCCAAGCCTCCCAGGACTCCACATTGTAGAGCCGACCTGCTGCAAGTGGCTGGGGTGTCACCGGGGTTAGCTTGGCCTGCAGGAGGCACTGAGGGCCACACTCCAGCCTCACATCAGTGTGGTAAAACAGTAGCTCTTCTCATTTACCCTCCTATTACACAGACGAGGGGCAGACCCTGTGTGCATGGGGGACCCCATGTTTGGGATTCTCTGTCCTCCTGTTCTCAGAGGGTTCCTTGGACACCCATCTATTCCACTGAAAGGGCATGACCACTTCACTGTCACTCTTGATGTGGTGGCAAGCAGGGATGATTATCATGAAATGGTCTAAATTTTCTGAAATCTCAACTCCAGTGTTGTATTTCCAACTGGCCACAATCGTCTTCATTCAACCTTCTCTTTAACACCTTAAATCGGTCTGAGTCCAGTCATCTAGGACTTGGACTAAGGCTTGTTCTTAGATCTTCTATGTCCAGCTGACCATTGTTCCAGGCAAGTCCTGGTGAGAGGTGGAGGGGCTGAGCAGAGGGGTCTACTACCCAAGAGCATCTGAGTCATGGACAGCCAACAGGAGGGCATGAGCCATGTGGAAGTGGGGGTGGGAGAGGCAGTCACCACCTGGAAAGGACCTGGTGGGAAGCCAGGAAGGAGAGCGGTAGCTGAGACACACTGGGCAGAGGCCATGTCAGGTATTATACAGCATCCATTACCTCAGGATTAACGAGAGTGATACTTGCTCAACACAGATGTCCTCTGTAGATAGCTTAGCACACTTTGCTGCTGGTGTGTGCCTACATTTTTCAGAAACACTGGACAAATGTGTATGTTTGAAACTAAGTTATTATCCTCCTTTTCCTACTTCCATGTTGCCTCTGGATGTCTTCATTATTCTCCCAGTTGCTCGAAACTCCTTATGATCCTTCTCCTTTGCATCTCCCTCATATTGATTCCTAAGCCTTCTGGCCCTGTCTCTGGGTGGATCTCATGTACTTTGGTCCCTTTCTTCTTTTGCATGGTCAATGACAGTGGTCTCCTAAGGGTCTTTTTAAAAATCCATTCTCCATTCTACTTCTTACACACATCCGACAATCTTCTTGATGCAACTATTGATTATTTACTCACAGAATTCTGACCTTTAAGAGATTTTCATTCCTTTGAGAATCCCGAGCAGTTCCTCAGGTGGCACATGAGGCCATCCTTGGTCTAGCCTCACCGTGTCCTAGCTACTGTGTTTTCCTTCATTCCTCTTCATGAACCACGGCTGCAGGCAGATGAGGGGAATGCTGGTCTCTGTCCCCAGACTCACGTTGGTGTACCTGTGGTGGTCCTCTGCCCTTGGCCATGACAGTCTCCTCTCTAGGCCACCACTGGTCTTTATGACTCCATGCTATGTATTCTTCCCCAATTGAAAGACCACAGCCTCTGTGAAGCAACACTCATCTTAGTTGTTAGGATGAAATTAATCTCCACCTCCTGTGAATCCCAAGGCATTTTATTTATACTTCTCGTAGTTTACATTTTTTTGTTATGCACCTGTTTTGTAATCCCTTCTAGGATTGAAATATCATTAAGACAAGAATTTATTCTGCTCAGATTTGTAGCGGCCTAGCTCTTAATACAGTGCTTTGACAATAGATGATGTACAAGAAACATTCTTTGAAGGAAAGAATGAATATTTATTCCTGCAATACATGTGCTAGAAATCTGACTGTTCCCACTGCTTTATGCAGAGAGGTCCTCTGTGAATGAGGCTCAGGGCTTTGTAGGACTCTGAAAAATGCAAACAGAGGGAACTGTGGGATCTTTGAGTTAGAAGTTGCTGAAAGGGAAGCTGAATTCATTCTTCTAAACAGTTTGATTTGAGAGGAAGTTGTTTGCTAAGGCGCTTTCTGGAAAGATGAATGATGGCATGGCGATGTATACAGACGATCGACGCAGGCTCTAGAGCCTAATTCTCTGGGCACATTATCTCAAGGAGCTGGGTCGCAGACATCATCCCGCCTGTAACCCTGCTGCACATTTGTTAATGCTGCTTCCTGGTGTTTTCACTTACCCACTTACGCTTCACCAGGAAGTGATCTTCCCTGGTTGCTAAATAAAGATACTAAATTTTTCTCAGAAAGGGAAAACGAGGGCATTCTTTAAGGGGATATTGTAATTTCCTCAAGGTCACTGTGTCCCTGCCAAAGCGTAGAATTCTTCCTTTCTACTTTCCTATTGACACGATGAGCATGGAGACTGCCTAATGATTTTGGAGAGGAGCAAGGAGCACGATTCTAGCCTAGTTGCATTTTTCGGGGATCGGGTGTTGGAGAATGAACTGGAGTAGATTATGTTATGTGCATGTATGAATATGTCACCATGAACCCCACTGATATGTATAATTGTAATGCACTAATAAAAACACAATGAAAACAATGTCACACATGTGAAGAGCAAATTCTAGATGAAAATTAAGTTCTCCTGATTAATGAATCAGAAACAATATTTACCATATTTAATCTAACCAGTAATGCAAATGATTCCTCAAATCACACCACATTAATGTGAAAGAAGAGGATTTCACAGTTGGTGCCCAAATAGGATGCTTTGGGAAATGATATTAATTCAAGAAATACAAGTGAATAGGAATGTGTGGAAGTTCAAGAGCACTTTGAAATGACTGGATGGAAAAAAAAATCTAACTCAGAAAATGGACTAAGTTATGACAAAATGTTAAATAAGTTATGACAAAATGTTAAGTAACCCAGTTCTGGGACAGGCAGTCACTCTTGGCACTATTTTGATAGAACCAGTCTAGTTGGCCCTGTGCCTGCACCAGGCAGTGTGAGACACAGGGGACAGACTAGAGAGGAGATATCTCCATCACAGACGGGGTCAGCCATGCTGAGGGAGGGAGGGGATGCCATTAACCAAAGCAGGAGTTGTCTTGTGGGGGAAAGGTGAGAGAAAGAACAAGACATGTGTGCTCCTGTTCTCTCTGCATCTTCCCTTGATGCTCCATGAGCTGGGAGGACAGTCACAGGGGCTCTGCTGGGTGCCATTTCCTGACCCTCCTGGAGACCTGTTTCGGCCTCCAGCGTCCTTCCCTGTGTGTTCATCAACAAGGCCAGGATGGGGACAGGGACAAGGTGTTTGGAAGTGGTTAGTCCAGCCAGCTAGAGGAAGAAAAGAGGGGCATGTTTATTTCCAAAGACAGAAATTGTCCTCCCTAGGAAAGCTTCACCCTGTGGTGGGAGGGTCTGTCGCCTGGATTGATGTTAACTCAGCACCTCTGATTATCACACGGGCCGTGCCCACGGCACAGGTACCCTGCTTCTGCCTCAGGCAAGACTCAGGTCAGAAGGCCTCTCACTGTCTGGCAGTTCATTCCTGAGTTATGTCTAAGGCCCAGAAGATGTGATTCTTCTCTGTTAAGTTGGGGCCCAGAAGATAGGTGTATTGAAAGAGTCCTATGACATCTGGGTGGCCCCCACCTGCGTGTGTGTGCATAGTGGAGTGTGTGTGTGTGTGTGTGTGAGTGAAGTCCAGGATGTGTGAGCGTAGGTGTGTGTGTGTGTGTGTGTGTGTGTGTTGTGTGCATGTGCTTGGGAGTCTTCTCTGTGTGTTTTCATGGTATACAGGATTGGGGAAATTATGAAGGAACTCATTCATTTTTCTTTGTCGTCATTTATAGAAGGATGATTGTTTAATTTTTTTAGTTGTCCACTGATGACTTATTTCTATTTGTGGTAGATAATGCTTTCTTGTAATCTGAATTTCTGTATGAGTTATTGCAATGTCTTTATAAATGGAATGAGTGACTGTAGCAATGACATTAACAGTGTTCACCCTGTAGATGATACCAAACTGATGTTTTTTTTTCTGTGCAAGTTGGAATCTTTCAAAAGCAAAGTTTGGGTTCAGTTGTCAATATTACAAAATATTTAAAAAGTTAAAAAAAAAAAGATTGTAAAGGCAAAACACTGTTAAGTTTGAGACATGTGATATCGGAGCTTGGCAGGCTCGCCCCTGCAGAATACATTCTCCTGTGGCATTACACACCATTTCCATATATCTTCATTTTATGATCTTCATTTTGAATGATTTGATGGTTCAGAGGTGTGGTAATAGATATGAATTTTATTTTGACATGTGGAAGAAGGCATTTAAATGCGGATGTGTGTGCACTGTGAAATGATTAGAAATTATTATGGGGTAGAAAATTTGTGATTGAGTTTGAATGATTGAATCTATTTTAAAAATATGCAGAGTTGTTAGCTTTCAAAATAATTTGTGCAGTCAAAAGAAATCAAAATTCATTTTAGTTATTCATATTTTATTTTCAAAATAAGCCATAGTTATTTTATTATTTCTTTAAAGGAATAGCTTAACAATAACACCAATTCTCCCAAAAAAGAAGGAATCATCTCAAAGTCATGCCGAGGTAGTCTGCTTCTTTGAGATGAAATTACAAGTTAGCAAGAAACAGTTATCTGTCATTTTATTAATCACCTGATTCTTCTGACTTTGTGTGTTGGGGTGGGGGTGAAGACAGATGGCAGAGGTCCGGAGACTTATGGAAGAGACCTCACATTTCAGTTGAAAAATAAAAACAGGTGAAGGTCACTGTTTCCCACATACTGTGTGTGATTCCTCTACTGACCTTCTTATGGGACAACTTGGGGGGGCTATCCCTAACACGGAAGCTAGGGGTGAGCGAGCTTTGGGGACGGAAGAAGCATCCTGTAATCAGTTGGACTGGCGGTGTAGGAAGGCCACTGTTTGTTTTCTCATTGTAGCCATGTGTTTTTTCAGTAACACACAAATGTTTGGTTGCAGAATGATGAAGCCAGGAGTTTTGACCATTGTTTTTTTATGTTGTGGAAAATAGCAAGAAATGAACAGTTAGAGGAGAAGAACAGCCTGCAGCCTCAAGGAGGCGACTGTTAATTCCTGTACTTATCCATTCGTAGCTTCATTTGCCTATTCAGCAAACAGGACAAGTGAAGCCATAGCACGGAGGCCTGGCCCCCAGGGGTGTCTAGGGACCCCCGTGTTTTCTGCACCAGCTGTCCTGCAGTGTGGACAGATGATGCCTGGAAACGCTTCCTTTTCCGTGGGGAACAGAACATCATGGCCATGGCCGAGGGTGTCAGAAAATCTTTTTCCCTTCTCAGGATCTCTGGGCGTGGTGGGTGGGGGTCTTCTGGCAGATTTGCTCCACATGTCTTCAATCCCTCAGTGATACCTTTTTGGGGCCATAAAAGCTTTTGATGGCTACTTTTTCCAGTTTTTCTCTGAGGCTCAGTGAGGGCCTTAATAAACAACGGGTAGCCTTTCCTGGTTTCTTCTTGGGGACTACTGCCCATCAGTGGATATTGCTTTTGATTTTCAGATATGTTTACACGGGTTGTTTTAGATTTGCCCTGCTATCCACCTACAGAAGGGATTAGCCGTGGATTACTACAGGAATCACATCGAAGGCACTCACAGGCACAAAGAGATCTCACAGCATCCCCAAAGCAGCAGCAACAACACCTAATCTTTTCTTTTGCTTTTTTCTTCTTTTAATTTGCAGGTACTTTGCATATATTAACCCATCAAATCCTTTCATAACACTTTGTGAGAGACTCTATTCTTATTTCCGTTTTATTTCTGAGGAACCTGATCCTGAGACTGCTTTTCTTGCTCAAAGTCTGTAATGAAGCAAAACAGGAAACTGGTTTTATTGATTGATTTCCGTTTTCCCATCGCTACACAATGTTTCATTCAATTATTAAAGAGGGTCTTTGCCCCAGAATCCCTGCATTTGAGAAACTGGTCACTATTTAGGACAACGCTTTTGCCTTAAATTATCTGGAAGGTGAGAAAAAAGCAAACAAGACAGAACATGATATTACACTGAGGCAATTATTTCATTAATAAAGGCAGGCTGTTCACAGAGATGTAGTGATATTCATTCCATTCCTTGTCCAAGCCTACTTTGTATAAAGAGCTATAAGCTTAAGTATTTAATATAAGTTGCATGCAATTCTCTAGGTGTATGCTAGTTAAACTAAATTATGAATTGAGCAATGGTCCTAGAGTGACTTTGAGCAATCTCCACTTGGATTGCCAGGAGGGCTACCAGAGGGCTGAAGGTCATAGATTCTTGCAAACCACCATTTCAGCATGTGGGTGAGAGCTGGAGAGCGAATGTGAGACTGGAGATCTGGTCGGTGACCTGAGGGGTGGTTTGTAAAGATGCCACACATCAAGTGAGGCAATGTCATGGAGGCCCCACTCCCCAAAGGCTTCTTACACCCTGTGTTTCCTGCATGTGTTGCCCCAAAGCGGTTCAGCCGGGTGCCCAGGAAGGCCTCCCCCACTGATGCCTACACACCAGGGGCAGTGGCTCAGTGTCCCTGGAAATTTTTCCACTGTCACATGCACTTGCTAGAAGGTGTGGAGATTCTTCCTCAATATATTCTTAAGGGGATGAATGAAGACGCTTTTGTCTGTGTGAAGATTTCTCTTGCCTCTGTTTGCAGGAAGCCTAAAGTATTTCTCAGAAAATAGTTTAGGGTCTGAGAAAACATCTTGGTTGAAGAAGACGATAGTTCTGCCTCTTAAATTTTAGAAAATAGGCCTAGAAGTTGGTGAGGAAAGACATGAGCGATAAAATTTCCTTCCAATCACAGATAACGAAACCAGTTGACCTAGATAGAGCTGTTGTAAAAATTAACTCACAATGTACGGACAAACTTATTTCAACCATACTCATGGGCATGAACATGATTTGATTTAATAGCATTATACTCTGCTAGTTTCCTTTTTCTTAAAATAGAAGTAGTGAGTATTGCAGAGACACCTATGTGGGCAAATCGGAAGGAAAAAGATAGGTAAACTCCCATGACCTTGGGTTGTTATTGATTTTATTTTGAGAACTTGTCCTGGCCGTCAGCCCCCTGTGGGAAGGAGTGAAATTGTGAGAAACATTTCCGAGACGATGTTGACTGCTTGACACTTTTGAAATTGGTGAACAACTGAACCCTACGTCTCCTGTAGTGGGACAATGGTGTTTACTCACCCCTCAGTTCAACCCGAGACCTTCCCTTTCCAAGAGTCCCTGATTTCCAGCTCTTTCTACTGTGGGATAAGGGGTAGGAGCATTGGTAACACCATGCTTGTTTGCCAGGAAATTCACTGGAATACGTTCATTTTGTACAGGTCACAGAAAAGTCAGCCCCTGAGCTTTGGCACTTGCTATTTATAGAGCAGGTAATTTTTCTGTGCAAGCATCTCTGGCAGCCATGACTGAGGTGAATGACTCTGCCCTAAAAGGTTCAGGATCCTTTTCAGGCACTCCATGAAGTTAAAGCTTTGAATTTCTGCCCACTCCTTGCCCCCAAAGGGATGCCATTAACCGGGAATGGATATTTGCCATACTAGAGCAGATGTTTGCAATTTGGGTTTCAGAGACTATTATCAAAGATAATAATGCCCTTCTCTCTCACCTGGATAGTTGTAGCTTAGCACGGAAACGTCAGGACTGGGAAAGAGCATAAAAGGAATCTCGGCAACTCCACTGGGAGGAGATGTGGAACCCCCCCCGACCCAACACACACCATCCCATCCAGAGGCCATAGGCAAGGAAAG
>NW_025999932.1:8039024-8114855 GCF_001458135.2 Marmota marmota marmota | reverse complement strand
CCCCAACACACACATCCCATCCTGAAGCCACGGGCCAATAAGAGGGAAAAGGAAGGTCTGTTCACTGTTGGCTTGGTGACTTTAGAGAGCACCACTTGTCTTGGTGTCCTGCTAAGGACTACCTTTGAAGGCTTTTGATGTCAGAGGAAAGATGGTGGGGAAGGTCCTTTCCAATCTTGGGGTGCACCTGTCTATTTTAGTGAGACTGTCCCACCTCTCCATGATATGACCTGCCATTTGAAAGATGAAGGTCACCAAGTAGAAAGCTCTGTGCTGCTCCACCAAGACCTCTGACCCCAGAAGGGAAGACTGCTGGACTGGGAGAGGGAAGAGGCAGGAAACCCCAGGGAGGCAAACCCCAGCTCTGTGCCCTCGGAGGACAGTGTCGCCACGGAGGACCAGTCACTCTCATCAGCAGCCTCACGATACCTGGCATTTGATGACGAAACATGTTGGTTTAGGAAAGCCTAAATCATCGCATGAGTTAGCTATGTCTTGAACCACAAAACCTAAAACTCATACCCAAGACGCAGTGGTGTCATTATTCTAGTAGCAGAGCACTCTAAAAACTTTTTACTGGAAAAAAATGACCAAAAAGTGATCCTGGGGTCCCAGATGCTCTGGGTTAAAAATATTTCTAAAGAAAAACTGCATCTGTGCCTTTCAAAATAAAGATATTATTGAAACATTTTCTCTGTTGGAATTTTTTGACATCCAAGAAGTCATGAATAACATTTGATAAGCAGAAAAATACTTCCTTTATAATCTTTGCAAATCCAGTAGAATGTTAAGCTCTGCTTAAGCTGTATTTACGAAGAATTGTACTAGTTTTCAACTTGATATGCTGGATTTACTTCTACTACGCAATTGGAAAATTGGCTTTTGTACTCCTGAGGGTACTTTTTTTTTGTAATAAATTGGATTTCTTAAATTCATTATTTTTTTTCAATAAAATGTATAACTAATGGTATTAAAATTATTCTACACCTACTTCCTTTCATTTTGCTTGAAGTAGATATGGATTGTGACTTGACTTATGGGAAAGTTAACTCAGAAAACACTTCAGAATTGTAATTTCTAGTGTGTCAGTCTCCCATTTTCCAGTAGGGGGCAAGAAAGTACTACCTATAAAATCCAGAAATCTTTATTTTTTTTTTTATTTCCCCCTGTACCTTTGCAAACCAATTAAGTTCCTGAATTGTGAAATGTTAAGCATGATAGGGAAAAGGATATTCAAATACATTAAATATAATCTTTTCCTTATATCAGAGGGCTATTAAGCATGATCTTTAACTGCTTAGTGAATCCCTCTGGGAGAGGAGGAATAAACTTGGGAATTTGGGAAAGGCTGAGTGGGACGGACGTGGTGCTCTGAGTAAGGTGCCTGCTCAGCACTGCTGTGACCATCATAGGGAAGCCCTGCCATGAAGCCCACCCATCAGGACCCTCCCCAAACCAAGCAACCAAGAGAAAAAAAAAAAGAAGAAATGCCTGAGTCTGTTAAAAACCGACTGTGTCATAGACTCTTCTTTACTTGCACATACATGCAAAGTCACTCAAGTGCCCTGTGGGAGGAGCTGCCTCCAGCCTGCAGGAGAGACAGACTGTGCTATTTATGTCATGGACACTAAGCTCACATCCACATTGGATTCAGTGTCTGAGTGAATCAATGACTCATTAATGATCAAGCTGGAAACTCTAGTCTTCCAGGTCAATTTCTAAATCCAACCTGGTGGTTCTTTACTGAAAACATTTTTTTTTTTAAAGACCACTAATTCAGATGTATTTTCTATGATTCCCCTCCCCCCAAGGTCTTAATTTCATGGAGTGCTTTTCTCCTTACTCTAGTTTACAAAGAAGAAACCACCTATAAAGTAATATAAATTCATGACATGATATATTTGCTATAAATAAACAAATGTAGAGAGTGAAACTAATACTTGAAAAAAATCCCAGTTGTGTGTTTAAGGTATGATTGTCTGTCTTTCTGGTAATTCTAACACATCCAACAGGAAGCAGAACGCCATTTTCTAGACCCTCCCTCTGTTCCTTAGCAGCTAATATTCATTAGCTATAGAAGTCAGTAGCTTCACAAAAATATGCAGGATTCACTTGGTTACTTGAAAAACAGATGGTTATTTAAGCATAAGCTAAGGTATTTAGGGGGAGAGAGTTAAGGTACAGAGATGTAAAGACCATGGCACAATTGTCTGAATCAGCTAAGTAGCTTTCCAGAGGATAGTATCAGGATTCATAATCTCTTCCTTGGGAATACATTCCCTTCATTGACAAGAAATTGCATTTTGTGTAATGTACACAGTCCCTAAAATGGAATGTTAAACTCAACTTCCTTTTAGAAGTCAACTCTAACCTTCAGTATGCTTATTTCACTTGTGATGGAAATCCAGAAGTTCCCATTTGGGGGACAATGCCTGGCAAATTGATATTGAGTAATGGTCAATCTCTCTCACCCCATGGGCAGCTTCTGCAGAACAAGCAAGCACAACCTTCAGAAAAAGCAAGGGAATGGTTTATGTGCATTTGGGGGAGTAGTGGATTTTTTTTGTGGAAACTCATTTGTCTCCTTTTGCCCTGTTTGCTTTTATTTTATTTCTAAGCATTTATTTTTCTTTTTTCAGACAAGATTTTGATCTGTTCTTAGTAAGTCTTTTGTATCAGGGTCCTATTAAAACGCTTCCGATGGCCATCAGTTGACCTGTTCTTCTCCCCGATTTATATTTATGACACTTTTTCTTGCCAGTTAGATTAATAGGATGTTTGGGCTTCGGGAAGAAACACAGAAACTGCTCAGTTTACTGTGGTTAAAAGGCTACTCATATAAAAGGAGCAATGGAAGAGGCTTTCTCACAGAGGTTTTCAGTAGATGAGAACCCATTTCTACTTATTCTTGTTTCTGAGCTTGAATTAGCTCCATGAGAAGAAAGAAAATGTTCTCAAAGCAGCACATAGATTTTCCACCATGTTTCTTCATTTCCTCTCTAGAGGAAATCCTCTAGAGAGGATGTTCTATCCCTACATCAAAGTAGACCTTAAAGCATATCTCCTTGAAAATGAGCAAGAGTTTGAATACTCTAAAGAGGGGAACTACTCTGGAAATTGATTGCATTAGCCTTTTAATTTAAAAATCTCCCCAATACATCATCTTATATAACACATTAAAAGTAGTCACCTTCATATCAACTTGTCTTGCATGTCGTGTTAGAAGAGGGAAACTATTGAATTTGGAGAAATGTTTTATATATTTTTTGTTCAGCATTTTCAGAAGCATCCAGATCCAAAGATTTTATGGACTCAAGAAAATTAAATGGTCTTAGGCAGCCACAAATTTACTTTTCAGCTAAATGAATGCAACATGCTTTAGTATAAAATGCAGTTAGGTACCCTTGGGTCTAAGTTCCTTTTGGCTTACAGACATTTGCAAAGTGTGGGAGTGTTCAGGACCAACAGTCTCTCAAATGCAGGGCTGACCTGGACTCTGTGTTTGGAATGTCTGGGTGGTGTCACCTCCTGTGGAAGCACTAGCCTGTGGAATAGGAGTCCTGCCACTTCATGAGCACAAGGCTCACCCTAGTTGGTGGAGATCCTCCGGTGGAGGGAGACCTCACCATTACCTAGAGAAGTTTCATCAACTGCCTCTCCTTCCTGGACCAACTTTTTCCAAATTGTGCTTCATTTTTGAACAGGGTCAGTCACTCTCTGTAGTGTAGAGAAATGAACTCTGCAATAACAGGTCTCTTTAGAAGGCTGTAGGGATTTCAGAGAATAGAAGACAGCCTGGAATGTTGCATTTAAGCACCTGGTTTGAATCTGTCTGAATCCAGAGGCAGAGGTGCCTGTTCTCCACACTGTCTACACACGCCGTTCTGATCTTGGGTGCTCTCACCATGGTTCTCCTCAGCATTTGCTCTAGAAAGGGTAATTCACTATTGATGGCATGCAGAATGCATTAGTGTTTGTCATTCTTCTGAATTTTTTAGGCACGACAATATGTATTATAGGGCAAAATGTGCAACTGTGCATCATTTTAGTTAGTGTAGTTTGATGGAGATGACACTTTCTTAGGAGGAGTGTAAGAGTTAGCCGTTTAGACACTGGAAAATAAGTCCTCAGGTGCCTATGAACTCCAGCCTTCTCTGAGCTCCTCTGGGTGCAACAGAAGCTTGTGTTCAAGGGTTTCTCTTAATATCTATTAGGCTAATCTATGTGCTTGTTTCTGTTTGACCATGTGCCTGAAGGAAACAAACTCATTGGAGGTGGTCTGGGTGTAACTTTGCTTACTTAAGTCCTAGAATGCGAGCCTTTTCTGTTCAGATGGAGGAGTTCAGAGCGTTTTGTTTTGGTCAGCACTTTTTAGAGCAAAGTTACTTTGGTGTTCTATACATTTAGCATTCTGTGTTGAACATTTCTGATTTTCTTGCTAAAGCTAGAATTTTGCCTCTTTCAACATTGTCTCTTATAATAAAATGCCTAGAAATAATTCACATTTTTGAGGTGATCTAAAAAATATGCTCCCAGCACTTGAAAACACACTGATACAGACTTTTTGAATAAAAGAAAGGCAAATAGAAATATGTTCCTCAGCCTCAGAACAACCCCAAATCCCTTGTGTAGGAAAGAAAAAAATGAAAACCCATCTTTTAGTTTGGAGTCACTTAGAGACAAGCCCAGAGACAGAAGTGATAATAATTCATGTGAGTAATTTTTAAAAAATCAACTCTGATTTGACTAGAAAGAGGAAGACAGTCTAAACCTAACCCAAAAATGTCCTTGGAATTGGACCCAAAGGAGAGAAGTCGGTTCAGGGACTACCACGTTATTTAGGGCCCAAGTTGGGAAGAAGAGACATTTTGACTCAATAAAAAGAATATTTATCTGTGCAATGAGCTTCCTTAGGGGCTATCAAGTTTCTTGTCCCTGGAAGACAGCTGGTCACCCGGGTAGCATGTGTTGGAAGCAGTGAGTCGAGGTAAAGCTCAGGGGTTCTTTTAACCACCACAGTCGAAGCCTCCTCGGCTCTGCACAGGGCCCGTCGCAAGGCTGTGGTATTTCCTGCGTCTCTTGCAGATGGGCTTCGAAGCCATGTAGACAGCCTATTAAACGACATTAACAACTGGGGCCACGTGACCTACAACCCTTCCTAAGGAGAGAGGGATCTTCTCTTTTTCCCTGGCTGCATTTCTCCTTTATCTTGGTTTACATTCTTCTCCCCTAAACACTTGAAAGTCAGTATTATTTCTCACCAGGGACAAAGGGAGCCGATGGCCTTTCTAGGAGGACCTCTGATTCATTAATGGCTGTGCTACTGGGGGAAGGTAATTAGGGTCGGAAAAAAACCCACTTCTATACCCACATCCCCAACCTGAAGAACACAGTTTTATGGGGAGCCAATTCCATGGAATAACTCAGATTTCCAGGCTGCCAATCTGGCAGGTCTTCAACGGTACATTTTTAAAATTTTAAAAAGGGGAAAAACATCCAACCTGCCAAATATCACTTTATTGTCAATAAAATCCAATGAACTGCCTTTTCTGAATATTGGGCCCCAAGGAGAAGAGCACGCTGATTACTTTTAACTTATCACAGATTCTTTCTTCCAGGTATTTTTTACTCTTTAAATCTTTTATTAAGAATGATCAAGTATCTTTCTATTAAAAAATTGACCTTTAGGCTAAATTAATCGTTAATATTTTAAACTAATGTGGATTATGGCAACTTTGGAGAGTGATATTTTTTTTTTTTCCTAGCCTGCCTAAAGGCCCAGTAAAAGTAAATTAGAATGTTATATATATTAGTACTATTTTATTGGGATAAATTTTTTCCTACTTCTGGATATTGATGTAATATTTATATATTTTCCAAGAAGCATTTACATAAAACTCGATCTGGAATGTTGACAAGGAAAACAAAATAAGAAAAATAAAAATTCTTGCATATGAAAAGGAACCAAGGTACAACTGTCAATGAAACAACAAAAAGGTGCCATAAAAAGGTAATATGAAAGGCAAGCTGTCCTCCAAAGCACACAGAGGGAAGGTGTTGCTAATGGGCAGTTAATGAGGAATAAGTTGCTGAAACTCCAGTTATTGCGGTGCTGGCTGGACGGAAATGAAAACGTGGTACTAAAAGTAAAACATCTTTTGATTAACTACAACTTCAAAATCAAATTAAACACTGAAACTGATTATAAACAGAATGGGTAAAATAATAAAGTCCAAAAGTTCTTGGAGACTTAAGCATGACTAGTGGTCACATAGGAGGGGACCCGTGGTCCCCCCAACAAGGCTGTTTGCATTTACATCTTTCTCCTGAAGGGTGGGTGCATCTCAAGCGTACAAACTGTGAAGTCTGTGGGTGGCTTTGTAAATGACCGCATCTGAAGGTCGATAGGATGGTTCTCAAAACAATCATGTGATTCTCAGTGTATCGACCGTCCTTGACTTGTGACTTAGTATAGGAAACACGTAATTATCCATATTTACATGACCATAGTCATTGACATAGTGTTTGAAATTTAACATGGTCATTACTCTCTTTTTCTTATATTTTAAGTAATAATTTCTCTTGTTGTGAAGTCCAGATGACCCATCTGTGGGGACTGAGAACAGCCAAAGAATAGATAGCAGTAGAATGAGTATATGCGGTAATTACTGATCAATCATAATTCACTTACACACTGGCCTCAGATACTCATGGCTGAATCACACAGAGGCTGATGGTCTAAATTCCTTAGAGAAGAAACCACTCTCCTTACCCTGAACCTGTGTCAGTCTTGGAGATGGTGTGCCCAAAGGCAGTGAAGATCTGGGGCCTCAGGTGAGGGTGACTGGGGAACGTGAATGATTCTCATAGAGCAAAGTAATGATTTCAGACGGAGGCCTTGGGCAGTTTGAAACCATAAAGGAAAACATGTAGAAATACCAGCTCAGGAGAACAGTGCAGAACCGGACATTATGAGCTATCTGTGTGGAAGAGCCGCTTAGCAGAGCTGGGCACACTTGAGCATCAGCATCCCAAAGGGGACCACTGGGGTTCACTTAAGGGCTGGGTGGCTTTGGGCATCATCGATCAGCCTCTGCTTCTCCGCCTCCTCGTCTGTGATGTACAGAAGACCTAGGCCAAGCAGGATGACGGAACGCCATCATCCTGGGAGATGGGAGGCACTCACAGCATTTTCTTTCTTGCATATGTGTGTGGAGGTGTGAGGGACCCTCATTAAGCTCCACTTTCCCTGGTCCATCACAGCCAAGACTGTGCCGCGTTACTGCGTAACACCAGCACTGAGCAGTATGGGCATCGCATAGCCATTCACTGTTTTATTTTATTAAAGCTCAGGAGAGCTCTGTCCTGTGCCAGGTGCTGTCTAGGTGAGCTCATTCAGTCCTTTCAGGCACCGTATGGGGAAGGTGGTATTATCTCATTTTACAGCTGAAGTTGGAACTAGTGTGTGTTCTGTGTGACTGTAAGCCACCCTCCTCTGTGTGACATCATATGCTACAGCATCACATGCTACAGCCATGTAAGGGAGCCTCCTTTTTGCTGGGATGTGTGCACTACTGAGTGTGGGGAGGACTTACAACGTTTGGAGGTTGCCAATTTATTGCTAATTTAACTGTACTACTGCTAGATCTCATTGCTTTTCTTCTGAAGGCTTAAGGAAACTTCATTAAAGAACAGGAGAAAAATGTTTTATCTGTCTCCAAAGACATCAGCAAATCTATGCTGAGTGTATCTTAAATCTACAAAGGGTCAACCTCCTTCCTTCCCTTCCTCTCTCCCCCCTCCCCTCTTCTGCTCCTCCTTTTTCTTCCCTTCCTTTCCTGTTTGGTTTATTGATATATTCACGCAGCTTAGATCAATACCTGGTATGTAGTAGGTGCTAAGAAATATTTTTGAATGAATTCCATGTTCTGGAGTGTAATCTTGGTTTAATCATAGGACAGTATGATTTTAAGAAATCCCACAAAACAACCCAAGTGCATTCCACCCATCTTCTAAAGTAGTGGGTAAGTCTCAAATGAGACAATCAGGTTTGCGTCCAAACTCTGTGACTTAATTATTCAGTGTGAGCATGAATATTTAGGTTCAGTTTTTTGAGTTTGTTTTTTCATCTTTCTCTGTACCTAGGATTGCAGCTAGAAGCACGGTTCACTCAATTTAATAAGATAGAATGCTTAGCTCAGTGTCTGACACACAATGATAATAAATATTTGTTTCTCTTCCAACTCTTTATTACTTAATGACATGTCAGCTTCTATCGTGCAACTGGTGACATTCGTAAAATTTCTCGACTAACCATGAGAAAGTGATGTCAGTGAGATGGAAAAATTCTCATCTGTTTTAACAAAGTGTATTATCCCCAAATACCATAATGGATTTTCCATTAGCAGACAGCACTCAAGATTCCAACCTGGAAGAAAAGTTGCTCTTTCTATGTCAGAAGGTTTCATAAACTATATTACTTTTGTCTTTATTTTGTTCCAGTTCAACTGAAATACAGTTTTAACACAAATAAAAAAATCCACTAAAAAAAAAAAAAAAACAACCAAGTGCAACCATCACCATCTGAGATCCAAGCCCCTTCTGGTCTAGATACTTCACAGTCTCATTTCTGCAGCCCCATGTCCTTGTCATCCCACTTACATGATTTGGAATGACCATGGTGCATATGTACAATTGCTCCTGGGAGCTTCCCAATGTTTATCCCATATTGTGTTACAATCACTTTTGGCATCTAGAGGCAAAATGTGTCTCTCATCCTAGACTTAACTTTTTTTTTTTAATCCTCCGCCTTCGAAACAACACATTGGCAGATTGTTTGTTCTTATCTGAAGTTCCCGGAGTTCTCTAGAGTTTTAAAATGTGCTTTTGCTCATAAGCCTCCTGCGGAAGTTACTGTTCAGTTTCGTCTCCCCTGCACACTTCTAAGTTCTCATCGCAGAGCAAATTCCCCGCTTGGAGCCAGGCAGCCATCCCAGTCTGTAGGCGGTGCTAGTGTTCTGAGGCCAGGCTCCTGCGAGCGCTAATCCTGCTGACATATGTAACTTCAAAAAAGACTGGGGTGGCTTGGGTTTTGTTCCTGGAAATGCCACATGGATCCAGCACTGGGCCTTATAGAGGAGCAGGTGGAGGGTTGGATTTTTCACATTTTCCTCTGGGAAACTGCCAGGCCTGGTCTTAGAGTTTGGGTGGTGTCAGGCCTGCAGGGCAGGGTCAGGGCTCTTCACAGTCTGAGTCCTCACAGGCAGGCTCTGTGATCAAATACTAATGGGCTGATCTTCAGAAAGGTGACATGTGAATAAGCTGCCCCGTCACACGAGCCAGCAAGATCCTCTGCAGGCTTTCCCTCAGCTCCTGAGATTTCCTAGGTTTCCCTACGACCCTTAGCATGAAATGGAGGGCTGGATACTGACTTCCCATTTTTAGACTCTGTGACCATTTCCCCTTGCATACCATGGGTGGGCCTGGAATTTAGTACAGCTATTATGGAAAACAGCATGGAAGTTTCGCAAAATATTAAAAATAGAACTACCATATGATCCAGCTATCTCCTGGGAACATATCCAAAGGAAATGGCATTAGCAGGTCAAGGAGACTGCCCTCCCATGTTTACTGCAGCACTAGTCACGGGAGACAAAATCCGGAAACAACCTAAGGGTCCATCAGCTGATGAATGGCTATTGAAAGTATGGCACATAGACGCAGTGGAAAGCTATCCAGCCATAAAAAGAATGAAATCCTGTCATTTGTGACAACATGGGTGAAGCTCAAAGGTATGTTAGGTGAAAAAGGTGGGGAAGGCAAATACAGTCTGATGTCACTCATATAGAATCTCAAAAAGTTGTAGGAGAGAGTCCAGTGGTGGCCGCTGGAGGGTGGGGGAGAAGGGGGGGAGAGGTTGGTCAATGGTCAGAGTCATGGTTAGATGGGAGGATTGACTACTGGTGTGCTACTGCACAATAAGCTGACCACACCAGTGAAGAGGGCTTTGCACATTTCACAGTGCAGATGTGACCAGTGTTTTAGGAGCTGGATATGCTGATTACCCTAAGTTGGTCATTACGCAATGCATCCACGTATCAAAATATCACACTGTAGCTCATTCATTGGTACGATTATTATGTGATTGTTAAAAATAACGTTGAACATATAAACAAAAAAGTAAACACTCTGACCACCGACAAGTACATCTTTGGTAAGAACAGTAGACAAATAGAAGTCAAAATTCGAGAACGATTTTCAGTGAAAAACTATGCACTCTCTGCAGTACACGAGTCAAGCGTGATTCTATGGGAGCTATTTTCTAACTCTGTAAGATGCAGGCAGAACGCCTTGTGTCTGCAGACGTACAAACTCCACCCATTTCAGCTAGTTCCGCTGACCTTTCCTTCTAGACTAGGGGAGGCCCATCTCGCCTTCCTTTACACGTTAATTCCAGTTGTGTCGCCCCCACTGCTTTTCCCTTTCTTCTTTGAATTAGTGGTAATACCTCACTATTTTCTTCATTCATGACTTGAGCAAAATCTTTAACGTGTTCATTTTTATGTCTGTAGGACAATCACGATTTGCCATTTTAATGACAATTGTTCTTCATCTGAACACTATATTCCACTTTATTGGTTCACCATTTGGCTTTATTAACATGTTCCTTTCCATTTCCTGCTTGTAGATATGTAGAAAAGTTGTGCTGGTGTCTCCAGGGTTTCTTGCTGGAACAGCGGTTCCCTGTATGGTAAAACCTGCCTCCACCTGGTGATAGTGGAATGGACCTGCCTTCCCCTCTTCCTGTCCCCTGTAGCATGTCCCATTCCCCCAGCACTCTCAGCTTGTCCTCTCTGATGAGGACCATTCATCCACATCTCTCTTTTTCCTGGTAGGTCCCAGGTTACCCTGTGTGAAGAGAGGACAAGGAGACCCAGCTTCAAGTCTTCCACCTTGGCTCAGAATAAGGCAGAGTTTTTTGTATTTGGGTGTTTAAATGAGTGGTATTTCCTAAGACGGCTCTCTTTTCTGTGGAGCCCAGATTTATATAGGAATGATCTGGTGGTTAGTTACATCTTCATGTTGTTGCTTTAGTCCACTGAGAATTCTCCAGGGAGAAGCCAGTGAGACTTGGACTTTCCTGTCAGCCTTGTCTTTGGTGGGTCTGAGATCCTGCCCGACAGCAAGCACATCCTGCCTCTGCCCTGCCTTCTGCGCCCTGTGGTCATAAGTGGACGCTGGACCCTTCGTTCCTTGCCAGCATAACTGCTATTTAGTGATACTGCATGACGGCACATTGATAGCAGACTCGTAGATTTGCTTTCATGTGTTCATCTCATGATTTTCTCTCATCCTCATTCCTATTTCTCATATACCAATTGCAAAAGTAACAATAGTGGCTGTTCTGCCTTATCACAATAGTTTCCCAGATGGTTTCTGTTGCTGTTTTAGATTTTCATATTTTTTCTTGACACTGTAGATTTTCCGGAATGATTTACGTGGAACACAAACACGATCAATGTCTTTCCTCCAGTTATCATCACTGGAAATTCAGATGGCTAAGGGGAGAAGGGACCCCTCCCATCTCAGGCACTGCTTTGCCCAGAGGTGCAACTCTATTACTGTTATCTTCAACTGCCCTGAGGGCCACACTCCCAAGCCCTATACCACACTGTTCCCTGTGTCTAAAATGCTCTTCTTCTCTTTCTTCACCCATTAAAAAAAATCTACTTTCTATCATTCTTTAGGCCTTCATTTAGAATTTGTTCCTCTAAGAAATGTTCTCCTACCTGTCAATCCAGCCCAAATGCTCTGTGCATGGTAACAGAGTTTCTATATGCTCATCAAAGGTTTTTCACGGGATATTAACATCGCACAGCTATTCTTAAGTGTCTATCTTGTGCATTGTTGCAACTCCAGCATCTAACAGGAACTCTAGCAAAGATTTAAAAAATGTTACATACCTTCCCATCATCAGCCACTTTACCATGTAAGAGTGCTTCATAGACATTTTTGCTGAACTAGACAAGTTTATCTCATTAAATCATCACCATAATCTATGAGTACTTATTCATCTTAATGACTGAAGATGTTGAAGCCTGAAGAGGTTTAATAATTTATTCTTATTACCTCTAAATGGCCCAAATTAGGGTTTGAATCTGGATTTGTCTATATTCAAAGCCTATGCTCTTAATCACTTCAGTAGATATGGCAGTTGCTTTAGATTCTGTGGTACAGGATACCATGTTTTAAAGTTTGATTCGATCAACTTATAACCAGTTTTACTTGGGTATATGCTGAATTGGTGGCCTATTGCTAATGTAGCAATTAACACAAATACAGTAGCTTAAAGCAGTGGGACTTTGTTATCTTGTAGTAGGCAAAGAGGTCAGAGTGTGTCTTACTGGCTAATGTTGAGGTGTGGGCAGGACCAATATCCATCAAGCACTCCGAGGAAGGACACGATGCTTTGTTTAGAGGACACCCATATTCCTTGCTCATGGCTGTTTCCTCCATCTTCAAAGGTAGCAAGGTGGCATGTACCTGGCCCTATGTCCCTCATCACACCTCTTTATCTGCCTCTGTATTCCATGTTTAAGGTCCCCTGTGATGACCTTGGGCTTCCTGGTAATCTAGGGTGGCCTATTTTAAGTTCATTTAATTAGCACCACCAGTCTCATCAGCAGCCAGCCGTGTGCTCTCACTCCTTATTGGTTGCAGGGATTG
Organism: Marmota marmota marmota; assembly: GCF_001458135.2. NCBI lineage: Eukaryota > Metazoa > Chordata > Mammalia > Rodentia > Sciuridae > Marmota > Marmota marmota. The sequence goes on along the minus strand of NW_025999932.1, from coordinate 8,102,129 downwards.
GATCATTATTGAAGGGTGGGGATCATTCCATTATTCTGCTTGCCCACATGCATACAGCATTAAGGGCTTTGCTTTTCTAAGCCTCAAGCCTTCACTGAAGTTAAAGAGACTGAGGTGGATGGTGATGTAGATGGACTTTATAGAGAAGTATAAGTGTCTCAGTGAGATGCCCTTTATGCATTAGCCTCTGAGGACTGACACCAACTCCACTTATAAGATTCTACATGTATGTATAACACGTGAAAATATACTCTACTGCCATGCATATCTAAAAAGAGCAAATAAAAATGTAAAACAGACACTAGAATTCAGATTTATTGCTTTCTATGGGAAGCTTTGCAAATTGATACTGTCAGGCACCGTCTAGGTATCCCTTTTCAAGGAAGGTAAATTAAAGAAGTTAACTAGAGATGAAATCCAAGGTAGGGAAGTGGTGTTTCTCAAGCATACTTCCTCTTGGTCAGGACACTTAAACTCTCCTATTCTTAAGGACTATTATGTCACCCTCCTAGGCAAAAAGCTGAGCACCTCTCTACTTTGGTCAGTCTAGGATGAAATGTGCCAAGATCTCAGAATTCTCCTTTCTCTTTCACATAAAAAGGGCATTCTATCTTTTACCTGCTTCCTTTTGAGAGAGCTTGTCTCTCACAGTGCCTCCAACACATGGATTCCCTGGCACTTGATATTCCTCATTCAACTCCTGTGGAGACCTTAGCCTCTTCTCCCCTGGGGCATTTCCTTGAGGGGGTGCCTCTGACCTCTAACTGGCTCCAGGGACCATGTGCTTCTTTGGCCTCTTTCCTTCCAGCACCCAGGGTGCCCTCACTCAGATTACCACCATGAGCTCCTTCTCTTCTGTTTCGAGGAAGCCTATTATCCTCCCTGAGTGTGTCCTGAGCATTTACTGGTGGCTGATTTTTGACATTTTGTCATTATTTTCTTAAGATCAGTGCAAGTTTCTGTCTCATCTTCTTCGCCTTTCACTTCTGAGTCTCTGACCTTTTCATCCATAGACCTCCCCAGGAAAGCTTTTCCTGCTTCCCCATCTCTTTGGAACCCTCTGACAGCTTCCATCACCATTCTTAATATATTTATGGGAATTTAGTTTCTTTCCTCAATGAAAAACCATTGCCTTAAAATCCAGCAGAAGACCAGGTGAATGGAAACTGTACAAAATGTGTCTGTTGGTGCTATGTACATGCCTGCCCAGATCTCCTTGGTACACAGAGAACATTTATGCTTAGATGCCCTTTATTGTATCTCAAAACAAAGAATTTTCACAGAAAAGGGAAATAATTAAAAACTGTCACCTTTTCAGACCCATCTTTACTCTATTATCAAAGAAGATGAGATACTAATTGGTATTTTAATAGCAACAACTTATCAAAGTTGCAAATCATTGAGTTTGTTTCTTGGAGCTTGCTTCAAAATCAAAACTGTGTCAATTCTTCAGTGTTGGAACTTGCAGGACCACCAGAGCTTGGGGAAAATCAGCATTAAGGGTCAGAAAGGCTCTGGGTGAGGTCCTGTGTTGTGGGTATGTATATAAGGCCTTGGGGACCAGTGCCTTCTCAGGGGGACTGAGAGGGAGAGACTGTACATTCCTTCCATTCTGAGTACTGTGCCATTGAGATAATGTTTCAAAACAGTGGAATCTGGGAAAATAGAAGACATTATATTGACGAAGGATATTGTCCACATCTGGCATAGTCCTACCCCAGAATTAAGTATAAATGATTGAAGTTTGACTTTTGGCTAAGATACATAATAAACAGAGAGGAAACAGATTCAGAGATAACTTCTTGAAATTAAAAAAAAAAATTCCTTAGAGGTGGCTTGATTTTCACTTCCAGTAGTTTAATATTAATTTTCCTGGTCCTAATACAACTGCATTAATGTGAACCTTAGGGTAATAAAATTAGAGAAAAGAAAATAAATGATGGAAGTTTATAAGGAAATAGGGGTTTCCATGTTACTTGGTTGGGAGTCAAACTTGTCCCTTTTCATATAATTTATAATGTTAATTTTGCAAGTGTTGATCTTTCTTAAAGGAATGCGAATTCCTGATGAAAATGCATATTCAAATTCTGAAGCATTAAAAGCTCATTTTCCAAAGAAAGTTTCTATAATAAATACTGTTTTGGGGGAAAATACCTTACTAGAAAGAATGACTATTTGAGAGGATAGGGAAGCTTTAAATTTGGATTCCCCATGAAAGAAAAATAAGGGTCCTCTCCCGTATCCAATCTCATTGATGAAGGAAGTCATTGGATATGGTGAGAAACGGGGAAAACCAGGATCTCTGGCTCCACTGTCGGTTCCTCAGTCACAAGCTGTGGTTTATTCAGTGCGTTTGAGCCAAGAAATTCGGTGAGCACAAGCCTTTTCCCAGTGAGCAACTACTTATGGACACACGGGGAGTTAACAGGGCACTGATTAATGGGTGTTTCTGGAGCTGGTCAGCAACATTTCGATTCTAGTTCCTCTGAATCTGAAGGTCCATGGTCCAAAGCCCAGCAGGAGTGAGTCTCTCAAGCACAAGGAAGGCATTTATTGGACAAGTTACTGGAGCAGTGTGATGCCTAGTGTGCTGCAGGGGACTTATAAACTCCGTTGAGAACCAGGGGTTAGTGGGCCTGAGGCTGGGCTCTGGGGCGTGTTTCTGGCCTCTCCTGAAGCTCCTGTGGTGGCATCAGAGCGGGGCGTGTTCTGCACCCCTGCAGTGGCTTTCATCAGACCGGGCTGTGGAGCACTGCGTTGCACGCTGCCTGAGCTTTTGCTCTTGGCCTTCCAGAGCTGTCTTCCAAAGGGAAACTAGGTTGGCTTGGCATTCCATATTGGGGTCCTTCCTTCCTCTTTTGCTTTCAATATGTGCCTTCATACATCTTGGGGGGTTTTAAAGTATTCATGGAATCATAATGAATGAACTTTTCTAGGCATCAGAATGGACTTCAGGTGCTCCTATGTCACTTAGCCCAGTGCCACACTGGGTGAATGAATCACCTCGAGCTCACTTGCTTGTCCTTCTCCTGACCCAGGGCTTTTAGAGATGGGGACTGATCACCTCCTAAAGCCGCTTACACTTCCTGGGGTGGTGACATGCTCCATTCTTGTCTTCGTATATCTCTTTCCCTGTTCTGGCTCTTGTTTTTTTTTCTGTCTTTCTGACAAGGGCCTCTGCTAGATGCATGTGTCTTTCTTTTCTTCTCCAAGATCTTTGTCTCCCATATCCTATACTGTTTCTACAGATGTGGGTAATTTCATAGGTTACGAAAACATTCCCCATTTATTTTATTGTTTTGCTAGGATCTGCAACTCATTTTAGCTCTTTTTTTTTTAAAGTTACTTATTTCCTTCTTCAGTTCCCCCAAATAAAAATGTTTCTTTCTGGGAATTGTAATTCCTCAGAGTCTTCTGAAACAAGATAAGTAAATGAATAAAACTTTCTTTTTCAAACTGTTTTTGTGGTCTTCTGACAATGGTTCAATTTATTACCTTCCTCTGGTCTTAGGTGATTCCTGGATATTGGGACCAGTCCTGTAGCACTGAGGGAAGATCCTGACATACATTCCTCAGGCACCTATTTAGTGTAAACATGTTGGGTCCCACATCTCACACCTCTCAGGGCACACCCTCCCTCCCTTCCTTCATTGACTCATAGAAACATTACTGTTGTTTTTTTTAAGCTCAGTCACAAGTACTTTCAGTCCCAGAGGGCTCCTTTGGGTATTGATAAACAAGGGTTCATTTAAAACATTCTAAATATGCTTAATATCTTGTACATCAAACTACAAGCTCTCTAGAATAGGGACCAGTTTTTGCTTTTAAGAGATGAGGCCTGGCCATATAGCCCAGGCTGGTCTTGAATTCCTAGGCCCAAATGATCCTCCTTCCTCAGTCTCCAGAGTAGTGGGGTCTGCAGGTTTGCACCACCATGCCTGCTAGGGACCAGTGTTCATTCATGTTTGTTGCCTTGAAATTCTAATGCTGTCACTGACACCAATAAGCAATTGTTGAATATAAATGACTGAAATAACAGTTCTCAAAATGTGCTTGATTATATAAATGGACTCATTCTTGTGTAGCTAAAGGCTCAGCTGATAGCTAAATGGAAGCATTGGTGACAAATACCAGTTAGTCTGGGATGTTTGAAATTTAGTAATATTTTAAATGGGGTAAAAAGACAGCAGAAGGTATTTTTCTTAGTGTCTGATTTCCCTCCTAACCATGATACCTGCTTGTCATTTTATTCTCTTCTTTTGTTGGGGTGGGATGGGGTTGAGTAAAAATTTTATCATGCTATGGGTGGGGGTGAGATGAACCCCCAGGTATTCTCCTACAGTTATCAGCTTCCAATTGCTCCAGGGCTGGTCCGCCTAGACCTCTGTTGTGCTGAAATTAAATCACACACTCATAGATTTTATAGATTTTCTTTTATTCAATATTTCCAAAGCTCAAAAATTTCAGATCAATTAATTACATATACCTGGTTGATATAAATAGCAATATCATCTTTGGTAAGTTGCTAGAGGCACTATGTTTTCTCATTGATCAAATGGATTCAGGGCCTCCAATTCAATCTCTTTCCTTTTCCAAAAGGTGCATTTTAATATTTTGCTAATAGTATCAGTCATTCTTTGAATTTTAGCATTAAAGAAGTTTGTATGAGGGCTTTCTGTAAAATCTCAGGTGACCTTGGTCCTTTTAGCACTTTTGTGAATTAAGTTGCTAAAATGTCTAAGAACCTAATCTTCAGCAGTAGAGAAGGAATATTACATGCTTGCTTGGAAGTTAAATTATTCTAGATGACTAAAATATCAAGGAGGAATAATTATTCCACTGGGAATCAAGAGCGTAATACATGGAGAGTTGACTATATGCCAGACAGTGTGCACCCATGCTACCTTACAGTATTCCTCCAAACAGTCCCAGGCACTGTGCGCCTCCACACCCACGTTACAGAACTTCTAGAAGTTAAGCAACACCGTTGAGGTCATAGATAGCCCAAGACAGGGCTAGAATTCCAATTTGGGGGTCTGTATTACTCCAAATCAGGGATTCTCAATCTAGCATCATACTTCTCAGGGAGTTAGTGGAAAGAAGTAAGGAATTCCATCCACTTGGGTGGGAAAATGTTTGTGTGCTGGTTTAATTTAAAATGGGGTGGGATGGGGTTGAGTAAAAATTTTATCATGCTATGGGTGGGGGTGAGATGAACATTTTAAAGTTTTTAAAGAAGTCATTTACTTGTAACCTAAATTGAAATTATAACAGACACACACCCCAGAAGACTAGTACCTGTGAACTTCACCACCTACAAAAATCACAGATGATGTTTTATAATGTTTTAGTTATTCAAATACATTGAAACACACATCATTTTTTGGTCATCATGGAGAAATTATAATGGTTTTTCTTTCACATGTTGATATGCAAACTTCAGATATATTGATATTCATGTTTCAAAATAATTGCTTTTCTTTGTAGTCCACTGTATATAATTTTATATTTTTCATTTATTTTGTTACCTTTATTATATGTATAATAAATATTTATGTTGGCTCTATATGTGTATCTTTATTTTAAATATTGAAAAGCATGCTAAAATGAGTCCATTAGTTCCTCAAAGGGTCCATGGCTAGAAATCTTGAAGACTTGTTCTGAAACTTCACTTCTTAGCATTAGAGTCTTCTGTCTTTCTGTTCTTCATGCCATACTAGGACACAGAGCAGAAATATAATGATTTACACAATTTAGATGTGGTCACACTCAGTTTAGTGGCAGGAAAGAAGAGGAAGTGGGCACCTGGAGCATTCAGTACACTGTCATTTCCAAACGCACGTGCATCTGCAGGACACTGGAAGGACTACAGGGTCATTTGCTGCATGGTGAGACCTCCAGGGACACACTCGTTTCACACAGGCTAGAAGCAAGGGGCTGAAAGCTGTTTTCTTCTCTTCTGCTGGTTTTGAGTTGTAATCACATTATTAATGGTGCTCTGTTTTAGTTGATTCCTGAAGATAAACATCCCAGACAGCCTCCCAGGCAGGCTGATTGGTGCCTAAATCTGGGTTTCCTCATCTAAGATGTTACTAGGCATAAAATGAAGGGCAGATCCCAGAAACCTGCCAGTCTTTGATTAAGGTTACATTGGTCTAGGAAGTTAGTATGGAGACCTTTGTTCTTATATCTACAGGTTTATTAATTCATTGATGAACAACAATGGGTAGCTCATTTAATAAACCTGTTAATTCCAGGGACATAGAGAAGATAATCCAAAGGAGTCTTTGGGAGAATTTCTCTTTATTTTCTATTATTATTATTATTATTTTTTAACTGGATTGCTGGGTAACCCTATTATCCTGATCCTAAAACGTTCCCCTAGGCACCATGATACCATCAGAACTTAGTAGCTTGACTCAGGGAACAGTGAAAGGACCCATTCACAATTTATTTTCTTCTCAGTGGACAACGGAATCAGAGCCAGGTGTGTGCATCTTAAAGCCCTCACTGCAGCAGAGAGGATGAAATGCCAAGCCCCTAGTGAAAGGAAGGACATATGGATTAGCTGGAATGTTTAATTCCCAGTCTGCCACTAACTGCTTCTATGACCTTGAGAATGAGAAAGTCAATTAACCTTCCTGCTCTCAGATTCCTTGTTTTTAAAATGATAGGATTGGACTATGAATCTCAAATATCTCTCCCAGCTCTAAAATTTTATGATTCCATGTTTTTGAGGCACACGTAAATATAGTCAGGCCTTAAATTTACTTTTTATTGATGCTGAGAAGAGAAAGCTTCAATTCATAAACATCTGTTCTGTGGAGCATCATCTTGGAAGTTTACATCCTAATTGAGGGGTGATTGATTTAACAAGTTCCTGTTAAAATAAGAGGATTGGTTACTACCAACAAATCCAAAATGCTGTGTGCTATCTGTATAGTTTAAATTATAGAGCAATATTTTAGTGAAGCCAAAGAAAATGGTCTAAAAAGTCATTTGCTAAATTTATATTTATAAATTTACATTTATACATTTATAAATACTCAAGCTTTTAAAAACAATGATTGAGTTAAGTATTAACAAAAGGACTGTGGGCCTTCGCATTGGTGCTCTACTATGGCATGATGCGTATTTAAACGTGTTGAATAGTTGGAGTCAGATTTTCTGCATTGTTGGGTAAGGGGTAGATTCTTTCCCACAGTTAGTAGTTAGACTATTGTGCCATATGTACTACTAAGATCAGCAAATGGTATCCTGTGAAACCAAGTGAAAATGGATGGTTTTGATGTAGAGTAAACATTGAAGCTCCCGCCTGTTGACAAGGCTCTGTTTTACCACAGCGCTTTCTGGAATGTCACTGAGAAAGTTGTCAGAAAGGCAAGCGAGTGAACTTTCCATCTGAGTTTGCCCAGAGGCACTGGTGATAGAAGTCTGAAAAGATAAACATATGTGTGAAAGTTGTCCTGTCACTCTTGGGAAAGGCCATTCGTGGCCTGCAGTAGTACTAGATGAGGTGGCGTTACCAGGTAAACCATCTCTACAGCGTGGTGACACCTGTGACTTGAATTTGTTTTCTAACTAAGTTTTGTTTTTGTTCATGATGGACATGAGTGAGAAATGATATTAAAAGACTTAAAGCACTTTTTTTCCCCCCTCAAGTTAAAATTTAGGAGACTGAAGCAACAGTGAGAAAAAAGACCCTGATCCTTCTTGGAAGTACTATCCGTGTCTGAACTGTAATAGATGCCTTTTATGAGCTCTGTCTCAGCTTTCCTGTGTTCACCTTCAGGAGACTCTATTCTGGGTGGAACCTTGGAATGTCTCAACACAGTCTGGGAAGAAAGGTAAGGGGAGGGGAATAGGCTTATCTTTAGCAATTATGTTAACTGAGCTTGTAAATGCACTTTGAGAGCTTGCTGAAAGGCAATTTTATAGCAGCTCCCTTCTACACAACCTGGTAGCTATTAAAATTGTAAACTGCAATGGTAAATTCCAAAGGTCTACACTCAATAGAGTTTTTATTTATTTATTTATTTTTAGTTTGCATATTGACAAGAGTGAGCCTCAGGCAGATCTGAACTTGACCTCCAAGTGTCGGAGATGAGGTCTAGACAAGGATGTGTAGAAAAACCTTTGATTTAAGAAATGAATATTCAAATCGTATCAGAGATCCAAGACCAAACATTCTCATTTGAGTTGTACAAATGCACTTTTCTCAGGAAGTCGGACTCAACAGGGGTATTTACAGAGTTTCTCATCCACAGTCACTTTGCTTTTCGGTTGGCTGTGGTCAGTGCAGATGTTCAGTCCAGGTTTACCACCCCTAGTCCTCCTAAAAGAATCCATCAGAGCTCTTGTGTGTATGATGAGAAAGGGTCACACAATTCCGCTTTGGAATTCCTTTAGTAACTGTCGGCTGTTTAGGGATTTAAGAACTGTGTTCTTTCTTCAAAGTAAATATCCAGCATGTTTGCCAAGCCAGGAGAGGCATAAATGTGCCCTCAGGATGATTTTCAAAATGCCTGCAGGACATGTTGCCATGTCTTGCAGCAAAGAAAGAGTCTGCAGAGTGGGGCTGGTTGGCCTCAGCCCCTGGCTTGCCAGTGCCATTCCAGCCTGCTTTCACAGTAAGGCACTTGCTTGTTTATTCAATAACTATTTCCATTCTGGCGCCATTGGGGCCAGAAACATGAGCACACACATATCAGAATCCCCGTACACAACAGAGAGGCCTAGACAGAAGACACAGCCGAGCCTCATCCCAGAAGAGCAGACAAGCAGGAGTCTCTCTTCCTTACACAGGACCATTTGCAATAAACAACCACCCAAGGAGTAAACCAAAAATCAACTTGATTGATTTTTAGCAGATCAAAGAAATCCTCCCTGCTACATTTTAAGATCTTTGTTCCGTGTTTTGTCTCCTTTTGAGATCACTCAACACAGCACTGTGAAGCCTAACAGAAAATTTCTGAAAACTAGACAATGTCGCAGTTGAGTTAGAATTTAGGTTAGAAATGTGATAGACACATCACACATTCCAAATAAAAAGGTATGTGTCAAATGAACAGGGGGGTATTCTGCCTGTATGTGTGTACTTTATTAGACATTGAGGAAAGGCACCAAGCTATAGGAACTGATTTCCACGTTCAGCTTTCCTCATATATTGCCCTAAGACCTCTACTCCATCTTAAAGAGTTTTTTTTTTTATTTTTTTATTCTTGGGTCACAGATTAAAATGGTACCTTATTTTATGCTGGTTATTTAAATCATAGTTTATTTAAAAGGTATTCATGAATATGAAATCACTGTTCTCAGACTTTTGAAAAAACGATCACTGTGTACAACACTACCTTTCATACATGAAACTATGAAAATTACAATTTTTCCAATGTTTACCATCTTTATTAGCTAACATTTGCATTCAAACAATGGTGCTGTCCACTGTTCACTCCACAGTGCGACAGAGTGGAACAACACTGTTCCATGCTGCAAGCACTTTCAATGATACCACAGGTAAGTCATTGAAGTTCACCTGCTCAGCCAATTGAAGTGGCATGGGTTCTATTTGTGTTCAGTTGTGTCCTTTGATTTTCACTCACAGGTGAAGGGATGTGCTGAACTGGAAGCTTTTTTTGGCTACTCTCATGTTGGTTGAGACGTCTTCCCAACAGTGACCTCATTGAAATGCCCATAAGCTCTGCAGAGGATGCTCATCAAACAGGTCTACCATGCAGCAGCACCTGGCGTTGTCAGCCATGCAAAGCAGGTGACGGGCACATTGAGGAATGGCTACTGAGCACTGGTGACCCTAGATATAAAATGGGTCTCAGGCTTTCCTGGCTCTCTCTTAGAGCAGAGCTTCTCAAACTATAATGTTCCTAGGCCATCTGGGCATCTTGTCAATGTGCAGATTTTTGAATGAATTTGTCTGGCATGGAACCCAAGATCCTATCCTGCATTTCTAACAAGTACCCAAGTGATACTGGCTTGTGGACACACTTTGAGAAGCAAGGTATTAGAATGCTACAGAATCAGTTTTGGGAAGGGCAACTCTGCATGAATTGTAGGTCCCCATCAACCATCTCATTATCAAGGAGAGAATAAACGGATGTGGCATATAGAGTACAGCACTTAGAATTCCTCCACTTCCTAGTCATACTTTCATTCCAGGCTATTTCTATGAAGAAACAAAAAGCAGATCAGCAAAAAACAAACAAACAAACAAAAAATTGAGTCAAATGTTACATGTTCCAGTGGCAGCACATGAGTTGGGTGTGTAATTTTTATTCAGCTGCCCATTTTCACAAGTGCTCTTTTTCAACAGTGATTGTTTGAGCCCATGGAATTTTACTCACGTGGATCCTGTGGCTCTGGAACAGAAGAGAATTAAGCTGGCCACAGAGGAAGCGGCCTTGCAGCCCTGCTCTCATTAACACAATGCTCAACTCAGCTGAGCTAACAATCACACATTTGTAGCTGCCCGGCTAAGGGAGATGAATGTCTCTCCCTACCTTCTCCAGTTACTGAAGATGTTTCAGATAGTCCCACTGGAGTACTGAGATGCATTTGCTTAGAGTATCTGCCAGGTCAGCCCCAGGCTTTGAAATTTGTTGGTGTCAAAGTCCAGGCTTACTCTGGTAAATCAAAGGGTTTTTTGGACAGTCTCCCCAGTGAGCTTGATAATTGGGGACTGAAATCTTGGGAGACTGAGAGTACACCCTAGGATTACCCTTGTGAAATATGGGCCGTTGTGTCTGACCCTCTCCGTGTGGACAACCCAAGTTAAATCATTTTTTAAAAAATGAACATGGTCAGAACATGCCTTTCTCGTGACCAAATCACCCAAGTCTGGCAGGTCTGCAGAGATGTCTGACAGACAAAGTCACGTTCATTTCCCTTCCACAGTTAGCCCAGCAGGCCCTGGACTAAAATAGGGTTCTGCAAGGTTGCTGGGCGGGCAGGCCTGTCTGTGTGGGTCTGTGGAGCAGGGCTTCCTACCATCCTGATTCACAGTTTGGGACCAGGAATTTTCAGGTTCACCTTCAGGGTGGAAATCACTTGCAGGCTTTGATGCTCTGTGACAGAGGCTTCGTTGGAAGTTTATGTTTTATACTCTTGGACAGTTTTTGCTCCTGCCAGGCCTCACTCATCAGGCTTATCAGAAGGGCTGGAGTATTACTAATCATTTTATGAAACTCACTTTTCTTTTCTTTTTTTTCTTTCTTTCCAAAAGCACCAAATTGGACATTCAAAATGTCATTTTGTACATGTGGTATTATTTTATGCAGGACAGACTTCTAGAGTGCCATAAATAGTCTTGATTAAAATGAAAACCTTTTAAATAATCACAGGGTATAAAATTAAAAGGAATAAGTCTGAAGTAATGCAAGTCAACCAAAGCGGCGCTAACGCTGTTCTCCTCATTTCCCTCTGCTTCAGCCCCCAAAGAGTTGAAAATTCTTAGGAGTGCATTGTGGCGTGCCGAGCGGCCCCAGGAGCACCGGAGCCCTCCTCTGTCTACTTGGTGTGATCACTGTCTCCCGTTCACACCCCCATGCTCTCCTCCATGGCTAGACCAGGCTTCTTCAGAGATGCACGGCCTTTCCTTCTTCCAAACTGGTCTCTGGACCGTGGGACTGTTGGGACTTTGGAGCAGAGCTTCTCTGGTAGGGTATCTGTCTGTTCACTAGATGCCAACCTTGTGCCTCCCCTGGGAAACATAAAAAATACCTCCGGTCACTCATTGCCAGATGCCCCTATGGGCCATTTGCCTTGGTTGAGAACAGCTGTGAGACCTTTTCATCCTAAAGCCCAAGTGTCCCCTGTCCCTGGAAGCCTTTATAGGTGTCCTCCCTGCCATCTAAAGTTTAAAAAGTGTAACCTGATTGTTTTTTTAAAAACTCCTAATAATGTCTATTTCTACCTTTTCTTCTTATCTTTTTAAGTTGGTACAGTACAGTTTTACATAATGATGAGATCCATTCTGCTACGTCCATACGTGCACAACTCCCAATTTGCTCTGCTTGCTTCCCTTGCGTTGTTAGAGTTTGAGCTTATTTTTACATATTCCCTGGCTATTTTTCTTTTTTTTTTTGTATTGCTTGCTCATTCCTTTAGCCCAATTTTCTAATTTATTGTTTTCTTACATTAACTTGAATTAAAATCCATATTATCCATATTTATATTATAGTTATGAGTCATTTGCTTTTTTGTGTGTGTGTTGTAGGATTCTTTTCTAGTCTGCATAACTCTGTGTTGTTTATTGTATACTGATTTTTTATATTGTTCAAAGTTTCGAACTTTCCCTTTGTGGTAACTGGATTTTATATAGCCATCCATCCTTACCCACAGGAGATATGTTCCAAAAGCCCCAGTAGATATCTGATACGAAAGATAGTATCAAACCTCACACCTACTGTATTTATCTCCATATTGCCTCTACCACATAGTACCAGAGTGAGTCCATCTTTCCATATTTTATGCCCTTCGTACCTCCTCTGAATCATCACTCAGGCACTTTTTTTTTTTGGCCATTATTAAGTAAAATAAAAGTTGCTTGAAGGCCAGCACTGTAATACTTTTGCAGCTGATCTGATAAGTCAGACAGCTCAGTGACTAATGAGTAGCATATACAGTGTGGATACACTAGACAAAGAGATGATGCCTATCTCAGAAAGGAGGGAGTGGGTTAGTGCAAGATTTCATAATGCCCCTCAGAGCAGCAAGCTATATAAACCTTATGGAATTCTTATTTCTGGAATTTTCTACCTAATATTTTTGGACTATATTTGACTGCAGGGAGCTGAAACCATGCAAAACAAAACTTTGAATAAGGGAGAGACTACTACAGTTTATTCAGAAAGTCTTTTGCTGTGTGCACACACTAAAAATATCCCATTTTCCCTAATATTTGCTTAATTTCTTCCCAGTTAATTGATTTATCATGAAAAGTAAAAGAACTTAACTTTATTTCCCCTCTGTTACAAAGGCATAGCTCTATCAGGTTAGGCTAGTTTAATCTCAGTGATGAACAACCCAAAACTCTGTGGCTTACACTCTTATAGGTTGGCTATGCGTTTTATACCGTCTTTATTCTACACCCTTAGGAGTCAGCCATTATTTGGACATGCCAGCAGAGAAAACAAGAGAAATGTAGTGATCAGCATACTGGGTATTAATGTTCTCACTCAGATGTGACAAGTACAAGTACATACACATGTGACAAGTACATATATATGTACTGAAGTACATATAAGGTTTGATCTTAATCCTTGCTTGCAGAAAAATGGAAGAGAGTATAAGAAATATTTAGCCTGCTAAATTTGGAGATAAGAAATGAAGGCACAAATATTGGAGAGAAGCCCACATAAATGCTTCCATGAGGGTAGGTGGTCAAGCCAAGATGGTAAGGAAGATGTGGGCTGAATGGGCATCTCTCTAGTCCTCAATTGGCTTCCTGGGTGGTGGATTGGTGTGTTTTGTGATTAGAGGCTCATAAACAGGAGCAGGCTGGGAAAATCGCTTAGGAAGCAATGTAACTTCTTTGTTATGCTGACATATTTCCCCCTGCACCATTTGCATGTGAGCTGATTTGCATTATAGTGACAGACTGTGCATTCAGCAACTCGGGTGGATTTTAGAATCACAATGCTGAGATGAAAAGGTAAGAAACAGCAGGGAATTTATTGCACAAAACTATTTATGTAAATTAAAAACACAAACAGAGCACTACATAATTTACAAGGATACACACATATTTAAGGATCTTTTTTCAAACACATTAAAGGTGTGTTTTAGGTGTCTGTCGGGAGGGCGAGGAAGCGAGCTGAACACACAGACACAGACAAGAGAGGGAACTCCAGCTGCGCACCAGAGGACAGAGGAGCCCGGAGCCCACAGCAGCACATGGCTGTGCAGGCTACAGCGCATGCTCCGCTCAACCGCAGAGAGGAGGCACACAGCAGCCCCCTGGAGAAGGCAGTCCCCAGAGCCCTGCCTGCGCTGTGGTTATGGGAGTGGGATTTTCTGCTCCCTTCAGATCAGCTCAGGATTTCCTGGTCTCCAGTCCTGCCTGCGTTGACCTTTGTCTCCAAGAGCAGGTACATTCCTGGGCCCTGACCTCACAATGGAGGAACCCACATCCCACAAGTTTTAGCTTTGGAACCTGGTTTGGAATTCTAGAGCTCAGCAGGACTGTGAGTTCTCCCTGGGGACGAGGTACTCTCTTCCTTGGGGTTAATAGGGCAGCCCAGGACACCGCGCTGGCAGCCGCCATCCTTGTAGCCTGTTCCCAACTTGGCCCTGCTGAGGTTGTGGGAGGGCTTGGTGTCCTCCCTGAGTTCCCAGCTCCTTGTGGAGCAGATGGCTGGGAGGCTGGGAGCCTTTCTCCAGGTTAGGGAGACAGCGGTCACTTTCTCAAGCTTGGGCTCCTGGCCACTCTCAGATTCCTAAGTACCTCATCTCCTCTGCTTCCTCCTCTTCTTCCTTTAGGCCAGGAATGGGCTGCTTTCCCTCATCTTGAAAACCCTCCTCTCTACTGTGACCCACTACTCAGGCTGTCTTCTTGTGCCTCCGGATGAACTTCTGAAAGGACACTGTCTCCACACGGGTCAACTTAGGACATTCCCAGCAAGAGGGAAGAAAGAAAAAGGAAGCTCACTTTGGTCACTGGAGTATTTCCAGGTATTAACACTGCTTGGTATGCAGTAGGTGATCAGTATGCACCTGGAATGACTAAAGGAGCAAATGAATGAATAGAAGCCACTTGCTCCATTTCTACTCTCATTCATGATCTCACTTACCAGAGTCAAGCTTCCCCCACAAAACACCAAAGCTCCTTGATTGAACAACGTGGACTATCTACTTTGCAAATTTTGTGCTACTTTTGGATTGCATTATCAATTTTTTTTTCTACAGCAATAGTTTATCTCTTATTTGTTAAAACTCATTTTTCCTTTGAGAACCTCAGCCTATCCTGATTCTTTTGGCAGGGCTTTGGAGGTTCTTTTTACTCCCCTTCTCTTGATCTTCACTAATACGTTTAATACTAGCTCCCTTTTCTTTTGACCCACTCTTCAGGCTGTTGATTTGGATGGCATCTCGCGAATACACAGCAGCAGCCTATGGATAGCAGACCAGCCTCCCCAGAAAGACATTTCTTGAATGCTTCACAAGGACTTCAACATTGCCACAGTCCGGCTGCAGCAAAATAACCAGGGGGTGACGAATAACTTGTGTACGTTGATACAGCAGGAGTGGAAGCCCTTTATTGTAGGACAGGAGCGGTATTTATACATTCCACACAGCTTATCTAATTAACATAAACTAGATACAGCAGTCAACCAATAAGGAATCTCCACACTTAATGGCTCGCTGGTGTTACTTCACAAACCACTCCCTCTGGCAAAATGCCAGGCGCCATCCAGACTTGTTTACAGACTCTAACACCACATTAGAACAATTTCCTTGGCAACTTTAAACGGTCATTCATTTTTATTTTCGGTTAATGTTTAATAATTGCACACATTTATGGGGCATCGTATGATATTTCAACACATGTAAACAGAATGCTCTAGTCAAATCAGGGAAAGGAGTTCTCCCCTCCCCTTATCATTTCTTTGTGTGGGAGGTCTTCAGCTCCCCTCTTCTAGTTCTTCCTTAAACACAGAACAGGATATTGTGAACTAGCACTTTTTAAATTATTCCGACTGCCCACCACACTGAACTATTGGCTTTTTCTCCGGATTGTCTCAGCCCGTGGTCTCCCAATGCACCTGCTTTCCCTAGCTGGACATGCTAGTCTGTTGACTCCTGACTCTCATCCATCCTGCCCTTTAACTGTTGGTCAGGAACTGTTTGTCAGGTCTGGCCTTACTCTCCATTCCCACTGTTAGCATGTCTGCACAATGCTTCATCACTTCCTATCTGAATTACCTTTTCTTTGTGCCACTGTTAAAATTACCTCCCTAAAAGGCAAAATGATCCTCTATCAAAGTCCCCTATTTTCTCCAGATTGCTGCATTACGAAGTTCTAATTAACTAAAAAGGAACTTGAAAAGGTGGGCTTGTCCTTTATCCTCCAAACTCATTTCCTGTCCTTCCTCAGTGCATTTAATCCTGAGTATTTTCTTCCACCCTAGACCTTTCTGTCTAGGATTCTTCACTGGCTAAGGTCCATGAGTAAGAAGGGTGTCTTCAAATAAGGGCTTAAAGATTTAAGATCATTGCTTGGAAAAGACATTCTACCTTCATCTTTCTCCTGTTATTTCAGGTCTCATTTCTTAGTAGAAGGACCTGGAACGTTTTTACTTAATATGGTTTTCTAATAGCCTGCCCTGACCATACACCCATCTGTCCTCCATGTCTCCTCCATCCTCACCTGTCATACATCCTATATCACTGAATTCTAAGTGGTGAGATTTAAATGTACAAAATATGAAATTTGATACTACACCAAAATCTATAAAATGATGCCCAAAAGGTTTTGAATACAATATTTACTTAAATTTACCTTTTGGAAGAATTTTTTTTGCTCCACTCTGTTTAGTATCTGGGGCAGGTGGCTATTCTGGCTTTCAGAGCTGGTAGACTCAGGACCTGCACGTTCACAGTTAACAATTTGCAGCCACAGGCATTTGTGCTCCCTGGTGGTGCTGTGCTCCTGGGCATTGCCATGAGCCCCGACCTCATAAGGGTGCCTCAGAGCTCCATGTATGTGTGCCGAGTGGGAAGACACCACAGGGTCACGTTGTGGAGTTTAATTTAGTGAAGACAAGTAAATTAAGCTCTGTGATTAAAACAAATCTATAAAGGGGAAGGAAGTTTACTTATTTTGCATCATCATGTATTGAAATATGTCAGACATCCTACCCTGATTGTTTACTTCTCTAAAGCTCTACATCTGTACATCTAAAGAGGGAGAGGGAAAACTGACTTGTAAACCTCTATTAAGGGCCTCTCTCTCTATATATATATATATATATATCTATCCCACAGTGTCTAGTCATTAAAACTGGGAGCACTGATTTTAAAAATGTAATACTAATTATGTTCTCATATATCCTGTTTTACATTGTACCAATTTTCTGAAGTTTTTTTTTTTTTTTAAATAAAGATTATTTCATAACATGGGCATTTTGGAGCTTTTTTATATACTAATTTGTCTTGAAGAAATATTCTCCTATTATTTTTAATAATTGATAAATTATATGTAATGTTTTACAAAAAAATGAGGGAATTAGAGAGGTTTGCTTTTTTTAGTAGAAGTATTGAAAAAACTGACTTTGAGACAAGCTATTACCTTGATCTCAGAGAAGGATGACAGCACTTAGTGGCTCTTTCTTCACAACATTTATACTGCTCTTTGTCTGTTTATGGCCTAACGGGGCTGTATCTTCTATTTCTGGTTGTACCCAGAAGAACTGGAATCTTCCAGGACAGTTATTGCACGCTCTGAGGGGACAGGACTCCTTGAGAAGGCTTTGATTGGGGCCTCCCAATCACTGAAACCTAGAAACACATAGTCCAAACCTTGTGGAGCCAGCATGGCACGGCTAATTACTCCTATTACCTTAATGACTGGGGAACCCTGGAATAATACATTTTTTCCAGTTGTGAATTTAAAATGGCACTGTATTGGCTTTGATGCTGTCAGAATGAAATCCGCACTACCAAAATTTCATGAGCCGGAAGATTAATTATATTTGTACAACCTTTTTCTTTAACTAGTCACCAACAAATTGTAAATGTACATGGAGCCTTATTTGGGGAATAATTTGGGGTTATTATCTCAAATGGAGTGCTGCTAATTTTGTTGGTCCAGTCAGTGTGCTGATTGCAATGCTTCTTAATTCCACTTTATCTCTCAGAGATGGGATTGTATAAAAATCTTTTGAAAATAAAGTCAAACATTGTTTAACCATTAGATTAACCTTCATGGAGTCAATGGGACTCCTGATGAATAAATCTACTGCATTAAATTTAGTTTGACTTCCAAAAACAATATCAGAGTTAATTGACAATATAATGGAGGGCTTGCATAACTACCTCAGAGACTTTTTTATTCTTCTCCCCTTTCTCTTTGTTTCAGTTTTAGAGGTAGGCTCAGTTTCTGTATACTCTTTACGCTCCCACTCAAGGAACTGGGTCACAACTGGACAGCCCCTGGTTACTAAAAAGTGAGTTCTCATTTGGGCAATTGACTAGACCCAACTGCAGTGGTATCAATTGTAGGTATATTATTGTATTCATTTTACTAAAGGGCACGTCACTTTTTTTTCCTCTAGGAATTTTTAGCAAGTGGTTAAAAATAACCTTTAAGAAAGGTTCTATTACTGCTGATGCCTGGCCAAACCTTTTGGATGGAAATCAGCATCCATCATACTCAGATCTGTCAAACTAAGTCTGGTGAGTAGTTCAGTGGACATAAGGTTGGATTCAAATGTCACTGCGCCATGTTTTGTGAAAAACTGGCTGGCCAAGGTGACCTTTGCATGCCAACATTCCATTTTGTAGTTTGAAAGGTAGGGAAAAGCCAGTCCACAGAATTATGCAGTATCTGGACCAAACTTGAGAGCAAAGACAGATTCAAATTTTAATTCTGAAATTGTCGGCTTTAGCCAAAGATGACTATGATGAATCTAATCACCTCTTATATTTTCATTCAATCTTAGCCTAAAACTTTCTCTTTTTTTTTAAGAGAGAGAGAGAGAGAGAGAGAGAGAATTTTTTTAATATTTATTTTTTAGTTTTTTGGCGGACACAACATCTTTGTTTGTATGTGGTGCTGAGGATCGAACCCGGGCCGCACGCATGCCAGGCGAGCGCGCTACCGCTTGAGCCACATCCCCGGCCCCCTAAAACTTTCTTTTAGGACGGAATGATGCACATTGTCAGTCAAGAAAACCTGAGTTTTGTAATTGTATAAAAATTCACTTAAGTCTCTACTATACACTTGTTTCTTTAAAATATACCTCCCATTCTGTACTTATGCACTGTGCATAGCAAGTTCCCAGAATTATCACCTGATCCTGGAAGATATCACAAACGTTAACAATCGTCATTAAAGGGAAGTGCTAATAAGGAGCACTCACATGTGTGAGAAAGTAACCCTGTGTAAAGACTTTAAATGAAGATTACCTGTTACCTATTTTATAGAGTTGCAAATGAAGCAAAAGGAGCTAAATCAGTTCTCCCAGGCCCAGTGGAAGAAATGGAAGTGTTCTCATTCAATGGAAGTTTGGTCTGCAGATTGTGTGCCTACATACTCTAGATAGATGGCAAGAGTGCAGACCACAAAACCCAATAATTCCTTTAACCCGTGACTTTCTATCTAGACAGGCTGAATTTTTTTTTGAAACAGGAGCTCACCGATTATGGCTGTTGTCATTTCATTCAGCTTTCTTAAACAGGAAGGGATTGAATAAACAGTGTTGTTTTGTGCCTACCCTATCTTTCCCTTACCCACCAGCTCTTTTCGAACATGTGTTGGGGGCATAAGGACCAGTTGAGGGGCTCTTCATGGTGGAGAGCAAGCTGTTGCCCCCATGGCTATCTTCCTGAAGTTCAGGTGACACCTGGTGTGGTCAGACCAAGGACAGAGCACCACCTGTTCTGTCAAGACTGTCCCGATGCCTGTGGATTCTGTTCCTTCCCCTCTTGCACATTTTCTGTAGGTCACTTTGCCACCCATAAGATGCCCAGTCACACTGCTCTTCTGTCTGAACACTGTAGTAAGAATCTGTCTACTGCAGAGTTCCACCTGTGTGTCCTAGAACCTTGTTTTAGCTGGCCATTTTTCATTGTGACCAAAAGGCTTGACAAGAACAATTTTTAAGAGAAGGAAGACGTTTATTTGGCTCATGGTTTCAGAGATTTCAGGTGACTTCACCTCCTCCTGAGGTGAGGCAGAAGATTTTGAAGGAAGAAAGTGGCTCAGGTCATAGTATCAGAAAGCAGAGAGAGAGAGAAAACTCCTTCATTAGGAACAAAATATGTACTGTGAAGGCCCACCCCTGGTGACCTGTCTCCTCCAGCCACACCTTGCCTGTCTACAGTTATCAGCCAGTTCTTCCCTGTCAGAGGATTAGTCCACAGATTAGGTTACAGACCTCATCATCTAACCATTTCACTTTAGAAGGTTCTTGCACTGTCTCACACCTGAGCTTTTGGGGGACACCTCGTATCTAAACCATAACAGACCTCATGTACATTCCTGTGGATCTTCTTCCCTTATTCCCAATGTCAATACAATTTGAGTAACTGAGGATCATTTGCAAGGGTAAATGTAGATGTCCTATGATGAATTTGAAATATTTCTACATTTCGGAAATATTATTTATCTCTTCACCAATTTCCTTCTCTTTGAGGTTATTTGAGACTGCCTCTTCTTCCCTGGCTCATGATGACTGATCAATTCATGTTGATTTACCGTCTAAAGACATTAAAAGAGGATAAATACAGAAAATTGTATGTTAATTAACTATTACTAAAAATATAATTGAATTCACCTTATTTGATGTACATGTGTTACATGCACGAATTGGTTATTTATTTATTTAATACTTATCCTACAATTGACTGGATAAAGGTGGATTAGGATAAAATAATTAATGGAATACAAACAACTATTGTAGAATGGGGAGTGGCAAACCATATCTGGTGGGTACAGTACTTTCTGGTCAGTGATAGTCTGTCCTTCCTTCCTTCCTTCCTTCCTTCCTTCCTTCCTTCCTTCCTTCCTTCCTTCCTTCCTTCCTTCCTTCCTCCTCCTTTCCTTCTTTCTTTCTATCTTTCCTTTCTTCCTTTCAAGAGCACACAGCTATGCATGACTTTTATATTTTTTAAAGGTGGTGAAGGGCATACACGTGTATACATTCACACAAAGAAGACCTTGAGATGGTGAAAATGTGTTATATGGTCTTTGAAGTATTTATGATGTGGTTCCTTACAGAGAGGTGTGCTGACCCCTGTTGTAAGGTGATCTGTAGTTGAGCATCACAGTTTACATTTCTGCTTGATGCTTTATTACCAAATCTTACAGTTTTGAGGAGTGAGCTTACACTTCTTGTCTTGGGGGTGGGGTAGTGGTATACATAAAAATTTGCATAAATATTTTGCAGTTTGCTTCCAAATAACAACAATTTTACTAATAATATTTTTGCATCTCATCTTCCAATTTAGTAGAATGAATTAAATTAAGAATGAGCATGTGAGTCTTATTGAGGATGTATTCTAGATACAAGTGTAAAAACTTGAACGAGAAGATGAGGAAAAGATTTAAGGCTTGAGCAATTTCAAAATAAACTAAACCCTACAATAATCAATTTTAAAATGAACAAAATTCCATTAGGTGTCAATTTAAAGATATCCACAGACGTGCTTTGAGGTATGATTACTGATTAGTTCATTCATTAATTTGTTAGTCAGCACACATTCAGTGAGCATGTATTTGTGCCTGGGACTTTGCAAAGTGCACCCTGGCAAGGATGTAAGACACACATAAATATATTCATCATAAAATGAGACCAGTCCCCGGAGACATGCATCAGGTGTAAAAGTAGGACAATCGGGAAGCTTGGCTTCCAACCGATACCTTTGGTTCTGGCCTTGACAGTTTCCTATGGCCTGAGACACTTGCAGCTGTGGGGTGCAGGGGTTGCTGCTGTCTGCCCACCCTTCCACGTGGTGGACGGTACCAGTGTTTCAGAGACAGGCAGGGAAGACAGTAAAGAAGGCTTGATGGCAGCAGAGGGACGGGCATGGAGAGAATGGAATAGTGAGGCTGGGACACCCACTGGGGGAGGGCTGGGTGGCGAGTCTGGGTGCTGGCTGTTCCCTGCTTGTGAGGAAGAGCTGACCCAACTGTAAAGGGCTTGGCCTGTAAGTGGCAATCCAGGTGGTCAGATTCCTTTTGTTTTCTGACCCAGAAATGGTTCTGCCAGCAGGTCACATGCCCTTCATCCAAACTTGTCCTTTCTTTACAAAGGTGATGTCCCCCAAGTTTGTCCCCCAAGTCTAACCATACACTGAGCACAGGACATACACAGCATCTCCGTGTAACAAATTGCCCCAATATTCCCCATCGTGCTTTTCCACTTCAGGTCTGATGGCTCTGTTCTTCTCCACAGAGCTCCTGAGCTAGACCAGGAACTGTGTGTGAAGAAGCTGAGTTTTCACCTGAACCTTCACAGATTGCCGGATGGCAGCGTTCACAATTAAAACAACACCGCCACGCTCCTCAGGGCCCGATGTTTAAGCCGTGGAAAATGGGGGCTGCTCAAGGGGAGAGGGTTGGAAGGGTGGAGGGAGGCTGGCAGCCCTCTCTCTGTGATCACCTCCTGTCCCCAGGCAGCCTGTGAGGAAGCCACCTGGGCCTTTGGAGTCACAGGAACTCAGGGTGGACACTGCTGCATGGATCCCCGGGGATGTGGGTGTTAACCACTGAGTGCTTCAGGACAGCGGGACATTGAGCCATGTCACTGCCTTCATAACAGTGAGCTCAATTCTTTCTCTTCCAAAGTCCAAGTGGTGTGTGAGTGGAACTGTGGTCTCTTTAATGACAGAGAGTTCTGTAAACAAATTCCCACCTTCCGTTGTGTGAATGCTTCTAGGAGAAGAGAGTCCAGTGTTGCAGGTGGCCTGAGCGCATGCTCAAAGGTTCCAGCCCCTTAATATGGTGACAGATGCATGGCCCTGACCTCCGTGTCTCCACTAGCCTTTCTGTATCCCTTGGTCTAGAACCTTCCAGGTGGAGGAGGGATTGGACTTTTCTCCTGGCTGGACTCCACGTCTGAGCATCCCAGCGTTCACAGCAGGAGGTCTTGACACTGATCTCCTTTTCAGAGAGAGAGAGAGAGAGAGAGAGAGAGAGAGAGAGAGAGAGAGAGTTTAGAATCCATGTTTTTAACTCAAGTAAAAACTCAAGATTAAAGGAAACACCCCAGAAGTTTCTGTGTAGCACACAGACGCATTGCTATCCTGATATTTTCCACGTGGCTCTTGATCACTTCTCTCTAGAACAGGAGAGAAAGGCAGGACTGTGCTGCTCTGGGGATGGAGGCGTTGCAGAGTAAAGCCACGCGGGGGAACTCAGTTGTCAGCTGCAGCATCGCAGGCAGAGCACGAGGTTATTTTTATCGGAAGCCAATGAACTCCAAATACTATCATTACAGTCTTTCTCCCAGCCTCTTTTCAAGCTTTCATTATTATTGCACAGCGGTCTCAGCAATTGTGTTTGTCAACACTGTGGGGAGAACTCTGCAACCTGTTGGTGGACTCAGTAAATTGGGATTTGTCTGGTGAATACTGATGTTTCCGAAAGCTCTGTCCTGGCAGCTTGGGAAGAGCCTGCCATTCACAATGACATTTCATTCTGCGTATTGTGATTAGTTTTTGCAGTAGAGTTTTAAAAGTGTAATTGCTTTTGTAGTCTGAGGAAGAAAGAGACACTCAGCTACATTTAGAGATGTATTTATAATTGTTAAGCAGTTCGGGGAGGTTAAGAATAGCGAGATTTCAAAGAACATAGAATCAAATATATGAGTTTATTTATTGCAAACTTTTGTGGAAAGGTTTATACCAATGTAAGTGATAAAATATGAAAATAAAGTGGCTTCAAAAGACAATGAAGAGAGTACAATGAAACCAGCGTGTTGATCGATTGATCACAGGGGCACTGGAGACCACGGTCAACTGCTGGCCATCAAGTGAATAATTCACAGGGACAAGCAGAACAGTACAATCCAGAGTTGATGAAGCATGAGTGTTGAATTGTAGTAGGACACATAGCTGTTGTTATGAGGTCTAATAAACTGGTAGAATATGCTAACAAACATTAAAATGAAGTTATGTGAAGGTCACGGAAATGTGCCTCATGTGGGCCAGGCTCTCATCTCAGATGAATATGTTTCTGTAGAGCCAACAGGAGACATGAAAAGAAGAGCAGGATCTCTCCTCCTGTTTCCTTGCTAATCAATTCATCAAAGACGCTTATTCTGTGTTTGTTGTCTAAGACACTATTCTAGACACTCAGAGTCAGCTCCAAGCAACGTTTCATGAAGCTTGTGTTCTGGAGAAGGAGGGAGACAGCAATGAAGCTGATGAGTCGTCTCTATCAAATTGAATCTTGGATAGTGGTACATCCCAGGAAAATAAATGGAAAAGTCCAGAGTTAGAGAGGGACTAAGGGACAATATATTGATGTAATGAAAAGTGGTCACAGATGAGAAAGGAGGAATTACAGGAGCGAGACCCCTGAGTGGGTAAAAAGAAATGGGATCGAGGGAACAAGAGGAGCTTTGGGTCTCCGGGAAGCAGAGAGGACACCCATTGCAGGGGAGGGGAACTTCTGGTGGGTTCCAGTCGAGGGTGACCACTGTCGTGGGTCTTTGTGTTTGAAGCGTGCTCTTGCTGCTGTGCTTGTCCATGTGTGGGCTGAGTGGCAGAGGTGGAAGAGGAGCAGGACGGCCTTTGAAGAGGCACTTTCCCATGTGAAACCTGGTGGAGACATGAACGAGGCTGAGAGCAGGGAGATGGAGAAGAGGCTGATCTAAAAGGAGGAAGGGAGAGCTTCTCCCCTCTGTTCTAATGTCACCCAGTTGGTGGCACTTGGTTTCAGCCGCCCTGGGAAACCAGTGCAGATAGTAGAGGGCTAGTACAACACAGGCCCTTAACATTAATTTTTTTTAGTCAGGGAAACTGCTCTTATTGACAAATCTCTTTAAATAATAACTGTCATGTAGCCAAAAAGAACCAGATCAGGACCCAGAGCATCCATGGAGAGAGGAAGGATTAACCAATTTTCTTAATTGTATCTCTGGCTTTGTTTCAGATGCCATGCTAGCTTTCATGTATGTTATGCTAATTCCTCCTGACATCACACTGTGAGGGTTTGAGAACTATTACTTTTTCATAGATAGGAAGTGTGGGCTTAGAGAGGTTAAACATTTTGCATGGAGCCACACAGCTAGTAAAAGGGGGCGGTGTAAAGCCAGGATGCAAGGGTTAGTCTGACCTGGAGGTGGATTTGTGGTGGTTAATTTTAGGTGGTAACATGACTGGGCTAAGAGATGCCCAGATAGCTGATAAAACATTAACTTTGGGTGTGGTTGCAAGTGTTTCCAGAAGAGATAAGCATTTGAGTCAGTAGACTGAGTAAAGAAGATTGTATTCACTAATGTGAGCCTCAATTCCTTCAAGTCTAGAATAGAACAAAGAAGCAGAGAAGGCAGTTTTTATTTCTCTTAAGCTGTGATATCTAACTTCTCCAGCCCTTGGACATTGGTGCTCCTAGTACATTGGCTTTTGGACTCTGGGACATAGACTACCAGCCACCTTGATCATCAAGCCTTCAGCCCTGCGAGAGTTATGATGTTTACTCCTTCCTTCTTAGAGTTTGGGCTCCATCACAAAAACTCCAGCCTTCCTCCTCCTTCATCTTGCAGACAGTGTACCTGTCATGGGACTTGTCAGCCTCCATAATCACATAAGCCAATTCTTATAAAGAATCCTATTTCCTGTATCAGCTTATATCCTATTGGTTCTGTTTCTTTGGAGAATTCTAGTAGAGTCTCTATGCATGTGGAATTCACAATGACAATTTTGATGTGGAAAGAGAGACTTCAAGGTCCGTCTTTCTCTCTTCTGATTCCTTGCTTCTTGCCCTCTCACCCCTGTTGAACAGTTCTAATGAATCAGAGGAAAGGAAAAGAAAGACATTAGTAAAATAATATGGGATGAGAGAAAACTATCTCCAAAGGAAGAGGAAAGCCAGTCCTGATATCTGATATCTTCAGCCAACAACCCACATGATGTATGGAATATTTTGTTAGTTTCAAAACTGTGTAATTTAACCCACAGAGCAGGAAATGCACTTTCACATGAAGGTAGAAGGGTGATATGGTGATAGTGTGCAAGAGCTATCTATTTTTTTTTTTATATATTCTGGTATGCTGGGTCTCGAACCCAGGGTCTCATATGTGCAAGGCTAGTGTTCTACCACTTAGCTATATCCTTAGCCTTAAGAATTATCTATTCTTAAAAAATAACTGGGGAAATGTATTTGCTGAGAAGAAGCAAGAGTTCCCAGGATTCCATGTGCAGATTGTGTTACAACAGGAATTTGAATAAGTACTGGGGGGTTGGGGGGGAAAGTACCCCGGCTTTGGGGGAGCGTATGGCATTTTTTTCCCGTGGTTTCACCTACTTTAGTGGCAAAATGATTCGTCTGAAACAGAAAAATACAATAATTCCCTTAATTAGAAAATATTTCACAGACAATTCTGAGAAAAATTTAGAGGAGGTTTTATAGTGTCTCGTGAACTTCATGGTTTCTCTTTGAAGCAAATCGCTTACTAGCAAAATCTATAATCACTGGGCTATATTTTAGGCTATCTATATTTAATGATTCCTTTCATTGTGGCCCAAATTCCTTTTATTGACTAATTTGGCATCTCCATAAGACAATATAATATACTAATACTTTGTTGTGACAGCAGCAAATGGTAACCTATAAAGCTTTATATTATTTGAAATCATGGTCCAACATAATGGGAAAATAATACAAAGACAGACTCAGTGAGTCAGCTGTATAAAATGACTATTCAAATAGTCGATACCTTTTAATAGAATTCTGCACTTAGAAAATACATGTCTGTGTGTGGGGGGTGGGGGGCGGTGCTGGGGATGGAATCCTGGGCTTTGTGCATGCTAATCAGTTCTGCTGCTGAGCTACACTTCAGCTCTGAGAACACTTTTATGTCATTGGCATTCCTAACACCAAACTGTCTAAAGCCCCCATATAAATAAAAGGTCACTGAAACTCGGAGGTAAAGTGACTTCCTGAAAGTCACATTGACAGTTTTCATCTGCAACACTTGCAAAGTGATTTTACTTGGCTATTGTCTAATTGGAAAATAATCAAAAATTGGAAATCAGTTTTTGATATCACTGCCAATGGGCTAGGAGCCCAATAGCCTGGGCTGGACTCTTTTCTATCATGTGGGGGAGTTTATTAGGCTCCTTACCACCTCTGCTTCCTTTCTGTAAGATGCAGTTGGCAATAGTACTTACCTAATTAGGTTGATGAAAGAAAGCTTAGAAAATGGCAAGAATCATTGATTTTTAATCTATCTTGGCTTCTCTGGTTTGTCTAAGGTCACATTTATAGGGCAAAAGAGGGCATTTTCAAGTATTTAAGAAATAAAGGTCACATTTCCATTGGCAATGTGGCTATTCCCTAGGTAAAGCGCCCTGTGGACTGTTGCGGTCTCGTAGCATTTCAGCTTCACCCTGTGGCTTTTTTATTGCAATCACAGATATTTTTAATGATCAGACTATATTTATTTCATCCAATTTATTAATTAAATGATAGAATGTCCTTGTAGATATGAAGTTTTACAGATGTAAAAATACCTTTCAATGCATGCTTTTGGTTATGAATGTTGTATAATTGGAAGAGAAACAGAGATACTCCTTTTTTGAGCTTTTTCTTCCACATTTTTAACAACTGCAATAATTGTTCCCAGAAGCCGCTACACTGAGAAGCCTGGACTGTCTTGCTTTGATGTGTCTCCCACGGTAAGATCAAAAAGTTCACATAATTGCAGTTGGTAATTTTAGAGTCATTATTTTTGTTGTTAAGGTTTTCTGTACTCAAAAAAAAAAAAAAATCAAAAATCTTCTAGGACAACAAGTCATCGTACACCAGAGCAGCAGCTGGAGTGAGAAGTGAGAGCGTGTTGACTTTCCTCGCCTCGTTTGCCTGAATGCGCTGTCTCAATGACATAGTTGAAAATGATCACTTTCCACGTGTGAAGAACCCATCTGATGCACAGTGTCTAACTGCAGTGGATAATCTCAGTGGTCAGAGCAAGTTTAGAAAACTATGACGTTAGGAAGAGGCTCTGATATTCATTCGAGTCCAAGATGCTTGAGCTTGATTTAGTTCATAATAAGGATTTTCTGTGGTATTACGGGAATGGTATTTCCAGGTGTTTAGGATTTAATCTTGAATTATGTGAATAATGTACAAAAGTTAAAGCTTGCAATGAAATATCCTGTTTGCAGATATGACTCAGTAATACTTAGAACATTTGTCACTCGGTGTGTATTGTCTTCCAACTGGTGGTGGTAGGTGGCCCCTGCAATTGTTTGCAGGAGAGCATTTCGCAGCAGGGTCAGTGTTGTTCAGCAAATTTTGAACGCAGTCCAGTCAAGGCAACAGATAAAGTGGATGGTTTTCTCTAGTTCCTGGCAGCCTGTGGATCAGAGGATGACGTTGACGTTGCATTCAGAGTCAATCTTTTGTAGCAGGTGCTGAAACAAACCACTGGCCAGATGGCCAAATTGGATGGAAGCAAAACATTCATTAGCATCCACTTTAGTCATTTATATGAATGGACAGTGCTACACACCCTATAATCATTCTTATTTGGTCCCTGGTGAATCAAACTGAAGGATGTATTTTTTTTTCCTGACCAATTTCATTTCATACCTAACAGATAGATGTTCTTGCAATACATATGTCCTCATTTTGTAGATCTAGGTTCCTCTTGTGTAGAAGACGAGAGGAAGCCAGATTTTTTTCCCCTAGTTGAAGGCTAAAAACTTGAGGAAGCCAACGGTTGTCAGCTCTGAGTAATGCAAATCATTTGTGCACAGCTCTAGCAGTCTCTCGAGATTTTTATGGTGATGGGATTAAAATTCAGCAAATTTCACTTTTTGACCAGCATTTTAACTTCTAGGAATTCATCCAAAGGATGAATTATGTATGTGCACAAGAATTTAACCACAAACATGTTCATGGAAGTTATTTTTAATAGAGAAAAATGAAATGTCTGTTCAATTTACTGATTCATTCAAAAATAGATATTGAAGGGAAGGAGATATACCTCAGTGATGGATTTCCTGCCCAGCATTCCTGACTCCCTGTGTTGAATTCCTGGTACCACAAAAACCAAACCAAACCAAAATGCATATTCAGTCACTATGTGTTTAACTTATCATTGATTAGCAAGTTGAACAAAAGAATAGGGACAGTTCATGCAGTGGAATACTACACAGCTGTTAACAGTTATAGAGTAATATTCAGTGACTAGACTTGAGGTTGACAATATTTTAGTGAAAAAGTAGGTAATACATCAAAAGGGATGCACCTTTTGATGTTTATCTAATACATCAAAAGGGATGCACCTTTTGATGTTTATCTCAATTTTAAGTGACTCTAATAAATTCATTTAACTTTTCTAATAAAAAAGCAAAATAATATACATTATTTCCCAACAACCAAGAAAATATTTTATCAAACTGAAAAGACACGTCTCTGTTAGTTGGTGATGGTAGATCTTTAAAGGAAAAGAAGAATTCAGCACATATTTGTTGAGCTCCTTCTCTTTGCTGCTCTGTGCGGGAAACCAGGAAGTGACTGTGGTGCTCTCAAGGAGCTGTGGGTGGGACCAGTTGCTAGGCATGCAGTGGTTTAATGACTGCCACAGAGCCTTTGGCTTCACACACAGCCACTGTCATTTGCAGTGGTCTCCAGGCAAAGGCTGGTGTGTTGTCCATTTCCCTACATATTCACACACGCACACACACACACACCCCTCTGACAACCTCAGGTACCCAGTGATCATTTAGCAACAGATTTTCTGCTCCTCTTTCCTCTTCTCCAACCTGATGTCATGGTCATAAACATTCTGGAGTGTGGAGTTGTTCTGATCAGTGTCCTGCTCAAGGTTCCAGATGCTGCTAGCTTTCATTCTGTGCAAATATCAGAACAGCCCCCTGAGTGATACTGATAATGGTAGCATCATATGCTATGGTTTAAAGGGAGCGAACAATGAGGAAGGGGGAATTTTAAAAGGCTAACCACAGGCGTGGAGGGATTGACAGTGAGAAGTTGACAACAAAGATCGTGATCCTTCAACCCATGTCCAGGTAGGTTTTATCAGATACAAAAATGGTGAGGGTCCAAGCTGGAGAAAGCTGTCCAGGTCATCGCTTTGGACAATGGGCAGTGGCGATTTTCAAAGTGTCTATATGGGGCGAAGCATGGTGTTTGCCTGGCATGCTCAGGTCTTGGGCTCAATCCCCAGCACTGTCACAAAGGAACAAGTGACAGCAGATCAACCATATTCAGCTTGGAAGTTTCAGAAGCTTGGCATCTGAGGGGACGATGGACACTGGAAGCAAGAATATGGCCACGGAGAGGCCGAGTCTGCCTGTCTCCACTCTGGGCACTGTGAGGCACAGGGAAGTTGTATTTAATTAAAACTGAGTTTGACTTACCTGGGTCCTCTAATAGTTTGTGAGGTATGATTTCCACATAGTCAATCTGCCTCATGAAATCCAAGGACAGGAATCCGGCGTTCCCAGGAACCTCACGGGAAGGAGGAAGGATCTCTGGCTTTGCCTTGTCCTTTTCCGGACATGACACATGGGGTGTTCCTTACACCTTCCTGTATTTCTTTAGAAAAATTATTAACCTCAAATTTCCCAGGAAAGTTTAAATAAATTTTTTATCATGGGATGGAGGCAACTTTCTCTGTTTTGTGACTCTCGTCTGTATTAGTAAACTTAGGCTTGGCTTCTTCTGCATTCTGAATGGCTGAGTGATTGCCTCAAGTTTTACCTGCCTACAGCAGATAAAGCTGACGAATGCGTTTGAGACTTCAGAGTAAAACAAACAGAAGTAACTAGAAGCTAATACACAAATGTAGGCGGCGTAATTAGATTAATCTATAGCCTAGTTCATGAAGGGAAGCTAATTATGAATCAGATGAATAGTTTGGGGGGAATTTTCATGCAAGTTACATTGAATATACCTATTGTAATGAATTGTGTCAAGCGTGCGCAGCGCGCGCACACACACACACACACACACACGAGTACATGTCTGAGGCCCACTGGGAGCTGTTCTTTTAGTTTAGATTTAAATTTTCCTCCATTTCTGGAAGGCTTGAGGGCATTCAGTGATTAAGATCTTTGTGCAGGACTCCAGAGTCAGCTTTTGGAGCTTATTTCCTGCAATTAAAGTAACCATTAGGAGGATTTTATTTGTAAATAAACAAAGGTATGAGGTTGAATGATGATTGATGAATTTGATCAATGGAGACAGTCAACTAGAATAAATCAGGCCAATACATAGCTTTTTCTTTAATTAAAGTTTTTCAAGCGTCTGAATTTTCTGAATAGCTATTCTGCCTGGAAAAGTGTCAATTCAAGTCTCACACAACTTAGGAAATGTTTTAACTCTTATGCAGGTTTCATTTCTGTTGAAAATATGGTAGACATTTAGAATCAATAATTTTTTAATGTAAAAGTTATCTAAATCTTACTGGTTTGGCATACTGATTTAGATTTTCAAGCCCAGGACAAGAAACCGAGTTTCTGTAATTTTTTTCATGCATTAAAACACACAGATGCAAAAGAAGTGTCTTGACTTCAGTCCTGTGTGTACTCAGCATCCAACCCCCCTCCTTCATCCCTGCCTCTTCCCTTCCTGATCTATTTCCTTCCTTTATTCCTTCCATTCCTCCTCCTCCTCCTCCTCTCTCTCCCTCTCTCTCTCTCTCTCTCTCTCTCCCTTGCCTCTCCCTCCCCTCCTTCCTCTCTTCTGTTCTGTCTGGTCAACCTCTGACAGTCCATACCTGGCCGTGATGTATTAGGTTGCCAAGGCACAATGATGGTGCATAAAAACCAACCTCAACAATGGGAATCAACTGTGGATGCTTATTTTTTGCCAAGGTGTTAATACAGAAAATGACTAACACATGATGGGCGTCTTTAAAAGGAAGACTTTAATTCTTCCGGATGGCTTAACTTATTTTGGAATTTATGACACTACTGAAGTGATCTTAGAGTGATTAATATTTAAATATATTTTTTTCAATTTAAAAATATATTGGTTTTTAAAAAATGTAAAAACCTAAGAAAACCATGAAGGAGAAAATAAAATCACTGATAGTCTCACAAATTAGGGATAAACTACTCAATCTTTCTCATTTTAGCATTTTTATATATGTGTGTGTATTAATCAGACTACATGGAATGCCAATGATCAACTGTTTTTGAGCTACATAGAAATTTCACATAGTTTAAACTTGCTTTTGTGACCATTCCTTGTCTTAGGAACCAATAGGATATAGATGTTTGTGTGTGTGAAGAAAATGATGGGGGGAGAAGGAGGAGGAGGAGGAGGAAGAAGAGGAGAAGGAAGTGGAGGAAGAGAGGGAAGAGGAGGAGGAGGAGGAAAAGGAGGAGGACAGAGAGGAGGAGGAGGACAGAGAGGAGGAGGAGGAAGAGGTGGTANGAGAACAGGGGGAAGGAGGAGGAGGAGGAGGAGGAGGAGGAGGAGGGGAGAGGGTCAAATCCATGACCTGTACAGCAGGCCAGTGGGTGTTGCATGCAGGGAAGAACTGACGTTGGAGCTGGGAGTCTTGAGTCCATAGGGTCCCCTTGCTGCAGTCTTGAGGCAAATTGCTTCTTCTCTGGGAACCTCAGTCTTTGCTCCTAGGGACTTCAGCTGGCGGGAGAAGCCCACCTGCCTTATGGAGGGCCATCTGCTTTACTCAGAGTCCACTGATTTAAATGTTATTCACATCTAAGAAATAGCTTCCCAGCAGCACCTAGACTGATGTTTGACCAGAGATGTGAGCACTATGCCTAGCCACGTTGACAGATAAAATTAACTATTACATTTCTTACAGTTCAACATCCTGGTATTTACTCTTATAAACAAGTGCCAGTAACTATCCTGGTGCATAGGTTTCTGTTGACATATTTGGTAAGTCTGTTAAATCCACAAGAAGAGGAATTGCTGGCCAGCCTATCAAAAACACATACTAATTATGAGGGCTCTGTGATATTTTGGATAGTCTATTTCTGTGGCATGGTTCCCAGCTCCTGAGGGCTTCACTCTGCCCCTCTCTGTTGTAGCCATTTTCTGCCCGGTCAGTGGTGAGATAACACCTATCTATGAAACCAGGCCAGCTAAGACGGGGCAGTCCGAGCCTGGCTTTCTGGGGAAGAGCTGATATAAACATCAGTAGCTCTTGATGGCAGAAGGTACTCTCAGTCTTGGGCTTAATTTATGACTTGGAGAACTAAACGTTGCTGTGTTTTATATGCACTTTTAAAATTTGTTGTTCTTAACACTTTTATGAGGTGGATACTATTATTATACCCTTTTATAGTTAGAGAATTTGAGGTTTAAAAATTTTAAGGAATTGAAGAAGAATGAGACCAGGCATTGGCTAAACATCCGGGAGTTGGGAGTCCTGAGACTGGCCATTGTCATTTCCAGAATTAGAACTGACATGCAGACTGAAAGATGTGGTGTCCAAAGAACTTGGAGGTCTGAGGAAGAATCTCTTCTGATTATCAAATATTTACACGTTATTCTAGTATCTCACTGAACAAAGTCCTGGAGATATGTTTCTGATGGAAAGAACGAGTATCTGATTAAAACACACACACTGAGAAGACAGTGCTTCCCACTTTGAGAATTAGTAATGGAAGATACCAGGCTTGTGAGTGAGTGTGTCTGTGACTGTGTGTGTGTCTGTATTTGTGCACCACACACTCTGGTTTGGAAGCAGGACTACTATGGTATAGAAAATAAATTGTAGAATTTTAGGATATGAGTGTAGGAAGGAACCTTTGTGATTCCCTCACACAACCCATTCAATTTACACTTGGGGACGGCTGAAGCCTGGAGAGATGGAGTGTTCAAGGCCCCTCAGTCCGTTCTACCCACTATTGGGTTGATATAAAATAGTAATTTAGCCCTGAGAGTATGACTTCAGCAGACATATATCTTTGAATTTTCTGGACACTGCCATTTTTAAATCTACTTCACTGTTGACTCCAAATCTATTGATGTGCTGTGGGCACTCATATTTCAGGACTCAAATTATATCTCTAATACCATATTTCACTTTCAGAAGTGGCACAAAGGTTCCTGGTCAGACTGTTTGTTCCAACAGTTTTGGGTATGGAAAATATATTCCCTGTGACCATGATTGAGTGTACGCATTTCCAGGCCAGTGGAGAAAGACGAATCATAATTTTCTTTTTCAAGGTGTATTTGCTATTTTCACGGCACCTTTAATCTTGCCCCTCTTGGCTCCCTATTTCACCCTTCTCTGCCTTATTCTTTCTGGCCACTGCTTTTGTTTTCTAATAGAAGGACTTTACTAATTTCTGTTGAAATTATGGCCAAGAATTGGACAGGGATGAAGACATCAGAGTTACTAAGGAGTTACAAGGTAGTAGTGCACCTAGAAAAAGTGACCTAGTTAGTAACCCAATATAGCCATGACCGCTGGCCTGGGTAATGGATACAGGATCCAAACTAATGTGGGGAGTTACTACTGTGTCAGATTTTTGTCTTTAAGAAAAAGAATCAAAAATAAGAATTCCTCTTCCTTGGGGAGAGCCACGTGACAGCATCGTATTCTTCCAGGCATTTCCAGAGGTTTCTAGCCACTAACTTTGCACTACAATCGCTCCTGGCTTGTGTTAATTGCACTTTTTGGATAACTGAGGATCGGGGTAATTGTCAGGTACATCAGGAACTACATGATGGGTTGCCTGGACAGCGGGAAGCCGAGGGCACCCTGTCTATAGATCTCCTCCCTTCTCCTATTTCCAGCGGGGAAATATGCTATCCTTCTGGACAAACAGCTGGCAGAAGGAGAGGAGGAGGACACGGCACACCATGGTCAGGGCGGCTCCCCAGGATTGATGAGGCTGCTGAGAGGATCCATCACTGCTCTACTGAACTCTTTCTTCATTAGAGATGAGCCCCTGGCAGATGGTACTCCTCCCGAAACATGGTCTCGGGGCTGGAGAGTAGGTTTTTCTACAAGTGTCAGAGATTGTTTATCAAGGAGTTGTTTATCTTTCTTCCTCCCTTAGCAGCTCAGTACCCTTTAGTTATAGGCCTGGTAGTTTATCTTGGGCGGTTCTCATTCCTTCCTCACAGAACAGCTTAATCTGGGATCGTTTTCACAACTTCCAGGCTGTGGCAGTCTCCTGAGATTTGGGGCAGCATGCGTAAGCGACATGTGAATGAAATTCTTTGGCCAATATCCCATGAAGGACACCCAGCGGTATCAAGTTCCTAAACCACCATAGCGAATCATGGCATTTCTCTTGTTCTTACCAGACTGGTTAGCTCATTCTGCCAGCGGTGAACGGTGGGTGGAGACAATGAAGAGGATGCATCTTATCACATAAAGGAGAAAATCCAGTGCCGGTGGCCATAGAGGAAATGGAAAGAAAACAAGGGATGGAGCCGCCTGTTCTGTTGGGAAGGTGGGGTGTATGTGGAGGAGAGCGTGTTATTGCCCCAGTGATATTCCTGTGGTCAGAAGCACCTTACCACTGTCCAACGCAGGAATGAATGGAGTCAAGGCCATAAGTCAAATTCAAAGTGACTCAGTGCACAGCTCTGATTCACCCAGTTTGTCTTCAGCAGTGCTGGGTGACCATTGAATGTGCATCAATGAGAACCCAGCTCTAACATTAGAAAAGCCACTTATAACAAATGACTCACCAAAGGCTGCTCTGGCAGAGCAAGCATTTATACAGAAGACAGCCCACATTCTCTTCTGGGAGTAGCTGAAGCTTCCTCATAGAGGAATGATGTCGCCTTCAACAGTCAATTAACAGGACTAGATTTCATTCACAAATCTGCCCTTTCACACTGTGATGCAGGATAAACCACTTGGTTTCTCAGAGTCTCCATCTTTTCATTTGAAATATGGGGACAATTAAGTAGGATAAATGCATGAAAATCAGTGCAGTTTGTTTTTGTAATTAGGAGGTGTTTTTAAATTCCCGGCTTACACAGTTTAATAAGGAGTGAATGAAATGCTGTGTTTTATGAGTATAACTTCTTACACATCTGTAAACTATTGTTATCTCCTGTATGAAAGATAGAGACACAATGAACAACTACATGTATTCGTCTAGTTTCCAGCCCTATGTATCAGAGTGCTTAATGCAATGTGAGAAAAGCAAGCCATGCCATACCTAATATTTTTAAATAATCAATTCCATTTAAACCACAGACTCACAGGAGAATGACATCAGTCTCCTGGAGGCTTCCATGTGGCTCTGGTTGAGATTGGATCTGCCACTCTCAACCTCTACGCTGAGCAAATGTGAGTGTGTGTTTTAATGGGTTTCTTTGGTGGGTTGACCTTTGCAGTACATAGGTGATCCGACTCCAGTTCCTGGACCTGAAACCTTCTGAGGCACGCACAACCCGGAGGGGAGAAGGTATTTTCGAATCAATAACACTTCAAGTCAGCAAAAACCTACATAAGCTCAATTTTGCAAAATCTTATAACACTTTGTGACAGAGTCATTTATGAATGTTCTTTAGCATTTAAAAGGCTCTTTGTATACTCTGTCAGAATTCCAAGCAATGAATTTTGCTTGGTTTTTAAGGGGGAGAAATGTCTTCCATTTAATTTTTAAAGGAGTACATGAATAAATTTCATTCGGCTTTAGCTGGCGAC
This sequence comes from Marmota marmota marmota, assembly GCF_001458135.2. NCBI lineage: Eukaryota > Metazoa > Chordata > Mammalia > Rodentia > Sciuridae > Marmota > Marmota marmota. The sequence goes on along the minus strand of NW_025999932.1, from coordinate 8,065,599 downwards.
ATCTGTTGTTTATTTCAGAGCTGGAATCATGAAATGTTAGATCTACCAGGGGCCTTAGAGACTTTTGAGTCCAGTGGTTTTTGAACTGGCTTTGCAGAGTGCAGAAAGTCTATGGAGATGCCTCTGGGGTCCCCAAAGACAGGCACAGATTGGTTTGCTGATTTGTAGAGTCCCAAGAGCACCAACCCATTTACCCAGAGAAGCACTGTTTTTCAATAAAAATTCACATATTAAAACTCATGCCATCATTTTATTTTAAAGTTTTTCTTTCATTTAGAATGTTGGAAAATCATTCTAAATGTTCTAAAAATTCTGCTTCAGATCCTTCATTTTACAATTGAGGGTTCAAAGCATCAAGAGGGACAATGTTTAAGATTACAAAGACAGTAGGTAGGTAGAATCTGGGTCTAGTGAGTCTTATTTCACCTCAACTAAGTAGAAGCCTGTTGGACGAAGGAAGGCAAAAGATGCTTAGCTTTCCTTTAGAGGCAGAGAAAGTCCTGATTGGTGAGAGCTTAGGCATCGATCTTGTTGATTAACTCATTTGTTTGTTGATTCATTCATCTGGCAAGCTTTTGAGGTACTGTGGGGCGAAGGGAATAAGAAGACCCAGGTTGTGACCCCAGGGAAGCTCTTCCTTCAGAGGAACTGTAGAAGCTATTGCTGGTTATACCAAAGCCATGGGAAGGAATAGGGCAATGCAGGGGAGCTTCACGTTCAACTCCAGGTTCACCTGTGCTGAGTCGTTGATGCACTGTGCTACAGCAAAGCCCAGTGTGTACCTCAGCTTCTTGCCATTCCTAAGGTGGGAGTAGACTCCACGTACTCAAGGAGCTGCCTCCGACTGGGGTTCTGTGAGGTGGGGAGAGCGGCCCAGGAGAGGTGAGGCGCAGGCAGGTACAGCTCTCCTGTGCTTTGGTAGTCACAGCAAGGACGAAGTGTTTACATCTAATTTTAAAAACAATGTGGAGCAATTGAAGGATGATAAGCAAGGGAATGAGAGGGTTTCTCTTTTGAAAGAAGAGCTATTTAGCTACTTGAATTGACCAAAGACTGCGGAGGAGGTCAGGAGTGGAGAGAGGGACCTATTTAAGTGGACCACATCATGGGTGAGGTGGTGGCTTAGGATAGTGCGGTAATTGGATGTAAACTGGAGAAGGTGGACAGAGTCAGGACAGAATTTGAAATAAAACCTGCTAATAGTAAAATGCAGAGCATGAGGGAAAGGGAGGAGTCGATGATGGAGTGGAGACTTTTGGTTTGAGCCACTAGGTAGTTGGTGTACCTTGGGGAATGTGGCGAATACGAGGGGAAGAACTGTTTGTCATGATAACTTTGAGATGCCTGTCAGATATCCTGTTGAAGGAATATTTTAAGCAGGTGGAGTTCCGAGCCTGGATTTAAGGATTGGAGATACACACTGTGGTACTGTTTTGTTCTTTAAGTCGCTGGTCTGAATCCTCTAGGACAAGAGGAGATGAAAGAAGGATTAGTTCCCAAATTATTAAATGTTTGGCAGTCAATTTGGATAGATGGATAGCACAACTGGTAAGAGAAAACCCAGAACAATGTGGTATCATGAAACCCAATGTCACACTATATAGTATCAACTCTATAGTGTGTATGTAGACCCCAGAGCTTGAAAGAAATTCAGTTGGTGATATGATAATGTTAGAATAGTCAAAATAAGCGATAATAAAGGACATCATTTTTGAAGGGGCATTGAATGAGTCCATAAAATAGTTAGAAAACTCAATTTCCCCATAAACAGAATGCAAATATACAGAGATTTTATTCTGTATACTTTTTCTTCAATCATGAGACTTTTGACTTTAGTTTGCATAAATTTGGAGATTGTCATTGCCAGTGGGAATAATGATGGCCAAAGAGCAGGTAGAGTAGAAGTAGAAGATGTTGCTTTGTAACCTTGGGTAACAAAAGGATTCAGGACACTGAGGCAGTAGAAATCTGGGCCTTGAAGATGCTGGATAGAGATGGAGAAAGATGTTTAAGAGGCCTGATGTGAGTAGGGCTGAGCCCTCTGCTGGGTAGATATTTTCAGGGGAGTGAAGTTGTCAGGATCAGTTCTGGATAGCTGAGACAAAGGCCTGACTCAGGCACATAGGAGACTTTGTGCCCAGGACTATAATAGGAATCAAGAGTCAGAAGAAACAGTTCTGGATATCTAAAGTCAGGAAGGCACTGGGAAGTTAGATGTAGTACTGGGAAAAAAATATTCTATGGCAAGGCAAATTATCTAAAATAAAAGTTAAATGGATAGAAAAAATTAGTAATAAAAATACTAAAAATGTTCTAGCATGCAAAGACCAGTGCATGACTGTAATCTCAGCTAGCTATTCAGGAGGCTGACACAGGAGGATCGCAAGTTTGAGGTTGAGCAACTTCATAAGACCCTGTTTTAAAATAGAAAATTAAAAAGGGCTGGGTATGTAGCTCAGTGTTAAATCCCCAGTACCAAAAAAAAAAAAAAAAAAAAAAGGACAGGAAAGAACTCTATTGTATTAGAAAAAAAAAAAGAAAAGAAAAAACTCTGTTGTATTAGTTGTCAATAATTTTTATAAGCTTCCAATAAATGGAATATCTCTGTGCTAGGTGCTATGCTTTGCAGAGTATTCAGGGGTGACTAAACCCAGCAAGCTCTCTGCCCTCATAGATGTTACCCTCTGACAGGGCATATGCTGACTTAACAAAGTAATACAAAAATGTTAACTAATCGTTGTAATTTGTGAGAATTCTGTGAAAGACTATACTAGAGTACAAAGAAGAAATGTCTTGAGAAGGAATTATATTGAGTCAGGGGTCAGGGAAGAAGTGATATTTGATGTGCCACATTGCATTGGCACATCCAGTGGTGCCCGCGTGTTGAAGAAAGCTGTAAAGTGGGTAAGAATGACTCCCTTGCCTGGCTCTCAGGCATCAGCCCGCCCTCTGACTACCCTGGAAGTCTCCCTTGGAAGTTCTCCGTAGGAGGTAAACAAACCCAGGTCCTAGCCGATGGTGTGTTCAGCACAAAGGAGTTGAGAAAGTGAGCAGGTCAATGAATCAAAAGATGGTTGAATATTCTTCAAAAAGATGGTTGGATATTCTTCAAGAAACTACTGTTCGAAGGCTCTGTGTTGCGTGGCGGTGGAGGGAATCATCTTAGGTTGCTGTAGTCATATTCCACATAGTATAGCCAAGTAACTCACCATCAACACAGCATCTCTTCCTAATTTATTTAAATTTCACCTGCACAAAGTAGAGAAAAGAGAGTTTGGGGCTTCTTCAATAGCAACAACACACCATTATCATCACCGACTAACAAGTATATTACCTGGTTGAGAAAGAAGCAACATCACTGAATTTGCCAGTGTCTCCTAGTTAGTTACTTAAGAGCTTTTAGGATTCCTTCAGGCCAACTTTGCATGTATATAAAGTTAAGATAAATGTTTTCTTCTGAATAATCAAGGAGAAAAGTAATGCAGATTCAAATGCAACTTGGGAATAATATGATTTCCTTATTTAACACTCCAGCCATTTCCAGCATTTTAAATAGAGGCAATTTTTCAATGAAAGCATAATTTTCCAATATGTTTGTTCAGAGTAGATTGAGACAAGTATTCCTGTGAGGTAGACAAACTTCCATATTTTCATCCTCTTAAGAACTTTCTGGCTGCATCCCGGCCCCCGCCCCCCGTGCCCCCCATCCCCCCCAGCAGGAATTACTGTCCTCTGTTTTCAGACATTGCTAAAATTGTATTTACTTTTCTTATAATGACTTTTTTGAGTGAGCCATACATCAAACTTAATCATCAAGCCTCAGAAATGGACAAGAACTGAAAACCACATACATGGGGAATGATTTGACCTCACCAATTAGGAGGAGGAAGCCCCATGCAGGTGTCTTCCTGTAGTTAATGGCAATACCCCTGAGAACACCAGTGCGCTGCAAGTTACAATGTGTTTCTACTCGGCAGACAGTTCATGCACAGCGAAGACACCCCACGCGCCCCTCAGTACCTATCTAAAATACAGTTGGATGTCCATAATCACCTACATGGTGGGATCGTGTGTGCTGTATTTGATGCTGGTGGAGGCAGTTTAATTGGCCTCCATAGAATTGAGCAAGCAGGGGAGGAGAAAAGCAAATCGGGGCTTAGCAGAGTACTCATCTGGAAGGAATGCTGAGTATTCTGTTTTCCAGGATCAAAGCAGCTCCAGCCTGGAAATTAAACACACACACACACACACACACACACACACTCACTCATGAACACACACACACAAAATCTAATAAAAACGGATGCCCTTCTTTCCAAGAGGACAAAAATCTGCAATTAAAAGTGCATGGTCCTTCTCATGCCATTGAAGAGGGTCTTGTCAGTCTCCAGGGACCCGGCCAGTGCTGGAGCCGCACTGGTTACCCATCTGTCTTACCAGCCTCAGCTTCAACAGCTGCACCCTTTGTGCTTTGTCTTTTGTGGAGCTGGTTCTTCACGTGGCTTCCAGGAACACATCTGTCCTGGGTTCTCTCTTCTACCACAGGCCTCTCCTTTTCCCTTGTCTTCTTTGCTGATGCTTCCGTTAGTCAGCTCTCTCATGGTGGCGACAAAAAGACCTCACAAGAACAACTTAGAGGAAGGTAAGCTTATTCTGGTTCTTGGTTTCCGAGGTTCAGTCCAGAGTTGGCCCATTTCATAGCTGTGGGTCCAAGAGGAGGCAGAACATCATGGCCGAGGGCATGACAGAGAGATACGGTTCAGGACATGGCGACCAGGGAGCAGAGAGAGTGCTCTGTTCACCAAGGACAAAATATTAACTGCAGAGTCAGACCCCCACTAACCTACTTCCTCCAGCCAAACCCTACCTGCCTACAGTTAATCCATCAGCGGGTGAGTCCACGGTTGGGTTATAACACTCATAACCTAATCATCTCACCTCTGGACATTCTAGCATTGTCTCACACATGAAAATTTTGGGGACACCTCATATTTGATCCATAATGCCCATTTTTTTTTGTCTGTACATTTGGGAACACTTCAAAACCTGCCCCAGCATCTCTCCTCACATTTTGCTTGCTCTTTTGAGCAACACATCTGTCATGGGGAAGTAAGCATTCATATAGTGTGGGCTCCCTGATTTTTCCATCCACTTTCAATGTGTCTCCAGAATTTATGACTCCTTTAACTGATGCTTCAATATCTTTACTTAATGAATAGGGATCTCGAACTGAGGTTTGGAACTCAACTTTTGACTTTTTGCCATCCCACAGCTTTCTCCATTTCAGTTAATAATAACTCCATCCTTCCAGGTGCTGAGGACAAAAACGATGTGGTGCTTACATACTCTTTTTTTCTATACTCCATGTTTTGGTCAGTTTGGCTGCTCTCACAGATGACTGTAGACTGGATAGCCTATAAGCAACAGAAAGTTACTTCTCACAGTTGTGGAGTCCAGAAGTCTGAGATCAGGTCCAGTTTGGTTGGGTTCTGGTGAAGTCCATCTCCTGGGTTGCAGGCTGTTGATTTCTCATTGTATCCTCATGAGGCTACAGAGTTCTCTGGGGTCTCTTTGATAAGGCACAAACCCCACTTATGGAGTAAATTACCTTATGAAGGCTCTCCTTTCTAAAACCATCACATGGAGGGTTAGGATTTCAACATAAGAATTTTCACGGAATACAGACCTTCAGTCCATAATATTCCAAATCCTATTTGTCAGCAAATCCTGTGAACATTACTTGAGAAACACATCCTGACTCTAACTCATTAAAAAACTTTACTCCTAGTACCTGGTCCTTGCTACCTTCATCCCCAGATACACATCTTCTAGTTGTAGAAGGCCACAATTTTCCCTTTTTCCACACTCCCAGTAGCCTATCTGAAATACACTGCAAGAGCCATCTTTTTGGAAAATATACTTCAACTGCAATAATCCTTTGTTCAAAACCTCTATTAACTTCCATATTTCTTCCTGTCAAAGCCAAAGTCCTTACAAGGTCCTACAAAGTCTTATGAAGTACAACATAATCCCATAGCTCATCTCTGACTCCATCACTTACAACTGTCCCTCTGGGCCCTACCTGGCTAAGCCATAGTGAAATTTTGATCTACCTTAAATAAACCAAGTCTGCCCCACCTCTCAGACTTTATAGCTGCTCTTCCCTTCACCTGGGAGAGCCAAAACCTCCAGGTCTTTCCTCAAAGTTACCTTCCTAACCAGCCTCTGTAAATTTACAATAGACCAAAGCCTAACAAAATCAGCAGCGCTCCATTGCCTCCTTGGTAGCTTTTTCCCGCCGTGACATGGATTGCTAAAGCTGTGTCTATTGTCTGCCAGCCTCAGCAGTCGACTATAAGTTCTCGCGTGTCAGTTATTGGCTAAGAGTTTCTGGAATATTTTCAACATGAAATAAATATAGTCTAAATAAGTTGCATTTGCTTAATATTAATTTACTTAAGATGTGTTCATCCAGTTATCTTGAGAAGAAACCTCTCTAGGTCTCAATATTCTAGTTTAAGAACAAATAATGCTAGTGGTATCTAAATTACTTGGTATTAATTTGGGATTGAATTTTAAAACGAACACTTAGTATGGTCCCAGGTACTGAATACAATCTCCAAGAGTGTCAGTGATTATTGTGATGGTGATAAGATCATTATAGTTATTTTGATGCTGTTATATAAGTATCTATCTTCAAAGAAATATCAGGCATGTGTTTTACTTGCAGGGAGCTAACAGGGAATACATGTGTGTTCATTGTCATGGGTTTCCAGTAAAACTGAAAGAATAGGAAATGACATATATGTACTCAGTAATATATATTCTTATAAGAATATGCAAATACATATGCATGCACACAATTAGGGGATGTATATACATGTATATTTATTTATTATAAGGGTTTGGCTTACACATTAATGGAACCTGAGAAATCCCACAACATGCCATCTGCAATTTGATGGCCCAGAAAAGTTGATGATTGGAGTAGAAAGGCATAAGAACCAGGGAAACTGGGGGTGTAAATCCAGAGGGCAGGAAAGGACTGGCATGACTGGCAGCAGGAAGGAGATGAATTCTCCTTTCCCTCCTTTTTGCCCCCAGTAGGGTGAATGATGCCCACTCACACTGGGGAGGCCCATTTGCTTTAATGAGCTAATTCCAATCCCAACATCTCAGGAACATCTAGAAACAAAATTTAGCAAAATATCTGAGAATCCCTTGGCCCAATCAAGTTGATGCATAAGAGGAACCATTACAATATGTGTATAAGTGTTTCTATTATAAATGAGTGAGTGGTAGAAGACATTCATGAAATCTAGGAGGGGGACTGAGGATTTTACTGAATTCTGAGTCAAAAGGCTGTAGAAGCTAAGATCATTGTTCTGTCTCATAGTAGCTCTTTGAACTTGGATGAATCATTCAACCTTTCTAAGTTTCAATAGTGATGATGATGATGGTGATGATGATGATGATGATGTTCCCATAAGTTTGTTGAGAAGACCAAACAAGATTAGTCATATAAGGTACTTACAGCAGGGTGTGCCCATTCCACAATCCCAAATAGAAACTTAATATAGGAAGAGGAATTCGGGTGTCCAGAGGAAATACTGTGGGGAATGTGTGTGTGTGTGTGTGTGTGTATGTGCATATGTGTATGTATGTATGTGTAATTTTACGTGTGTGTATAATTTTTTTACATGATATGAAAAGGTAGGTATTTTTAAAAGACAAGAAATATATAAGTAATTGTGGCAAAGGATCTGCCTGAGGTTGACTTTCTGCAGAAGCTGCGTCACTCTAGGTCTTCCATGTAAGTTCTTTTTAATTAGGAAGTCTGGCTTTTATGCACATTTTTGATGAATGAACTAGATTGAAAAATTAAAGTCAAGCTTGTTATTTATAAAATGGTTTGACTGTTAATATTCTCCAGCCACTGGAAGAAAAATGTCTAAGGACATAGACTGTAAAACTAGGTCAGAATTGTATAAATTTGAGTAAGAAACAAAATTGAACTCCTTAATCTGTTATAAATCTGTCACTCTCCCATCAGCTGCTGTAATAATGCAAGCCTCTTTTCTAAATGCCTATTAGAGAATGTCCCTATCCCTGTGCAAAAAAAAAAAAATAAATAAAATGAAATAAAAATCACAGTTTTTATAGTCTAGGCCATTTTTCACGGCGTCTTAGTGAATTCCATTGACTGGGATCATGCCATGTTATTTTTACATCTTGGGTATTATAAAGATAGCTACGATGTGGAAACTACCTTAACGTCCATTGGCAGATGCATAGATAAAGAAATGTGGTATATACCCACAATGAAGTATTATTCAACATTAAAAAAGGAAATGCTACCATAAACGACAACATGCGTTAACCTTGAGGAGATCACAGTCAATGAAACATTCCAGTCACAGAAAGATGAAATACTGCAGCAGTCTACTTTTTATAAGATATGTGAGATATTGTTAAATTTATAGGAGCAGAGACTGGAATAGTGGTCACCAGGGTTTGGGAGAGGGAGAGAAGGTTAAGTATTAATCAATGGATACAGAGTTTCAATTATGCAAGATGAGTAAGTCCTGGAGGTCTACTGCAGAGCATGTGCCCATATGTAACAATACAGTTTAGTAGTCTTAATATTGGCCAAATTATATCATTATATTGTGTGCATGGACAAATATGTAACAACAAATCCCATTAATATATACAACCATAACACACCAATAAAAATGTTAAGCGTGTAGGGATTATGTTATGTGCTCTTATCATAATTTTTAAAAGGTATGGTTATATTTGGACTCAACTTCTGAAAAAGATGCATGAAATAAGTAGAATTACTGATGCTGTTGACAACGTATTTACTTTATGGAAGGGTACACCATAGTGACTGTCTCCAAGAGTCGTAATCACACTCTTGACACATAGCCCTGTTCCTTTGCTCCACAGTGTTCACCACAGCTTGCACTGGTTAATGTTTGTTTCCTACTTCAGTGTCTCTGGAGTGTCACTGTGAGCCTTATGAAAGCAGAAAGTGTCCTGTTGTCATCATCAAAAAGAATTCTCTGACACATAAGAGGAGGTTAATAAATATTTGTCCTATGTTCCCAAGTTATTTGGACTCATATTTATTTTGAAGATGAGAAGTTGATAAATGCAACCCTAGATAGCTTATACCAGGGTACCCTTTTTTTTTGGATGGACATCTTAGAGAATATTTTGAAGTTCTGTTGCACGAAGCTTATATAAGCCAGAATATAGAAAGAAACTGGTTTAAATTGAATGCCTGGCCAACATCTGTGGGCTGGGACCACGTCTGGGGAGGAGGCAGAGCCTAGAGAAGCTCTATCCTATGGGTTGATAATTTAATTTCTGTGGGCTTATGTGTCTATTATTATTTACTTCACAATTAGAATGGTGGATGGAGAAACAGTGTTTGTTGCTAGTTTCTAACTACCCAAATATCACCCGAGTCTACCCAAGCACAATTTAGTCTTGAATCATGGAAAACGTTTTGTGGATTTCAAATCTGTAGCGTAAATATCGCCAACGGAAAGGAAGTAATAAAACATTTCCAAAGTGAAATGTTGTTTATAGAGAAGATGGAGAGTGAGAGGACAAGGCAAGGAGATTCACATTAGAATCAGCTTTCAGGAAGGTCACAAAGCAGGCTGATGTTTCTGGAAGGAGTGTGGAGCGTGAAGCCTGCTCTGTAAGTAATCGCTGGGGCTTGGTACATGCAACCACCCGGGCCAAGTCTTGGGGCAGGGTGCCTCTGCCTCACCTTACGTGTCTGAGGACCTGGGACGTGCCTGACCACCTCAGCCCACGCCGGCTCCACTCACAGCTCCTGCTCCTTCCTCCACCTTCAACTTGTGCACCTGTGTTTGGACTCAGCTTGGGAAAAACACAAACCGTGGCAGACCCAGGTTTCTGCCTGAGGAAAACCAGGCTGTCCTTTCAACTCCACTGACCACCATTACGTGGCCACTATTTTTTTTCCCCTGAGCCCAAGTTTCCCATCTGCTGACAGGCAATTTCAGTTCCTATGTGTGCTCCAGATGTTTTATAAACACCCTCTTTTTAATCCTCATGAGCTCCTCACGGGATGGAATTTTGAGGACTGACAAGGATCCCACAGACCCTGAGCTGCCTGGGGTTCCCTTTTGCCTGTGCTCTGGTTGGGGCAGGCTCTGTGGGGTATCTCCAGCCTGGGCAGACCGGAAGTGATGCTCTCTCCTGAGGACCTGATGGTGGAGGGAGGCAGTGGCCCTTCACAGAACACACTCTGTCTCTGTCTTTCCAAGCCTAGTCTGTGGCTGCTGTGGCTGTATTTTGTAGGTGTAACTAATGTCCCTAATCAATCAACTAATCCAAGGGGAGACTGTCATGGAAGGTCCCTGGTAAAAGAGCTTTTCTTGACCTCAGAGATTGCCAGCAACTTCTGGCTAAACCTTGCCCTCCTTCCCCTTCTTAATAGCTTACAAGTGGACAGTGAACTTCAGCACATCCTGGTGAGGATCTGGCTGTTCCTCACCTTCCTGGCTGCTGCCCTGGGGGCTTTGGCCTTGCTGAGCCAGCCCACTCCTGGAATGCATCCCTTACTGCTGAACCCCATCTGCCACGGCCCATCAGGTGGGTGATATTTTCAACACTATTATGAATATGATGGAGCTTGAGGAGGTAAGTATATTATGCTCTGCCGCAGTCCGGCTGCAGCAAAATAACCGGGAGGTGATGAACAACTTGTGTGCATTGATACAGCAGGAGTGGAAGCCATTTATTGTAGGACAGGAGTAGTATTTATACATTCCACACAGCTTATCTAATTAGCATAAACTAGATACATCAGTCAACCAATAAGGAATCTCCACACTTAATGGCTCGCTGGTGTTACTTCATAAACCACTCCCTCTGGCATTTTGCCAGGCACCATCCAGACTTGTTTACGAACTCTAACATTCTTCCTCTGGCAAAATGCCAGGTGTTATTTTGACTTGTTTACAGACTCTAACAATGCTCTGCTTTGTAGTTTAGGAACTGCAGAGGCTGAAGCTTGATACACTAGGATACACTGCCTAAGAATCACAGTGCTACCAAACCGTCCTCAAATGGTCATAGAAGTTCAGACAAAAACACAGTCCAGATCCCCGAGGGCGGGCACTGTGTCTATTTTGCTTGCCCCTGTAGCCCCATTTCTTGGGAGACTGGCATGTGGCTGTATTTTTTGTTGATGAATGAATAAATGAATGTTGCAAAGTGCTATCATATGCAGGGGTTATTGTTACCAAAGGTAATCTTTTAATATGTTTGTGATATTATCAAATCACATTTAGTTCACAGCATTTTTAGGTGTTTGGGAGAAAAAGCAAGATTTTTCTTTTTGTTTAGCTTGGTAATTTGAATGAATCTTGTTTCAGCTTGACCACCTGCTTTGGTTTTTTTTTTTTTTTTTTTGGTACTGGAGATTGAACACAGGGACACTTGATCACTGAGTCACATCCCCAGCCCTATTTTGTATTTTATTTAGAGACAGGGTCTCAATGAGTTGCTTAGCATCTCACCATTGCTGAGGCTGGCTTTGAACTTGCGATCCTTCTGTCTCAGCCTCCTGAGCTGCTGGGAGGCGTGTACCATGGTGCTCAGCTCCTGCTTTGTTTTCTTGACAATTTATTTAAGAACACTGACTCAAGTCTCAAGCATAAAGAATAGCTGGTCCAATGGCACTCTGTCCGAGTGTCACAGGAATACCATTTAGGATGATTAGACAATATTGGAATACCTGAGCTGTGAGTCGTCACAGTAGGCATAGTTGTATGTTTGACACTGAGAGAGATCAAAAGGAGCCTGTGCTCGTTGCACTTAAGTATCCCACCTGGGTGAGACAGGTCAGCGTGCCTGAAATGAGCAGTGAAATGAGATCAGAGCCACGTGGAGTTTCCTTTTGTGTAGAAACAGGGATGAACTTTGCACACCTTTAATGGAGCAACTGGGCTTTGAGGAATTAAAATGGAATCTTCTTTTATCAAAATTTTCTTTTATTTTTTTAAAGTCACTATCTCCCGCAACTAGGATGACACGTGACAGGCAGTGCTCAGTGAATATTTGCATGGTTTGTAGACCAGTCTTCATATGCAAGGAAGAACGTAGCGCATCAGAGAGAAGGGTGGCAAGCAGTATAGACAAAGATGGGTGTGCAGAAAAGTGCTAAGCCCTCAGATGTCCTGGAACTCAGGTGCTAACACATCTGTTATATAATATTGGATTCACCAGGCCGTGTTCAAAGTCAGCCTCTGATTGTGAAATATATCACTTCCTAAAGAAAGAGACTCCAGCCTGGGGCTGCCGACGTTCAAGCAATTTTACCAAAGAGGCTTCCCCAAAGTGAAGCGTGATTTCTGCTCTAACGATAAAGAGCAGATACAATGCCTGCTCCTACCTTAGGGATTCATTTAGAGGTACCTTTTTTTTCCAGCTTGATTGTTTCTCACAAGGCCACAATTGCCTGGGAAGCTTTCAAACCCTTCCAGGGACTTGAAGATCATCCGGGATTGGAAACAGCTCTAATGGTAGTGATAGGAATGAAGTGCTCGGGTGCTCTGGGTACAGAATTTCTGCAGAAAGCTCTGGGTACAGAATTTCATGGCATCCTTCCAAATTACACCTTTCTCTGTGGTTTCCAGGTCTGGGTGGGTCCAGGCCCTGGTTCCTGTGTGGGAGTGGATGGGGGTGGGTGATGCTGCTTGCTGGGACCGGCGCGCTGGGATTTTTATTCCATTTTGTTTTGACAGTCAGATCCATCTTGCAACCTTCGTATTCTTTGTTTCCATTCCTAGTCTTAGGGCATTAATTAAAGACTCCCTCTCACCTTGTTCAGAGAGAAGCCTTCTGAAAGTTCAAGGCTGTCAGCAGAAACGTGTCATCACACAGCACCAGCGTGATCCTGGGAAAATACCAATAAGCACATTAAACAAAAGAGGAGCTAAGAGGTAATAAGACACATTTCCCAGATATGGGCCATTTCCCTGCAAATCCACTTTAATATCTTTCAGGTTACACTTGACTTGTGCATATAAAGCATGTGGAAACAAGGACTGAAATCTAATAATTCAGAGAGCAAGAATGAAATGTGACAATGTTTTCATGATTGAAAATGAAAAAGAAATCAATTGTGTGTTCTGTTGGGCTAAGAAAATAAATTGGATTTTACCAAAACTTTAATTTAGCCAGGAAGACACATCTTCTGTTAAGAAAAGAAATGACTTTGTTTATCAATTATCTCTGAAGGATCAAAGAGTGAGACACAGGAAAGATGAATGCACATGGAATCCTGCTTATAAGCTGAAGAAGGAACACGGGGTAGCTTCAAGCAAGCTATTTAACCTTTCTATGACTCAAATTATCCACACTTTGAAATGGCAAACCTATTATCATCATCCAAAGCATTTTCTAAGTACCCAACTTCACATGGTGCTGTAAAGAAAAAAAAAAAAAAAAAAGAAGAAGAAGAAACTTAGACATACTGAAAAGGAAAAGTTTGAGTGAAGTTGGTATATTAAGAAGTCATACATTAGTAAATATAAAATTTTATTTTTGTCCCAGCGTTAGTAAAGGGTATTTTCAATATAGAAATCAGAGTTTTGTGTTAGATTTAAATTACTGATAATTTATCAGTATTTATTTATCTATGAAAAATTTCACTGATTTAATTATTTGGTGAAGATGTCAGTGGTCTAGGAGGAGGAAAGAAAAACTGAGTCATCTAGAACTTTCCGCATGCCAATAGCACTTCAGGTGGGTTGCTTTATTTAATCCCCAAAGGACTTTCTGAGGGCGGCTTTACTAGTCACTATTTACTCCTGATAGTCAATGAACCAAAGTGCAGAACAATGCGTAGCAGAGCCAAATTTCAGGGAAAAAAGTCATTCCAAACCGGGAGAGGCTGTTCCCTGTTCCCATCTTCCTTCCCAGGAAAAGGGTGGTCTCGGGGCTGGGGACTTAGCTGTGAGGAAGCTCAAGCTCACTCCCCGCAGCCTGTCCAAGGAGAACCACAAGGTGACCAGGTGGTGTCCTTTGTTCCTTGAGTGAGGGTAGAAGGGGCCAGCCTGTACCTTCCTCAGGAAACTGAGGAGGGAAAGGTAGGTCATGATCAGACAGGAATGTCACTTGGTAAAGAAAGTGGTTTGGGTGGTGCAGAGCCAGGTTTCTATCTTGCCCCCCTGAACTCTGATGGAAATTCCTGCATGAAGACGGGTCCTTGGACTGAGGGTACTTCCGGGGCAGAGCATGAGGCTGTGGTTTAATCTCCAGCACCGCGAAGAAAAAATAGACACTGAAACAAAACAACACAGCAAAAATCCCCTACACACCCCCCAATCCCCTCCAACCCAAACAAACACGGCCTTCAGCCTATGCGTCAGGCTCTGCCAGAGGCTTAACTTGTCTGTTGCCATAGTTCAGAGCTGTCTTCTGGAGGAAGAAACAGACACCCTGTAGGTATTGGAGAAGTTGTCCCTTAGGGTCAAAACAGTGAGAATTGAGCTACAAGCAGAATCCATGCTTCCTGTACCCTGCCTTCCTTCCGCCCCCTTCCCTAAGCCATGCTTCACTTGGCTGAAACATAGGTGGCCCAAGACACAGGGACCCTATTACATACAGAAAACCTCACTCAGTCACCCTAGGTTTAAATCCTGTTCTACCCCTCAGCTAGGTGACACTGAACAACTTGCTTTAAGATTCTGCATTTCAAATTACTCAGTTGTAGTCCCCAATGTAGAAATAACTATTGGGTCATTGGAAAATGTGAATAAATATCAGGTGTTAAGCATTTTGCTTGCTGCTACCAAAGTATGTACTCTGTAAAAGTGAGTTTTCCTTCTCTTTTAAGGTTCCTCTGAACATTTTTATCCCCAAAGGGTGGGTTGTTTGGAGGTGTGCTGCCTTCACTGAAAACATTTTAGAGAAATGAGTAAACTTAGCTATTGAAGGTGAGCATAAGCCAGGTAAGTGAACACCTTGATGAAAAGATAGTAAGTTTCAGCAGTTAGTGAATTGAGGAAGGGGGGAAATAAATAAAGTTTTCAACTTGTGTAAGAATGGTAAGAACCAAGTGGATTTCCTACAAGGTCAAATGATATGAGTTTGATCACAGACTTTGAGGTGACCTTGGTGGTCATTCCAAGGGCAAAGTGACCAGAGTGGTAGGATGGAAGCCAGATGCCAACAAAGCAGAACACAGATTTGACAGTTAAAAAGTGAGGACAATTTCCCTTCTCTCTCCCTTACCCTCCCACCTCTCATCCCTGTTAAATGTTAATCTTCTTCTCCTGGTAATAGAAGGAGACCCTCAGGGTTATACAGTGGAGGAGGTAGAGAGAGAGGAGGGGAGGGGAGGGGAGAGGTGGGGAGGGGGAGGGTGGAGGATGGGAAAGGCAGCGGAGCACAACAGACACTAGGATGGCAATTTGTAAATCAATGGATGTGTAACTGATGTGATTCTGCAATCTGTGTATGGGGTGAAGGTGGGAGTTCATAACCCACTTGAATCAAAGTGTCGAATATGATATGTCAAGAAATTTGTAATGTTTTGAACAACCCACAATAAAAAATTTAAAAAAAAAAAGTGAGGACAGGGACGGTGAAGAGAGGAAGAGGGAGAGGTTCCTGTTGTCTCTAAGACATCTGAAGATGGAATCCCAGGAGCTTAGATGACAACAACTTTACTTTCACTAGCATTCAGTTGTGATTCAGCATCCCTTTTCATAGTGAAAGTTAGATAACAAAGTGTGCAGCATTGATAGCTATCCCAGTTCGGTCAGTCACACTCACACGTATTTTCATATCATGCTGTCTTTGTAAATTGCCATTCATGCTCTCAGGAGTCCAAAATCATGGTAATTACTAGATTTTTTACCAAATTTGTTAATTAGTGTATGAGTAAAGAAGCACATATATTGCCTTATAATAGATTTAAAGTCATATTTAATAAGTATATCAATATAATTGGTAATTCCAAGTACTTTATTAACAAATATTATTTCAAGAGAGATCCATAGGCTTTACTGAGACTGAAAAGATCCACAGCACCAAAGAGTTTAAGAACAGCTGAGCAGGATAGAAGATAAAGGAGGGACATTCTTAAAGTGAGAGAAATTAGGCCCAGTGACAGTCTATGGGGTTCAGTCTGGAGAGAATGAGTAAATCTAAAACTCCCAGGTGAAGAGAGGAGGTATTTTAAAGGAGCACTAAGGAGAGCCCGCCCT
The DNA here is from genome assembly GCF_001458135.2 of Marmota marmota marmota. Taxonomy (NCBI): domain Eukaryota; kingdom Metazoa; phylum Chordata; class Mammalia; order Rodentia; family Sciuridae; genus Marmota; species Marmota marmota. The sequence goes on along the minus strand of NW_025999932.1, from coordinate 8,049,334 downwards.
TTACAAGAGGGCATGGAAGAAAAAGAGAGAACTCTTTCTATGAGACTGAAAAGAAGAAATAAGTCTGTTTATGGACATGGATTCATTATTTAGGGAAAGGTGTAGGAGACTGAAGGAGGGACGATTGACCATTTCACATTTTCTCAATGTTGTAGAAAGATTTTCAGTGGAGACTGAGGCGTGGACTAAGATGAAGATTGAAAATTTGGAGGACTCACTATGAAGTCCAGGAGAAGGTGCTGACCTGAGACTGGTACTAAGCTTCCTGGGTCCAGTCATGTGATTGTCTTTGATAGACCTCAGTTGTCACATGTAACATGGAACATGATGCCCAGCTCTGCAAGACCTCTCCCTCGTGGATAGTACAGCTCTGGTCAGCCTCCTTATTCCTGTTGCCTGCTGCCCCCTCCCCAGGCCTCCAACTCCCCCAGTAGCTGTTCTGATCCCTTCCAGGGCCCCTTTCAAGGCATTCATCAACCACATGGTTGCAGAACCCACGGGTGGTTTTGTTTAGACTCTTCTTTATCGATGACTGTGTTCCTTAAGCAGCATAGCAGATGCATTTGAAGGACATTTGCAGAGTCCACGTGAAGTCCACGGACCACTCCACACACAGGAATGTCACACAAGAGATTTATTGTCTGTAATAGGAGGCACACCGAGAAGGCTGTCCCTCCAAGGAGAACAGGAGCCTTTGGGCACTTACAGAGCAGCTTTATAGCCTGCAAGAGAAATCTCAGGAGCTGTTTAGGAGTTTAAGCTGGGTGGGGTTAATTGTTTTAGCAGGCACTTATTCTTAGGGGAAGTTAAGCAGCTTTGCCTCAGAATCGAAACTTTGGAACCTCCTGACCTAAAATGGCAAATCTGATGCCAGTACTGATTTGATGCCAATATTGATCTGATGCCAATATGCATCACTTTCTATTTAGCTATAGAAATCAAACTACATGGAAATTAAATCTCTTTATTCTCTGTGGTTAAGTCACTGGGGTCTTTCATGGGGAAATACTTGTGACGTAGCAGACAGGCAGCACTGAAGTCCTCCTTTAACCATTCTTTTTTGGTCTCCTGGATTCTTCTCCCTAGTGGTAACATGCAACTATGATTGCCCCATAGCATAGTTTCCTGAGGATTGAAGAGTTAGCAAAAGTGAAAAAAGTTCATGGCTGTCAATCATGTCATCCTAATTCTCCAGAGCAAATTGGAAAACTTTGTTCAATAGGGTTTCAGGGTTGCCCTCAGTTCTAGTTATTTGCTTTCTCATCTGCTGTAGTTTGAATGTCTCCTCCAAAACTTATTTTGAAACTTAATTGCCAACATAGCAGTAGTAAGAGGTGGAGCTCTTTAAGAGGTGATTAAGAATGGACTGATGTCATTACCACCAGATGGAATCTTTATAAAAGGAAATGCCCAGCCCAATCTTTCTCTCTGTCTCTTGTGCCCTACTTTCCCATCTGCCATGTCATGTTATAGTAAAAAGGCCCTAACTAGATGGAGGCCATGCTCTTGACTTTCAAACCTCTATAATGCTAAACAATAAACTTATTTTCTTCGCACATTACCCAGTTGGTAGCATTCTATTATAGCAGCAGAAAACAGAGAAAGATCATTCCTGAAACATTTCCAACTTCTGTGCAAGTGTCCATGCTTCCTGCTTCCTCGATCTCTATACTCCATGTGCTGCTTGACCAGGCTCTCATTTCCTGTTTGTTTAGTTGGTAGCTATGGGCAGTATGGCAAATATTACATGACATGAAATCCTGTGTCTGTGTTGCACACATGTAAAAAGGAAATTCAAAATATCATCCAATTAATTCAATCTATGTAGAAATCCAAACTAAAAACCATAGTCGAATACAGATTTATTCAATGTTATTAGTTTGCCTAAATTGAAAAATAATGGTTTTTAAGTCTATGAATTCTTGATCATTTTTGTATAAAAGTGTATTATGACTTTTCATTTATCCTCTTAATCAAAACTACAAATTAAAATTGTAAGTAGGTTTAGAGGATAAAGGAAAAATAGAGAAAAGTTAATTTTTTATCACTGTGTTAGTTTTTTATCAACTCATAAAAATGAAAGAATTTCCAATTCAAAGGAAATTCAGCCTGCCTCCCTCATCCAATATTGCCTCTGACTCAATGCAAATCATTGCCACTCTTCGTTATATCCCATTTATGAGACTGTACCCAATCCATCACAAAGGACTGCAAGCGAAGTAGATAAAACTCCATAATTTATACCAGGCTAGAAGCAGTTCTTCATCAGAGATCAGTTTAAAAGTTTATAGTTAATTACTCAAGAATTCCAGGGAGGTAAGTTGAACTGTCAGGCTACCACCTTGCTGATGGCCTGTGAACTGCATATGAATGCAGAGCAAAGCCCTTGTCAAAGTCCTGTCTCCTGACATTGGCTGTTCCACGTACTGTTCTCTGAGGTAGTTTAAGGAGCCTCCAAATTTGTCAGCTGAACTGTCCAGAACAAACACTGAAGTGCCTGCTCTCTGCCTCTCAGGGAGCATCGCAGACAAAGTTCTCCCTCCTTCCCCAAAGCTTCAGTAGCCAAGCCATCGGTTCATGCAGTCAGCAAAGGGCCTTAGAAAAGAGATTTCCTCCCTGAAGCACGTGCAGGGGCATTTCCACACAGTTACATTACAGAAGAGGAAGGAGGGAGGCTCTTGCCTGTGCTCCAGAAGTTGATTTTCCATGACTTAATGCTTTACAATTAAGTTCTGAGTTTGCTCTAGAGAAGTGTTGTCCACTAGAACTTCATGCCCTTGATCTTCACAGTCTGGTATGGTGGACGCTAGCCATATGTCGTAGTGAACATGTGAAATGTGATTCATGGGACTGAGGAAATGAATTTTAAATTTGATTTGACTTATTCAATTTAAACTTAAATAGCCATATGTTTAGATGTCATTTAATTTCATGATTGTTTTAAAAGATAGAAGCGGCAAGTCATTGAAAACACTGGCCTGATGTTGTGGTAATAATTCTTGCTTAAAAACCAAAAGAATTTTATTTATAAGACTAACTTGGTTTTCAATATAAGGTGGTAAACCAAATGCTGGGTTTGCCTTCTTCCTTTTCTTCCCTGTTTTTTTTTCTTAATTTTGTTTTTTTATTTTTTCTCTTCTGCTCCCACCATTATGAACATGCTATAGAATTGCCAAGGGAACAGGCTTATGATAGCAGAGATAATGAGAGGGAGGACAGTTGTCAACGGACGCTGAATTTTAAATTTTATTAAATTGTGAAAACATACTAATAGATGAAAGAAGATGGATAAAAGAGGGCTCAAGAAATTTCTACCAGATTGGAATAGTAGTGGAAATTAAAGATCGTTTGTCCAGAAATCACCTGAGAAGAGAAGGTCTGGATTTGGGATCCCCAGTTATCAGGATGGGAGAGAGAGGAATTTGACATGAAGAGTTTGTTCAAGCTGCATCTGCTGAGCAGCATCCCAGGTAGACACTGAATCCATATCCCTGTCTCAGAACAAAGGATTGGCAATTCAAGATGCATCTTTGGACAAAACCTAGAGAACTTTTGTGTACCCCCCCTCTCCAAATTGGATAAACTTTCCCGGAAGAACCAGGGTTGCTGGTGTGAGGTGGGTGGCTCTGAGCAGAACCTTGATTGAACTAGTTTTAGAGGAGCCCGAATGTGACCTCTGTGGTATAACTCTGCCTCTCCTCAGTCTGCCGGTCCACCCAGTTACAGAGTCCCCAAGCAGCCTTCCATCTACAGAGGAACCTGGCAAGAAGACACATGGCGACTCTTAATGGAGGGAATGGAGGCTGACGATCCTGGCTACTTGAAGAGGCTTAGCTACCAATACCTTGAAAAGTGAAGGAAACAAAACCTATCTGAAGACTGATGTGGTCTAAATACACTTCAAAGTGAAATGTGGCACGGGATTAGTGCCCTATGAGTCATCGGCAGGTTGAACATTGGTTCCTAGGCTGAGAACACTCATTTCCAGTGGCTTATGTGTCATGACCTCTGACTTGGGGGAAAGATGTAGCTTGACCTCTGCCCAGCACAAGTCCTTAGGGAGCAATATTTACTAGAACTGTAAATACTTGTTACCAATTTTTAACTTTAATGCTTACCTAGAGGCAAAGCTCACAAATCAACTGTCATTTCGAGACAGAACATAAATATTATTAATCTTGATAATGTGAAAGTCTGAGTTTAACTGAAGATGGGAGTCGGGGGTTGGAGAGATGGAGTTAAAGGCCTTGCTGACAGTACCTACCTCCAGGGTAAATGCTCAAGCTACAGTGCTCAACACTGGTGGAACAGCATGGTGTTTGGTTTTGTAAATGAAATTACTAGACATGTAACATTTTACAGAACTTTCAAAAACTGGAGAGAATATGATTGTGAAGGATTATCAATAAACTAAATTCTCAGAAGCAGTAAGTAATACCTAGGTGGAAATAATGCTGTTCTCATTAGATCTGTGAAGATCAGTCCAGGAAAATATGTAAATCATCAAAAGTGACTGGGATTCAGGATTGAAGCAGACCAAGAAGGGGTAGAGCAAAGTGCTTAAGAAGTCACTGCTGTTCACCGTGGGCTTCTCTGTCTTTTAACCATGTACACATGCCTCTTGGATTAAAATAAGAAAAGCGTAAGGATGCCTTCGACCTTCAGAGAGCATCTGATGTCACCGAACACACTGTAGCCATCTTAAGGAACAGTGTGGCCCAGCTGACAAAATCAGCAAAAATCTCAGATGATTTAGTTGATGTGATACGGACCTTGATGCTTGAGGATTATAAAAGATGTGTCAATAAACGAAGTGATGAATGAGAAAAAGTTTACATAAAGAGAAGCAATAAAGCTTATATGTCTAATTCATGTGTGATAAGGCAGATTAATGGTTTGATTTCTGTTCACATCATTAAATTTAAAGAGTTTTACCATAAATATTCCAAGTGCTAAGAATCTCAAAAGACATTGCTTTTCTAATGGGTATACATGCCTATGTTTTAAAAATATTGTAATCTGGAAATGAATTCTCACTTCATTGCACAGAAGCTTTGGTAGGAGATGAAGGATATATATGGCTATCAAATCAAATAACAGCTATCAAACTCAACCCCTCGGTGTCTTCCCCCAGTTACCACTCACACCGTGTCCTGTGCATATTGACCCAAGGAGCTGATCAGAACTTCTGCCTTCAACTCTTTTCAAGTTCCTGGCTCCTGGTCATTTTTGGTCCTTTTTGCCTGTCATAGCCATGGACTGTCCCCATGCTCCCTTTCCTCCATGAGTTGTAACTTTCTGGATTTGGAGTCTGAAAGGCTCACATTCCCTGCATCCTTGTGAAGGGACCCCCTCTTTTTATACACAATCAGAATACAAGTAATAGTATCCACTGACATTAGTGAACACCTGGTGGGTGAAAGTTGCTTTACTTTTATGTATTATTAAATGTTATGAGTCTAATTGGTCCGAGGGAGAAACAGCATCCAAGTGCTGAGTGTCTTTTTAAGAGTCATGTAATTGGTCAGAGACAGGGCTGATTTGGATCCAGATATCCCAAACCTGGGTCAAGTGTTTTCTTCAATACACAATAGCTTTCTTTCTGGATATTTCTAAGGCACCCATGTGTATGGATAATCACTCATTACTTCGTCTTAGCCATTATGAGCACCAGGGAGAGATATTTGCAAATTTTATGACTCTCAGTCACTCGGGTGAAATTATCTTGGAAAGTGGAACCAATTCATGTTATAAAGAAAAAAAAAATCCATGCTTCTTATTTTGTATAGGCAGGCAATTTGATGTGGTGGAAATTCGTGACTTGGAGTCACAAGGCCTTCCTTTGTGGTCTTGAGAAAGTCACTTAACTTCTCCGAATCTTTGTATTCTAAACTAGGAATACAAAGGTGACATGAAAATTACCCAAGACTATGGCAATCAAACACCTGTTCATTATGTCCTGCTCTCCTTCTGCCCATCTCTTCTTGTCTCTGAAAGTGAAGATACTATTTCTCCTGCAAGTGCTGTGAGTTCCACCTTGAGCTATTGTGCTTTTAATTATTTCTTCCTGTTCTCTTGTCTAGTTTTTGTGCAATTAAAATGCTTTCCCCTTGTGTGTCTTCTATGTTGTAACACTTGGAGGGCCTGATGTGGACCTGTAGAGATCAAGGGAAATCCAGGGGGGCTTGCTCCACGTCTCCTCCAGCTTCCCTATCTAGGACAGGTCTTTGTGTCCGCTCACACCTGACAGCCCCCGTGACATGAGTGAGTGCCTCTGTTCACTGTGCAGCATCTCTCTGCTTATCACCGACCGAACCAGCTGTCCCATCGCTCTCCCTGTCTTTACAGTCCCTGTGAGCAGACACTTGTTAACCTTGACAGTGTCACTTGCAGCAGCATTAGCCACTTGTGCTGTGTTCTTCAGCTTCTGTTTGCCGATTCTGCCCAGGAAGCAAAGAAGCCCACCTCCAAATCAACATTTCACATTAAGCCACAAAATTTCAGCAATGCAATTCTTTAACACTAGAGAGTGAGGATGGTAGCTTTTTCCTTGTAGAATTTCTCATGCTGAATTCAACATATTTTGGAATATTAACTTATATTGGTATTTCTTGAATGGCAAAATCTCTAAATTGTTGAATTTTAAAATTACTTCTTGATTTAGTCAGATTTTTTTTTTTCTTCTGTGACTAAGGATCTGACCAGAACAATTATAGAGAAGGAAAGTTTATTTGGGGGCTCATGGTTTCAGAGGTCTCAATTCACAGACAGCAGTCTTTATTCATCAGGGGTTGAGGTGAGGCAGGACATCATGGTAGAAGAGTATAGCAGAGGGAAGTAGATCACATGGTGATCAGGAAGCAGAGTGAGATGCCGCTTACCAAATACAAATATATGCCCCAAAGCCATGCCCCAATATCTACCTCCTCCACCCATACTCTATCACTTCAATTACCACTCAATTAATCCCTATCAGGCAATTAATTCACTAATTGGGTTAAGATTTTTATAACCCAGTCATTTCTCCTCTGAACCCTCTTGCATTTTCTCACATGTGAAATTTTGGAGGACACCTCACATCCAAACCAAAACATTCCACCCCTGGTCTCCCAAATCTCACAACCATCTCAGTGAAAAATACATTCAGTCCATTCCTGAGACACTCCCCATAGTCTCAACAGTCCTGAGATTGCTCAAAGTTCAAGTCCAAAGTCTTCTCTGAGGCTCAAGTCAATCTCGCATTGTGAGCTCCTATAAAATTAAAGGCAATTTACAAATATCTACTATATAAAGATACAGAGTTGGGCTGGGGATGTGGCTCAAGTGGTAACACGCTTACCTGACATGCGTGGGGCGCTGGGTTCGATCCTCAGCACCACATGAAAATAAAGATGTTGTGTCTACCGAAAACTAAAAAAAAAAAAAAAAATTAAAAATTCTCTCTCTCTCTCTCTTAAAAACTTTTACTTACAAAAATTAAGGACACAGAAAGAAGGGATGGGACAAAAGCAAGACTGAAATCCATCTAGGCAAACAGGTCCTGTGGTTCTGTATCCAGCGTCCGGAGACATGGCACAATGTCCTCTTCAAGGGGCTTGTGTTGCTCTGCTCCTGTGCCCTTGTAGGTTGTAGCCCTCGTAGGTTGTAGCCTTTCTGTTGGCTTGTCTCTGCTCAATTCCTGCAGCTTTCCCAAGACAATGTCCTAAGTGACTGGCATTTTTAAATTTTGGGGGTCTCCATGCAGCTTTGGCTTCCTCCTCACATCTCCATGCTTTACTCTTTCAGGGGCCGCCCGCAAGACCATGTTGCACCTTGCCTGGTCTCCCAGGACTTCCTTTGAAATCTTGGTGGAAGCCTCCATGACCCTTTAACTACAGCATCCTGCATTTCTGCAGAACCAGCAACACATGGTTGATGCCAAGGTCTGTTGCTATTTTGAGTTGAAGTCAAGCTTTCAGGTACCCTGACTGCAGCAGCCTCTGAGTATCTGGGTGGCTGAGCATGTTAAAAAATTCCTAGGCCCCCTTGTGCAGAAAGTATTCCCTACTGGCATCAAAAGAATTTTTACTTCTACTCCCTTGAGTTTGAGATGGGTGTGGTATTGCCAGCTCCTCCGATGCCCTCAAGCCACCTTTCTGGGCAAAGTCTTTAACATTTCTTTAGTGGCAGTAAAATCTTTAACAACTGCAACTTCCTTAGCCTCAGTTTTACTCTGACCTTCCAAGTCCAAGTTTTCCAAATCTTGCTGCTCTGCTTTCTACTCCTGATTATCACAGTAAATTTGATGAAGAGATGCTAGCAATACTCATGCTACCTCCTGAATGCCATGCTGCCTAGACATTTCTTACACCAGATTAAAAAGTTCATCGCTTTTAAAATCAGCCTCACAGAAAGTCTCAAGATACAGGAAAAATGCAGACCACTAATTAGCCAGAACCTAACAGGAACGGTCTGTAGTCCAATTACCAATAGTGTCCTCCCTTTCCTCTAAACCCTCTTGAGCCCTGTCTTCACTGTCCATAGTCCTATTGGCATTCTGGTCTTCTGAGCTCCCACCAGAAATGGCCATTAAGCTCTGCTTACAACAGCCTACAGCATTTCCAGCTTGCACTTCTAAAGATGTCAAAATTCCTCCAACCAATTCCAAAATGCTCCAAAACTTACGAAACACATGGTCCAGTTAGTCACAGCAACAGTCTCACTCTTGATACCAATTTCTGTTTTAATCAACTTTTTATTTATTTATTTTTTTCACGGCTGTGACTAAAGGATCTGATCAGAACAATTGTACAGGAGGAAAAGTATTTTGGGGAGCTCATAGTTTCAGAGGTATCAATCCACAGTCAGCAGACTCCATTTCTTGGGGATCAAAGTGAGGCAGAACATCATGGCAGAAAATTGTGGTTGGAGGGAAGCAGCTCACATGATGATCAGGAAGCAGAGAGAGAGAGAGTGCACTGGCCAGACACAATTATATACCCCAGAGCAGCACCCCAATTCTACCTCCTCCACCCACACTCTAACACTTCAGTTACCACTCAATTAATCCACCTCAGGGGATTAATTCACTGATTTAGTTAAGACACTTACAACCCAATCATTTCTCCTTTGAACTTTCTTGCATTCTCTCACATATGAGCTTTTGGCGGACACCTCACATCCAAACTAGAACACTTCTGAAGGATTGATGTTTCCTGTAATAGCATGGCTATGGGAATATAAATAAACATGTTAGTTGTAATATAATCTTAGGCCAACCTGAGCATGCAATAACATAATAAAATCTTCCATCTACCCCTTATGGTTTAGATAGAAGGTGTTGCCCAAAAGTTCACGTACGAGACACTGCAAGAAAGTTTAGAGGTGAAACGATCGGCTCATGTGGATTAACTGGGTGCTAACCACAGGCAGGTAGGTTGTGGTCAGAAGACATAGATGGCTGGGGTTTGTCTTTGGAATAGGTAATCTGCCTCTGGTAAGCAGAGCTCCCTGCTCTCAGGTTTTTGTTTCCATGTCCTGAGCTTCTTTGTTCCACCAAGCCCTTCTGCCATGATACTCTCCTCACCTCAGGGCCAGAGCTATAAAGTCAGACGTCTGTGGACTAATCAAATTCCAGTATGCTCCCACAATGCTTTCAGCTTTCTGAGGTCTGTCCTCATTTATGTTTAAGTCTTCACTTCTTGAGGGCAGCTGGGTCTTTTAAAGATAATCTCATTTGTTTTTCATGAATTTCAAGTTCTATCGGCAGACCTAATCATGGAGAAAGGCAGTGGTAGCTTCTGAGGCTGACTGGCTTATGTTCGTGGTTTCTCAGCTAGGATGCTACTTTCATTATTTATCTGTGACTTCCACATGTAACCTGCAGTGAGTTTCCCAGCGCTGAGCTGCATCATTTACTTCTAGGTACATGGAGAATTTCAAAGACCAAGATAGTCAATCACTTGGCCTCCCGGGAGTGCTGGGAGTTAAAAGCCTGTCCAGACATACAAGTTGCTTCCCCATGTTCTCCAAGGCAGGGTTAACAAAGAGGATTTGCCTTGAGTGAGGAAGAAAGAATCCTCTGGGTGACATTCTATCACTCATTATTATGCCCCTGGATCCCAGGAGCAGTCAGGAAGAGATGGGGAAATGTAGTGTTCACCACCTATTTGGACTGCTAAAAGGAAATGCTTTTATTTTATAGTTTCAGACTGTCTCCATCAACCTAAGTAAATGTCCCCAACTATTAGGTGAGATTGACATAAATAATTGGAATGAATTTATATTATATTTTTGTAATCAGGAATGTCTAAGAATAAGTGATTAACCCC
>NW_025999932.1:8037144-8038999 GCF_001458135.2 Marmota marmota marmota | reverse complement strand
CGCCATCCCCAGTACACTTTTTCTTTTGATTCGAACCTCAGCTCTCAGGCATTTGTGTTACCCAGGACATTGAAAGTGACTGGAATTACGTACTTTCTTTTTGTACTTGCACTTAGATTTTCCCTTTTCTAAGAATATAGGTAAAAAGATGATAATTATCTTGAAAATATAATAAGTAAATCTCTTCCTCCAAAGCCTTCAACAAAGACAAAAAAATAGTTTTTTAAATTTACTGTATTATGTCATATCATCAAAGAAAATAGGTTAAAAGGTGACTTTTAAGTGAGACATATACTCCCATTGATGAAGGTTATGACCTTTAGAAATATCTTTTGTAAATGCCCTTAGCTTGTTTCTGTGTAGCCGGCTGTTCTTGGTCCTATACCTTGGTCAAGCCACTCAGCTGTGGCCCTTTCTCCTGACATCAGAAAGCCTGAGTCGGGGCCTCTGTTCCTTGTGCCAGGAGAAAGGACTTAGCCCTCCACCTCAACTGCAGCGTATGCAAGAGTCGTCGTGAAACACTGCTGAAGCTGCCTGGGGAACACCGGCCACGGGGAATCTTCCCCCAGGACCACTGCAGAAGTGTTAGGCAAAATAAAAGTGAAGGAATAGGTGATTTGACTCCGATGCTTTTTTCTAAGTCAAGCTTCAACATTCCATCACTAGGTCACTTCCTTCTTCTTCTACCAGAGAAAAGGACTGGCCAGTTTTGAAGGTGTAGTACATAGTTTTTTGTTTCTTTTTCCCATGCAAGAGAGGATTGAAAGATATTTCCTATTGAAAGAGAAACGGGGAAACTCTAGTGCAGCAGCATGAAAACGTGGCTGGTTGCCACCACTGGCCATCGGGAGATGGCGATCCTTCCCTGTCCCAGCACCCCACCCAGGCCCATCCTGCCAGATTTGCAAGTAGTGCAGCTTTCACATGACGCATTGGAACCACTGAGGAACATGGGAGGGGACTTCAAATTTTGCATATTATTCTATGTGGCATTTATGAGTGAAAGCATTAACTGGAAGGAAAAATACAGTTCTCCAGAAACGTCACCCGCAATCATATTTTGGGGTCCCTCTCATATGAGGGAGGTCATTGTTAAAACCAAGTAAATCACATCAAAATAAAACAATAACAACAAAGCAACACAACTTCAACCCATGTATTATGATTTTTCCTTTAACAGTCGAAACACATTTTGGATTGAAAAGTATATTGACAAATTGGAAGCCATAGCTTGGTAAACATGATTTAGCAGGTTCTTTTGAAAGAACTTAAAATGCAGTTGAAGGGACCACAATCCTGAAAGACTGCTGGAAATTTCGCCTTGCACCCTGGCCTGAGAGGGCTGTAGCAGGCTCCATCTGTTCAGTGCACAGTTGAAAAGAGTCTGGGAGCTTACAGAGGTACAGAGGTATGAAGTTACCTGTGACGACAGTCTCTTTTGTGACAGCTGTTTAATTTTAACTGTGTTGTGTGGGCACAAAAAGGAAAAGATTTTTATAAATATTTAATAGACCTTTTTCCAGTTGAGACACCCACAAATATACATGACAGTAGCCATTAAAATCTATTTTCAATTCTATTTGGAATTCAACTGAACTCTAGGTATCCTTTGGTCTGATGTACACAGTGACACTGAGATGGCAAGTTCTAAGCAATAATCAGAGACGTGGGGTTTTGAGCTGAAAAGTTTTTAGGTGATTTACTGGCATTTCCTTATAAAAGGCCAATCAAAAGAAAATGAAAATGTGTTGTAAGGTGTGGAGTCACTAAGAGTGACTTGGAAAAAATGGCATTGTGTGTGTGTATGTATATATATATATATATATATATATATATATATATATATATATATATA
>NW_025999932.1:7901229-8036159 GCF_001458135.2 Marmota marmota marmota | reverse complement strand
TATATATATATATATATATATATATATATATATATATATATATATAAAAATTAAATATGGATGTGAAGTTACTGTGAACAGTGAGTGATGTTAGATGTCTTAAAATCAGGGTTGGTGGAGGAGGGGATCAGGTTAGATACTAATATGCATATTGCTGTATCATTGAGCAAATTAGTGAAATGGTTGAAAATCTAAGTTAAACTAGCTTAGGCAAACATTTTTTGGGGAAGCATTAGTTAAAGGATTAATCAGATGTGTCAGAGCCTGAGTCCCTGTTATGGTTTGAATACAATGTGTTCCCCCCAAACTCCTGGGCTAACATAGAAATACTCAGAAGTAGAGGTGAAATGATCAGATTATGAGAGCTGTAATCTAATCAGTCCTTTGTAGTTTGAATGAACTGACTGGATGGTACATGTGGTCAGGTAGGGGGTGGCTGAAGGAGGTGGGTCTCTGGGACAATGCCCTGGAAGGGTTCATCTGCCCTGCAGCCCTCTCCCCAACCCTGATTTCTTTTCACCATGAGGTGATCAGGTTCCCTCTGCTGCATCCTTTGGCCAACATGCTCCAACATGCCTCCCCTTGGGCCTGGAGCGATGGAATTGGCCAAGAAGGACTAAACCTCTGAAATGTTGAGCCAAAGTAAACTTTGTGGTCAGGTATTTTTCTCACAGTAAGGACAAGCTGTCCCTAAGGAGTGCTTCTTGGGGGGTGGGGGCTCACTCTCCAGTTCTCATTTGGTTTCTGTCTGTGTGTTGGCATCTTTTCTCAGTTTGAGTCTCCCCTGTGGTGAATAGAATCATGAGTACTTTACCATCCCCAACACTATAACCAGACAAAAATGGAACTCCTAATTTTTGTTTCTAAGTTCAAAAGATACAGGAAGAGTTAATGGGCTGAGATTGTATCAAGTTCATGTGTTAAGACCAATAACACATGGAAGATGGGTGCCATTAAAAGCCCAGCACAACCACTGAACCTTCCCTAAGTCCATCACTAAGGTCAAAGAGAGGAGGTTTTATAAAGAAGGTGGCTCCCAACCCAAACTCATGGACAAAGAAGGCTAAAGATAGCCCAGCAAAAGTGAGTGCTATTCCATTTTCAGTTAGCATTGGCTGAGCACTATCTCCAAAATGAATAGATAATTTTGATGCAGGCTTTATTTTTCCTATTAGTTCAAAGCTCCTTCTTATGGAAGATATATAAGAATTGGAGAAATGGAAAAAAAAGTCTCAAAATTTAAGAACATATTAAGAAATATTGACTAATTATAAATGGGGTACAAAGTGGTCAAATAATGAACAATCTGAACTCCTTCCTCTGACTATAATTGCATGATCAGGCCTTCATCCATGTGTATGGAACTTCAGGGTAGTAATGACACGTTGTAGGCTGAGATGAGCTGAGGTTTTCCGTGGTTGAGAACTTCCAGCTGTTCTCTCTTCTCTGGTACTGACCCACCAAGAACTGCTTCCAGGCAGATGACCAGGACTCACAGTAACAGCTGTTTTGGAGGCAAAAAAGACAGGATGACTTTAAAGACAATTAAGAATGGTTTTTATCTATAACTTAATTATGGAAGGAATATTTGAAGTTTATTGTTTAATAAAACATGTTTGATGAAGCAGAACATGCCCGCAATTCTGCTAATCAATAGCTTGCATAATTATATTCCTTCTTAATAGAGATCAAAGGGTTCATTCAATATTGTCCCCAGTATGGGACAAATGAAAAGGTATTTTTGACATACGGTTTGTTTTTTATTTTTTGCCTCAAATAAGTACCCCTTTCAGAAGACTTATTTTTCCATTGAATGAATAAATACTTTGCTGGTAGAACACTGTGTGCTCATAAATCTTGAGCATAATGTTGATATTTCAGTGATGATACTCACCGGTCGCACATAGAGGTGTGAGGCAGGTTCAATACCCAGCAAGTTACCGTAAGTGTGCTTTATTACTTGCATAGAGGCAGCAAGGTGCAACAGAAGCCTGGAATTCAACGTGAGCAGATCTGAGAAAGCTGCCAGGCACTGTAAGGGACAGACTTGCAGGGCCCATTTGTACCACAGGTAAAAAGACCCCAGAAGACAGCCCAGTCTTGGTTGCATACTTTGAGATCCGTGACTCACTGGGCTAAAGCAATGAAGCTATCCTGTTGTAGAGAGGAACTAGAATGCAGCCCATGCTGTTCCAATCAGTTCCCCTTATCTCAGGATGCTGCCTTCCCAGAACATCCTACAGTTATTCTTGAGAAATGTAAGCAAGAAGGGACTGGAGTGAACCCAAGACCACTCAGAGAGCTGACCAAAAGAATCTTATATAGACCAACTAGTGAGAAAGAAATTGCAGAATTATCATAAGGAAAAAGAGTTTTGTCTTGGACATGCATTCACCCATTCAATAAATATTTATGATACACCTGCCAAGTGCAAAGCTCTGGATTCATGCTGTAAGCAGAAAGATCCTGTGATGTGGCAGAGCACCTATTTTAGTGACACACATGTTCATGACTGTACAATACAGAAGGCTAAATGCTGTAATGCAGGTTACAGAAAGTGTCATGGGAAAACAGGACAGAGCAAAATGAAAACTGCTGATGTTTTTTTTCCCAAGATAATAACTTTTCAAAAAGAGATGCATGTCAATGAGATACTGCACACCTATGACTCACGACAGTAAAACATAGAAAATTTAAATTGTAACCAACTTCATGATTTTATGCACCTTCAGCAATCTAATCAAATAGAAATCTCATTGAATACTGAGAACAAAATGGAACCTAGACACTTAGGTGGATTTTCAACTTTTACATTTTTGTATGTGTCTTAATTCCTGCCACTTCTTGTTCTTGGAAAGTAAATTGCCAGTCTGTGACAAAGGCTTAAGCATATATTTCATGATTGCAGAGTAACTGTCCCGTATCACAGGGACTTCACTGATCATCCCAGTGGATTCAGAGCTTTCCTCTGGTTTTAAGCTTACCTGAATGGTTCCAACCACACTTTTTAGGAGCAGAGGCCACACTGTAACAGACACTCCACATGTCATCTGGCCATTGTTGAAAATGTATCAAGTGACTTTCAAGAATTATTCATTTGAAAAAGATTTTCTTTCTAATTAGATGGGAAGATAGAATGGAAAACAAGTTTAAATCAGAAATATTTGACACCATTGGTAAGCCTACATCAAAACATTATTTTTTAAATTTTTAAATTTTTCAATCTTTTCTTTATTAATCTATTATTTAGGACTGGAAGGCAGCCTATGAATAAGCATTTATAATTATATTTGCACCACCACCATATAAGAAAAAACCTAAGTAAAAGCTGGTAGAAAGAGAAGACAATTTTAGGTCTCTAATAAATTACTTACGCAATTAAAAAAAAAAAAAAGGAAATCCTTAGAGAAAGGGCTTCTCAAGACCTAGAACCATCCTTACATGCAATGTCAGCTGGACAATGAGTCTCGCAGAACTGCATGCTTACTCACGACATTTCAATTTTAAACTGAGGATAGATAATGGCAGTGATAATGAAGATAATGGTTTGTCTCCAGTGCTTTATTTTAAGTCTTATTCCTTTTAATGTGTATTAGTAATTGAATTTGTAATAATGCATATTACAATTGATATAGTCAGAAAAAAATCAATAAACATAAAATAGCAGAGCACTGAAAACGAGAATTTATGAAGAGTCAATTGAGCAAGTTGGTGATTGTTGAGGTCCTATCATACGCGTGTTATATTGCATTGCCTGTGGTACTACATTGCGTTATATGTAAGACAGCAGTGCGTGGTTGATGGTCAAAATGAAACCTGGCGGGATCGGATTGCTGCTTCTTTGGGTCAATCCCACGATGGAAAAAAGGTGCAGACCAACACTGCTCTCACCACTGTTTAGGTATCAGATACATGTTGTTTTAATTTAATTTTTTTTACAGAAATAGATGAAGTTCATTTTCAGGACTAGTGAACAAAAACTGTAGAAGAACTTATCTGGGGACAGAAAAGAAGCAGTAATGAGAGCTTCAGGGAAGCAGGGACAGCAGGAGCCTGGGATACTCAAGACATGGAAGGAAGAGAGCAGAGCTCACTGGAAACTCAGGGTGAGTGCAGGGTGGACTGGGGAGCCCTGCAGCTGGCTCTCTGGTGCTCTTGCAGCTGGTTCATTGGAAACCCAGGGTGAGTGTGGGGATGGATGGAGATGTCTGCAGCTGGCCCAGTGGACACCAGGGAGAGTGTGGGGATGGATGGAGATGTCTGCAGCTGGCTCAGTGGTGATGTCTACAGTTGGCCCAGTGGATGCACCAGGGTGTGTGTGGGGATGGACAGTGACGTTTGCAGCTGGCTCACTGGTGATCTTTCCAGTTGGCTCACAGGAAACGCAGGGGGACTGCAGGGATGTCTGAAGCTGGAGGTGGGGCGTGTGTGGCAGCAGCAGAGACACTTCTTTTCTGGCTCAGTGCCCTTTCTTGGGCTGTCTGCTCTCATAGAAGCCTGACACGAGAGCGAGAGCTAGGCTTCTTCCTGTAGGAGATAACTCCTCCCCAGCACCAAGAAACAGGCAAAATGCTTCAGTTTTATTCTTTGACCTTCAAATATAACCCACAAATAGAACTAAATTTTCTTAAATATATGAATCAATTCAACAATGAAACTAAATCCTTTTATTTAGTAATAATTCAGTTTTTCATTTTAGATCTCAATGGCCTGTCACAAAGGCCTGATTGCAGTCATCACTCAATGATTATTACAGTGTCCCCCTTTATGTCTGGGTCAGGTTTAATAAATGACTCTTCCTGTCATCTCTTTGTTTTATGTTCCAGAGCCACTACCTTTTTTTTTTTTTTTTTTGATACTCAATGGTTTCTTTTAAGCCATCATCTTAAGACCATTTAAAGATTTATATGATGGTGTGATTGCAATCTATTTGTTATGCTGATGTGATGATTTTTATACAACAGACATAGATCTGGGTGCCATGCAAAAGGCAAGAGGGTTTGAACTTGACTTTTCTCCTTACCGTTGGACAAAGCCTGATTTTGGTTAAATGCTGGTGCATTTTACCTTTGCAGTTATTATCAATGTGCCATGTAATTTTTATTTCAATTCAACTCTTGTGACTAACATTTAAAACAAACTAGGTATGTCCTTGACAGCAAGAATTTTCTTTCTTGTTATGGGAATCAATTTTGCTGACCCAATGTGGAAGAACATTGGATTGGCTACCAATTTTCTACTTTTGGAGATATCTATCTGTTGAGGGCCACAGCCAAGTCGGGATTAATTAATGCGAACTCTTCAGGAATTCCCGCGAGAGCTCAACTGGAACTCAACGGGAACTCCGTGAGAACTCAAAAGTCATCATCTTAATGGCTCGCTGGCGTCACTTCTCAACCTCTACTTCTGGCAAAAATGCCATGCGTCATCCCGACTCTGCTGTGGCCCTCAACATCTATCTATCTATCTATATATAAATAGATATAGATATAGATATATTTACAAATAATAAGTTATGAGTGAATAGATGTATGTTTAATTTTAAACATATGTGGAAACTAAAAATACCCACAGTTGAAAAGATTTTTTAAATGCAATATACCTAATTTCTTTCCTGACTGAAGAAAAGACAGCACAATTATATAGTCACTTTTGGTGACAAAATTATTACCTGTGCAACATTCAGGGAAATTTGATGACCCTTCATGAAGTGGAAGGTGGTTTAGATAACCTCCTCTCAGATTGTTTTGTAATATAAGTAGGAAAATGTCAAATAAGGAATATTATTTTGATTATTTTTTTAAATTTACAAACAAAGACTTACACTTTGCTATAAGACTGCATGCTGTTAAGGGCTGTTTTGGAGCAAACTGCTCTTTAATCTGGTTGAACAGGGGTGGGCCAGCCTATTCCAGAAAGTTCAGCTGAGGTCAACCTCCATTCATTGTGTATTTCCTGTGAGTCCGGCACCTCGTCAAGTGAAGGGAATAAAAGAAGAATAAGAAATGTCCGTGCTCAGGAGGCTAATAGTTTTGTCAGGGAAATGGAACTAGCGACAGAAATGTCTACAGCTAACGGAAACATGAAGGATGAGGGCCAAGGCGCCAGGTGGGATACGGGAAGGGCACCATTCACCTCCTCTGGAGGATCATTCAGCGAGGCCTGGGGGGAACTCTGGAGGAGGAAACCTGAGCCACACCTGGAAGCTGACAAATAGGTTCAGGCACAGAGGAAGAGTGCATGGCAGAGGCCCAGAGCCTGCAGCAGGGGCCCCTGGGAGGGAAAGGACATTGCTCTTGGAATTGGAATCCTGAGGGCGGAAGTAGTTGATGAGGGTCAGCCGAGGAGGCTCCCCTGTGCTGTGGGAGCAGCTGATGAAATCCGTGGAGGTGGTGATGATGGGATTCGCATTTTCAATACGGCCTGTTGCTGGTGGTTTTGTGAAAGCCAAGCGTCAAAGGGCAAAATGTAGATTAAGGTCCGTCCAGGTGAAGAAGGTTTGGGTTTTGGCAGCATAGTGAGGGAAGAGCTAGTAGGATTTCTTTTAAAAATTAGGTGGTAAGATCAGCAAATCCTGATGATAGATGAGATGTCAGGTAAGGGAGCGGAATAATAATAATAATAGCCAATATTAATTGCATTTTTTAAAACTCCAGCTTAAGTGAGATGGAGAGAAGACATATTTTTATTCTCTCATTTTCTTATTCGTTTGTTGTGTCCTTCAGCACTGAAGATCTAGAAAGAGGAACAGATAAATGAGGCAATGATTACAATACATTTAAAGTTATGGTGCTTTTATTCTTGGGTGGTTTAAGATCTCAGAGTGGTAAGTCTTAACTAACGGCTGCTTCAGACTGCTCTACATAAGGGTCTCATTTATAAGTAAACACATGGCTATGTTATGTGATGGTGGGCTTTTGCCCCATCAAATCCCATAGGTAGTTGTCATTATTTAAATGGAAAACAATCCATTGTTGATAAGAGCTGAAATAAATGTTCGTCTAGAGGTGACCTATCTGCAAAAGTTTCACACTGACTTCCTTTTTCTCAACCCTCACACAAGCCTGCCTGCACACATGCCTGTGAGATTTGTCTTTGTCACCATGTCCCATCAGACATTTGAGGAGTTTCATCAATGTCAGCCGAGAGCCATTTGTAACATTGAATGAGTACAACTTTGAAGCTATACCTCATGTAATTCAGTTTTCGCCAAGCTGGAAATGTGCACGGGATAGATGGCAGAGCACTATTATGGGATGCACAGGGTGACTGCAAACAGGGCAGGGAAGAAATTCTCTAAGGACACCCTGGCAGCTGATTGCCTGCAGTGCAATGCAGCCCTTGCTTGTTCTGAAATAAAAGCTGCAAACAGATCAACCCTGGGCATAGTAATCAGTGCTGGGGCAATAAAGAGTTGCTACGCTGCAAAGTGCAGTCATGACTGGGCTATTGTGTGTAGACTTCAGGATGAAGTCTATTTCTTCTTGACTGTGACTATATTAAAAATCTTAATGCAATGACTTCTGTTTAAATTAGTGTTTTGAAAGGCTTCCTGAATTTTCTGACAATTTTTTTTGTTTGTTGGTAAGATGGAAAGAATTCCTTTAGTTAAGGCAGTCTGTAGTTAGAGCATGATTGAAATCATCATAGTTTCTTAGAGGCGTTTGGGGTCCTGAGCTAATTTTCAAGTGTAATTTTACATTACTGTATAAATGATAAAAATAAGCCCTGGGCAGAAAAGGAGAAATAATGAAAACATTTTCTTTTTTCTCTAGAAGTTTTGAGATAGCACTGTTTGGTTAGACCAGAAAATTAAGTAAATAATACAGGACAGAAATAACAGGCACAGCTCTGTGTTTGCAGTGACCCTGTGTCAGCCTCAGGTGAGCTCTTACCATCCCTGGAGTTGCCCTGCAGGGGGACTGGGGGATCCTTGCTCCTTCCAGTCTCTGTCAATCTCTAGCTCTGAGATTATGGTCATTTCTCATAGTCTCTGGGGCTCATTTCTTCCATCTGTAAAGTGGGGATGGCCATAGGATGATAAGGATTAAATTCGTTAATCTGTGTGCTTAGACATAATAAGTGCTACCTAAGTGTTTACTGTTATTCCTTTAGAGGAAATGAAGGGGGTTCATACATTTGATTTTTCCATTTAGCTCTAGAGTTTTAGCAGCATTCTATAGAGCAGATTTCATCTGCTGGTTCTAAAAAGCAGAAAATTCCATATTGTGCCAGAATGATCACTTATGTGTGCATAAGTGATCCAGAGAAGATTAAACTCTTATAAATAATTAAATAAATAAATAAACAAAGTCGTTACTGAGACTGTGAACTTCCAGAAACCCAAGAAGGGGATTTATTCACTTGCTTTGAGATGAACTCTGCAACATGCATTTCAGTTGAAAATGAGACATTTTAGTGTTAGAAAGTATCATGCAATGGTGACTTTTAATACAAACCTCATCATTTCTTTTTCAATGACGAAAAATTCCTTGGCAGAAATGCCTGTGTACCATTTTATTTTGAGTTTTATCTTCTGGTATAAAAGTCGTGAGTGCTACCAATACAATCACAGAGCATTTTAATAACCGAAAGAAAAACAAAGAGTGGTTGAGCTAGCCATTAATATTGTGTCTGTGTTCACTCATTTATTTTCTCCTAAAAACAAATAATCCATTTTAGAGCCTGTGGCTACCTGACCAAAGGGATTCATTACCCCATGATTATTACAGGAATTTGGACAGCTCCATAAATCCAAATGCTGAAATGTGTCATAACATGAAAGCTATTTCAGGAGCTAGGGATTATTTTTCTGTACACAGTGTCTGTATTTTAGGACCAGCGTTTACAATGGTCATTTAGGAATGTAGATCTTCATTGGTGATGTCCATAAGGAAAATGAAAAAAGGTTCTGTTATCACCCAATCACCCCACAGATGAACAGAGAAATTGTCTTCGGTAAATGAAATTATTAGAATGGTGTCTTATATTTTTACTTTATTTCTCTGTCTGCTCTTTTATGATTTTTAATGGAGAGGACCAAATTGGGACAAGAAAGCAAAACACTAAATTTAAGACTTGTTTCTAGTCTCCATTTCAAAGGAGTCTGGATTTAATGGAAACATTTTATTAGGTCCTTTTTTTAAAAATCCATTTTGGATTTTATATTATTTTGATAAACTGCAGTTTCAACTTTTATAATAACCAGGTTCTGATTTTCATCCTTGTGGTAAGAGGATAAATGTTTAGAGAGCAAAGATCTGCGTATTTTAAAAAGAGACTTTAGAAGATGAAAATAACTTTTTTGTTTATTATAAAGAATAATAAATGGTTTTGGACTTCAGATTCTAAATGAAGTGGCAATTTCCCATTGTCCTGTGACTTAGTCTGCTTTGAGGCTATCACTATTACAATATTTTCTACTTTATCCATGTCTAAACAAGAACTCTCCTCCCTCTACCCCTTAGACATAAACATGGAACCACAGACTCCTCATATGAAGCAATTATCACAGTTGCAAGTTCATTTTTTAATTATGCTATAATTATCCACTTTGCTTATTAAAATATAAAGGTCCATGGGTAGAGAGTTGTGTCCCATTTTGTTAACTATTATAACTCAACACCTAACACACACATATACACACACACATATACACATACACACACACACACCTACACATGAAACATTCTTAAAACAATGATTGACAATAAAATGCTTCATGCCCTAATAATTGATGGAATTTCTTGCAACCTCTCCATCAAATGTTTAAAATCCTATAAGGTACTTCCCAAGTTGGATAGTAAAGTGGCATAAAAGAATAAATCCTACTTCACAGAGGTTACATATATATTTAAAATCCTTCTCAAATTGTTATAAGGAATGGCTGTGTGTTTATAAGAGGGCAGGGCTAAAATATAGCAAAAGGTTTCTTCCTAATGGGCACACATAATTATTTAAAGCATTAATGTCCTACTCATAGTATAACCTGTTGGTTTGACATTTCACCACCTTCAAAGTCATTGTCTTTTTGAAAGGCTTTGAGGTTACCCACTTCCAATCTCCTCTGTCTCTCAGCTCTCCGTGATAACAGGGTGGTGAAGATTAGTGTTTTATGCTTCCCGTGTGCAAATATATTGAACCTGCCACGATGGAAAAGACACATGAGCCTAAGGAAGCTTTTCCAAGCTCAAGCCGTTAGCAAATGGCACTGGTTGTAATAACGTTGCTTTTCTGCACTGTCCTATGACATTGAATGGTCGTCTTCTTTACCCTCTATTTTGGTGCTTCTGGAAATTCTTTAAGAGGGCTGCATATTTAGAGAACAAAGCTGAATTTCTTTGAAGTAATTTAGTTGTTGGACTCAGATGTATTTTTACTGTTATTTGGCAAGAAGACAGTGTAGTTATGATCTAAAACTCTTTGTATGCTTGTCCAGGATTTGCCTTTACTGCTTCCATTATGAGTTCTATTTACCTGCAAGTTGTTACTTGCAAATCTTTTTAAGTGTTTACATTTTAGTTTTAAAACATTTTTATATTTTAAGATCTCATCCAAGAGTGGGGTTTATAAAAGCGAGGGGCCAGCTTCAGAATCACACCTAGGAATAGAGCACACTGCAGCGAAATCTCAAGTCCTCGGGGCATATAACTGTGTGTCTTCAGAGTCACTCTTCCTATTGAGTGTGATCCTTCAGCCAAGGGGTCTTACAATGACAGCCCTGCAGGGAGAAGGACAGAACCACTCTGCAGTGACATTTGCTTCAATGTCCCCCTACACCCATGAATTTGCATTCTTCACAGTGAACTTCTCAGGTGGTGGAGGGAGGAGGCTCAGTCCCTCATTCCTCCCTGAAGCTTTTTATAATAGTATTAGCACTCTCTGCTTCCTTATGGTGCTGAGATGGAGCCACCCGTCTGTTGCCATGCTGGGCCCCATGACAGCCCAAGAACATTCCAGTATGCATGGAGAGGGGCAGGGAGCGTGGGGAGCCTGTTTGTCATTCAACATCTGTTAAGCATTTAGGATAGTCAGCGCCTGCCCCCCTGGAATCCTACAGACAGCAATATCCACTTTTGATGCCTGATGTCTGGGAATCAAGGCCCTGAAATGTTGGTACGAAATTTCTATTTCACTGTTGACTTACATTTGTAACTAGGAGAACAGTACAGTATTTATAACGTCAACTGTTGAGCATAACAAAAATAGGAAGAGCAGTAACAACAAGTAATACTTAGCAAATAGCTGCTGAGGACACGTGCGGTAGGTGAGCTGTATGGACTCAGCTGATACACAGGAACTTAGGTACTTGATAAGTGCTATTATTGTTATTATTATCAGACTACGTGGCTTCTCCAACTTGTATATATTTTGCATAAGAGCTTATGTTTGCAATCTTCAGTTCCTACTTGTCCTTCAACCCATGACTATTGTCATATTTTTGGTGTTTTTAAACTCGCATACAAAATTCACTGTTTTTCAGGGTCCAGGTACTATGTTGCCTTCTCTGCAATGATACCTTGTCTCCATAAGAAAATAAAATTCTTTGCATTTCTCATCCCCTCTGCATTTGTTTGTGTTTGCTCTGTCTCAGAGAGTGTGACCCAGTCACACTGTGGCCTAGACACAGGGAAGTATGGTGCCTTGGAGTTGTCACTATCCCTCATCTCTAGGGTCATGCTGTTCACAAAGCAGCTCTTCTTTAAACAAAAATAATGAATAGATTAATTTTCAAAATCCTGGAGACCTCCTAGATAGTTTGTTCCTATCTACAAGGAAAACTAAAGGAGGAAGAGCTATGTCAACAGAGAAGCTACTGGGTAGTTTAATGATGGCCAAAGAGAAGCCTACAAGAGGGTTAAAGGCAGAGGCTGAGCTCCAATGTTGTATTTTAAATGAGGCCTGAGATTGACTTTGACAGTTGTGTTCTGTGACTAAATGTCATAGATTGCTGCTACCATGATGCAATTGAGTGACACATGGGCATGTTTCATTCTGCACACAAAAATACCTCCCCACACTTCCCACTGGGGTAAGCTGCATCATTGAATGTTTGTTCCTTTGTTTAAGAGATTATTTTCAATAAGTGCAAATACCCAGGGTGGAGGGAGCCTTTAGAGGGAGGAGTCATGTATTTTATATATGTGATACATATTATATGTGCATATGCATGCTTGTGAACCTTTGCGTGTGCACCTACCTACCTACCCACCTACCTACCCCTCCTTATCTCAATATTTACCATGGTTTATATACAACAAAGAAACAGAAAAACAAAGTAAAAGTGGGACAAATGGGGACATAAAAATAAATCAAAATCATGGATTTAATTACTCAAGGTCTTCAAAATTATCGAAATACCTCCTGAGGGTTTTTTCCATTAAAAAATAATAAAACATCGTGAGGCAATTAACACCATTCTTGACAAGTTCCCATGAGGCCAACACTGTGCATGGCTGGACTGACCTTTGAGGGGAACTCCAGATGGACTGACAAGGTCAGAGCCAGAGGCACTCACTCAAAAGCAGTTCTGTAGGGGGCCATAGGACTTTCCAGAGGGTCCACAGTCTTTGCTGATCCTCTGTTTGTACACTACCCTTTTTGTTAAGAAATACCTGGAACAATGTGTAGAACAGATGTCCTTGGAGAAAACCATCTTGCCTGAATTCTGAAGAGTTAGTACCCACTCACATTGATCTGGAAGGAAATGGGCCATGAGAAGAGCTACTCAGTTGGGAGGATGAGGAAAACTCACCAAGGTCATGGTCAGTCAGGAACTTACAATTGTCTGAGATAATATCATAGCTAGTTTTTAACAATTAAGGTCAAGATTCTTCTTAAGTGAATATTTTAAGTTAGTTCTAGTGACTAGATAAACAAATGGCAGAAATACAAAGATTTTCATCTATATGGTGTGTATAAATTAGTTTTTCCCTGAAAATACTTTAAGGCCCATACTAACTGATATTCCTCACGGCTACACTAAATGTCCCAATGCTACCTTGAAAAATTTATACAACATTAGCAAAATGTTACCCCATTAAATGGGTTATTATTTATAATCTCTCTGAAAAGAGCAATGTCCAGCAGTAATTTCATTCTTAGAGTACTTGATGTTTATTTTTATTTGTAATTAATTGCATAGCAGGATAACTCATATATTCTGAACCTTATGATTATAAATAATAAAATATAATAAATATGTATAATATATGATACAACAGTTTATTTTCTGCAGCAGGGGCAGTTTATACACATTTACTGGCAGTATCAGATTAAGAATCTAGTTTTGGTTCTGATGTATTTCATCATATTTAGTCATGCATAGATTCAACAAATATATATTGCAAAAATATTACAGATGAGTTCCTATTCCATTTGCCAAACAGACACTGTGAGAAAACTAACAAGAGAAATAGAGAAGCACATTTTGGGTCTGCTCTTTGCTTAAGTAAATAATGGCCTGAATGTCACAGTCTTGGTGTTTGTTCTTTACTCACTGAAATATTTGCTCAGGCACTGGGCTAAGTGCCAGAGTCACAATGGAATATAAGAAAGACAGAAGTCCTGCCACCTGGTGGGGGCAGGAAAACCTCAGCTAAGTAAATGTAATTGCACACCCAATCCCCAATGCATGCAACTGTTAGGGAGGATGTCTCTATTGGAAATGAAGGGGTGGTGGTAATGTGTTACTGCTAGGGAAAGGAGATTGGGAACTTCCCGACACTTTTGAGGCTGAGAGGGGTAGAGCCATGTGGACAGCTGAGGGAATGTCCAGGAAGAGGGCAGAGCAGGTGTGAGGCCAGCCTGGCTGGAGCCGGTAACTGAGAAATGTGGTCCAGGATCTGCTGGGAAGGTGGTGTGTGCTGCGGCCCTGGTTGAATTTTCTTCATTTCTAGTCCATGATTTTCCCTGAAATAAGGGCCATGAATTGAAAAAGGTCAAAGTAGAAAGTTCAGGGCAAGAGAAAGAAGAGGTGGGTGGCTCAGTTATCAAGATGTGTCATTAGCTCAGGAAGGAGTCCGAAGCGCCCTGGACTATGGGGATGGCACGGATACAGCTGGAGATGCCCTCCAGGTGTCTGTTGAGCACAGCACGAACAGGATTAATAAAGGACTGTGTGTGGGCGATGAGGAGAAAGAAGGAATTAAGGGTGCCAACATGCTTTTAGCAACAGATTGAATGGCCATGCATGTGGGTGGGTGCAGAAGCCACCTTAGCCATATGGAAGAGAAACAGGTGTGGGGTGATGACAGGATTGATCTTCCCTAATATTCCAGATCCATGTTAGCTTGCATACCACCAGTCTAACGTAGTGACACAGGACTGGGAGACCTGCCTTGGTGAATGGAATGAGAATGAGACTCTGTCACTTCTGGGCAGAAGCTTGAGGAGCTGGTGAGAACTTCCAACACTTTCTTTTCTCCGTGAATAATCTGCTGGATATGAAGTTCTGGAAATTTTATAAGAAACTTAAACTGGAACAGAGGTGTAGCAGTCAGCAGCTGTCCAACAACAACAGAGAGAACAATGGGAAAGTCAGAGGTTGGTAGAGGATGGAAGCAGAGAAGACAGGGATTCAGCTCTAGGAAAGCCCCACATTTCCACTAGCATAGAAAGGCTGGGAGGGTACAGCTCAGCGCAGCAGTGGAAGAAAACCTGGGGGAGACGGTGTCTGGTCTGTGAGGGTGGCCGCAGAGGGCCACGCACCAGGCAGCTTCAATGCAGGAAGTTCTTTCTCACGTGGTAGAAACTGAAAATCCGAGGTCAAGGTGGCAGCATGGTTGGTTTCTGGTGATGCTTTTCTTTCTAGCTTGCAGTTACTTGTTTGTCTTCACGTGGCTTTTCCTCTGAAACCAGGAGAGGGAGAAGGACAGAGGAAGAGAGAGAACGTTCTGGTATCTCTTCTTCTAAGGACACTAACCTTACTTGGTCAAGCCTCACCTTTATGATCTTATTTAACTTTAATTAATTCCTTAGAGACCCCATCTGCAAATATTGGGTTTCAACATATGAATTTGGGTGAGGGATACAAATGTGCAGCCCATAATAGATGGTATAAAGAAAGTCTTAATAATAAGGCATTTTAGAACACAGAGAGTAGTCAGCTATTTCAGTTGCTTCCCGTATGTAGCAGAACTGGAAGGATCTACTGGATTTAAAATGTATAGGTGATCAATGACCTTGGCATAATCAGGTCGACTGGAGTAACATGGGTAAACTCCAGACTGAACGACTGAGTCGTAAGTTGAAACTCAAGAGGAGATCCTAGTAGCAGCATTTAAAAATGTGGCCCTTTGGAGAAGCAGAGGCATCTGAGAGTATGTGGAGAAGAATTAAATCAAGGGAAGATTGTTTCTTTCTGTTTTCTCTTTCTTTAATTTAATGGCCGGCACAGAGCCTGCTTGTGTGAAGAAAAAGTTTCAATCACAAGAGATGCTTTGTGAGTTTGGGAGAAAGAAGGTTCACTTTAGGAAAGCCCTTGAAAGAGTGAGCTGGCTTGATTCTCCTCTGGCTGAGAAAAGAAGGCTGCTTCCTCTGGTTTTGCATTTGGAAAGAGACAGGCATGGAAGTGCGGGAACAGGGACATTTTCTCCATGAAGTGCCGGGTGATGCACAGGTACAGACTCAAGTTTCACCATGGATAAAAGCTTGTTAAGGCAGGGTCATAAATGTAACCATTGTAACAAAATATGCATAGTTTTCTAATGCTGAAGATGTTTCAAAGAGATGAGAGAGAGAGAAGGAAAGAGAGAGAGAGAGAGAGAGAGAGTCATGATTTTACCTATGGGGCTCAGAAATGCATTTGGACTCTTGGCCATGTTGACTCACCTTTTGTGTGAAATTACCAGCTGTTTTTAGCTGTGTAGTCATGTGGACGTGGAGAAGTGGGATGATCATTAGATTAATGAATGCTTTTTATTTTCCAAGTGATTGTGAGGGAGAGACCGAGACGGGAGGGGGACAGACAGACACTATAATGGTAGACCATGAATTCCATTCCAAAGAAGATATAAATATGATAAGAGAAGAATAAAGAGAGGTGGAAATGGAGACTTCAGTGCATGGGAGGTTAACGGGTTAACAAGTTATTTTCATGGACACACTTATACAAGAGATATTAGGGATAGAAACTAATGTGAAGAGTGGATCTTTGAGATAGAGCTCTTGGCACATAGGACAAACACCAAGTATTTCTCAGATGTAAACTTTGGTTGATTAACAAATAAATTAACAGATCTATAATCACGAGGTGGGACAAAAATGACATTTTCACAGGTAGAGTAATCCAAGGGTTTACCTGCTTATGAAATTAACAGTTTCCTGAAGAAGCAAATACTATTTTCAAAGTAATATTTTTCTGCTTAAATATTTAAAGCAACATTGTAATATAACAGGCATCAGCCACACATAAAATAGTTGCAATATATGAAAATGGAAGTTGTTGATTTTTTTTGAAGACCTGGTTTCCAGACCTCCACCACTAAATTAAAATGACTTATTTGTCAAGTAACTGTTTCTTCAAAACTACATTGATTATGGAAGTTACCAGACCAACTGAGATTCTCCTCCAGGGTTGTAGAAACTTAATAAACTTAAATTTCAAAGGTCTTGGTTGGATACTTCCAAATTCTGTTTTACATGGCACTTTATTAATCTTCTAAGGATTTGTTGGCTCAGTAGTCAACAAGTCAAGCTAGGTGTTAGGAAATTTCTGTCTGTGTGAGCAATTTAAAACTGATTATAAACTAGTTTCAATCTGCTATTGGGAAAAATGGGAGGAAAAAGTCACACTTGACAACCTAAGACTGATCAAAAAGTGCTCAGTCTCCATGGGTCCCCAGAGAGGTGAAAACGCCCTCCTTCATTGGTCCTCTTGGCTGCCCTTGTTCTTAGGTATTCTTCCATGAGTGTCTTGGGACCTGGCTCTACCTTACCTCGGATCACTGGATCTGAGAGCTGCAGACACACCTGCTGATAAGGATGGTTTTAGGAAGGTTCTGCTTTGGCTCAGAAGAAACTGCTTGGCAGATGCTGGACATGCCACCCCAGGGTGACTCCCATCCTCTTGTAAGGCATACTTAACTATGCAGTTGACGGGAGCCCATCTTAGAGGTGGCAGGTTCCTTAGAATATACTTGGAAGTCTCCTTTTCTGGCTTGAGAGGCTTTGGAGTTAAGAATTATATTGTTGAAAGACCCTGTGAAATGTTCTAAAATGTCGTATTTTGAGAAATCTGGATCTTAGTATAAATATTTGTTTATCTCTCTCTCTCTCTCTCTCTCTCTTTTTTTTTTTTTTTAATGGGCTTGGGATGTAGCTCAGTGGTAGAGAGCTTGCCTAGTATGTGTAATACCCTGGGCTCAGTTCCCAATACCGGTAGAAAAAAATATCTATATCTGTATACACACCCATGTATTTGCTACTCTTTCTTCCTTTCTTACATTGATAGATGTGGAAATGGGCGGCTCAGCTTTATCTTTGTCAGCCGTTGGGAGACTGTCTGGAGCTGTCTGGTGCAAGTGGGGGGAATATTCTTCTTGACAAATTTGATTCCATCTGTTGGCAAGAAGGAGGTAGCTGGTATGTCCTCATACTTATACTCCTCCTGCAAAGGTGCATGGTACCTTGAAGCACAAGGGCTCTGTTCCATGACCTTTTAAACTGATACGGTGTATCTACTCCACAGAAGAGCTAACTTTCATGATGGACTGAACTACAATGTTTTCTATAGTCTGATGAAACAGGAGTTGTTTGAAGAAACAATGGAATGATTACAGCCATTGCTGCCAGTCACCTCTAGACAAGTATCAAAAAACTGCTTGACAAATTTTGTGTTTCTTTACACTGCATGATGTTTTTGTATGTATGAAAACTGAAATCATGTCAGACATTTTAGTTTCTGTTTCATAGAAAGTATAATTATCAATTTAATGGATTTTATAGGAAAACTTTTTTTAAAAATAGAATGATTTTTTCCCAGAAAATATTTGAAATAGACATGTGAATTAAAAGATTTTCAACAAATTCATGTATAATCTTATAATGAAGGTATTGTATTGTATTGAATATAATAAGGCAAAATAATTTTGGCTATATCTCTATTCTTGGAGTCAGTACCATTGATAACATTACAGGTATAACCAATGTGTCTTACCCTTCTAGAAGTCAGAACTAGGGAGACATTTCCCTTTCACCCTGGGAATCAGCGGCCCGATGTTGATCAACACACACTTCCGTACTAAGGAAACTCTCTCTGTTATGTAGAGGGAGGCATGGAGAAGAGGAAGTACATGGATCAACTTCTCAACATTGCTGAGGGTATTTTCATTTCCTGATCCAGATGTATCACTGGCACTCACTGAAAAATTAAAATATAAGTGAAAATTTTCTTTCTGCATTGAGTATAGGGCTTGAATTCACTATCACTGCATGGCTTAGGAAACTCCAGACCAACAATTAGTTTAAATGATTTCTGAGTTGGTGGTGCCCTGGGACATCCAATAGCTGGATGTGTTAGCAGAATGCATCTCAGCCAGGTGGCCCAAAGATTACCATGGAGTGAAGTTATCATCCTAAAATATACAATGCATGACTGAAGGACCCACCGTAAGTGAGACCAGAGGAAACTAAACTGCAGACTACCATCAACAAAAAGATCAGAAAGAATAAAGTACTGTAAGGCACAGACATAGACAGCTGTTTAAAGAAAGAAGTAAAATGTGGAGTATAAAAGATGTTCCAGGACAGGAAACTAATAAACATTTTGAGTAGATTTGCAAAGGAACTAAGTTGAGATTTGAAAAATAAAAATACAAGAGTTAAAAAAAAAACTAGAAATCAAATAGAAATACTTAAAAATATTTAGTAAAGGAACAACACAATAAACCCAAAGGCAGAAGAAAGAAGGAAGCGAAGTTGTTCCTATAGAGCATTTTTTGGTAGTAGCAGGGCATGAGTGTGGCTCCAAGACAAACATTGCTCCTGGTTTGCCTGAATCGTGTCTCAATGTATGTCCAATGTCCTCATGCAATCATTAGTAATGTACTCTTTAATTTTCAAAATTAGGAAAAGAAAAGTACTATCTGGAAAAAAATAATACAAGGGAGAAGGACAGCTGAGGGAGGGCGTGGAGGATTGTGGCTCTGGGAGGTGAAGGGATGCGCTGCTATCTCGTGCCTGCAGGGTTGTGCCTCCTTGGGAGCCCAGAGTGGAATCTAGAGCAGGAGCCCATTGCTATAGAGTACAGCCCCTGGGCCTGTGTTCATCCTCAGGTAGCTCCGAAAAGGTGGTCAACTAAGCATGGCTGGACTGAGGGTCCAAGGTGTCTCGTGGCTATGACCTGGGAGGTACGAGGGGTAGAGGCAGGGGAGGAAGGGTACTGGACACTGCAGGTATGGAAGGGTAAGAGGCAGCTGATCTGAGCAACCATGTCATCACTGCTATGATGGCCACTAATATACAAGATGGCCAATAACACGCAAGCAGAGGCAGAGGCCACAGGCCTCACAAATCCCTGTGTCAGAATTGATGTGGGGACAAGAGAAAAATGACATCACCTCACACACACCTGGAAACTATGCATTCTACTTGATGTTCCTTCTCTCTCTCCCTCTTTCTGCTCCTTCTCTCCAAATCAGCAGCTGATTGATGGTATAGGAAAAAAAAAAACACAATTTGGATTGAATTAGAAGTCCCAGAATTAGAAGAAAATATATTTTCTTAGTTAAGTACATATCTTCCAGAGGACCTAATCCTAGGGTCCACTATTTACCATTTTAAAGAATGAAAGTAAACACTACTGAATGGACGGTGTTTTATTAACCATTAGCCAAGTTAGAAAGGAGAAAACATTTTAAAGACCACCTTTTAGAGTGCTAAAATATATAGACTTTTACAAAGGAATAGAAGTGGTTTGTGTAAAGCCTGAAAATATCAAAAAGTAGACTAATAAAACATATTAAGATGATCTAACACAAAGTTTCTCAGTCTGGGAACTAATAGAATCTTGCCAAATAAAAGAGGGGGGAAAATGGAGACACCTAATCCCGTCAATCTTCCTGTCCATCAATGGAGAAGAATTTGGATGGGAGGAAGCATTCTCTGGGAAGTGCTCAGAGGAAGCAGCTCTGGGCAGAAAGCTGGATGGAGAGTTGATCAAATTACTTAGACTAAAAACCATGAAAGGAATTTCACACTGTGTCTGGCTAAGAAAACAGTTTTATCAAGTGCGTGATCTTAAGTGTGCTGAGATAGTTTTTCTGTTCTTTTCACTGTCTTGCTTCAGTGGGTGTGCTGCCTGCATTGGTGAAAGGCATCACCCTTGACAGTTCCTTAAGTGCAGGAAGAACAATGCGTGGCATTAGCGTGTTGAGTGCTGAGTCTGGGAAGACACTGAGAGAGCTAAGCTTTGGAGTTAGCCAGTGTTTCTAAAATGTGCATTTCTGTTTACTTTCCCATGGTGGTTTTAACTTTCATGATTTTCTTCTTCCTTTTTTTCTTTTCTTTTTATTTGAGACAGTTAAAGTCAGAGGTCCTGAAACTGACATTTATACCCCATACAGTACCCAGAATAGGAATGCGTTCAAAGCAAAATGTATATTAGCATGTGTGCATCCCCTGCCCCTAGGGATGGGGTGAATAATATGTTAGGTCTTCAAGGTTGCTTATGACTAAACCTGCTTTAAACACAGTTTTGGGGGTGTGTTTCCTTTAGCTGCACTTTGGCTAGAAGCTCCTTTGCCTCCTGACCTTCTCTGTTGCTTAAAACCCATCTATTTTCTCCCCATCTGCAAGTAGAGCCATTGTGCTCTAAGTATTCACAAAAAGCTAAGGGGGTGAGAATGTCATTTCTGACCCTGGACCTTTGGACACAATGGACAATGTGGGAGGCAATTTCAGGACAGGGAAATATTCATCCTGATCAACAGGCCAGGTCTTTGCTGGCCAGCACCTGGGAGATATCTGCATTGACCTTGACCTTCAAAAGGAGCTTCCTTCCCATCTTAGCTGGAGACCCACTTGCTGAGAATGAGTCTAACCGGATAATGTTAGGGCTTTTCTTCTGAGATATTAGGTGGACAATGAGAATGCCAGTGTGTGTCACCTCACTAGGTGTCGGTTCCTGGGGAATATGGGTTGGAGTCCATTGGGGCTGAGCTGTGGGGCCCAATGCCTCAATAAACTAGAAGATAAACTAGAAGAAAAGCAAATGCTCAACTCTCCTGTGTTGATAGAGAATGCTAATTCCCAAAAGGTAAGAAAACTGACAAGTCAAAACAAACAAAAAGATTGCTTTTGGTTATGTTTTTCTGATTGTCATTATGGCAAAAGGAGAAGAATCACAGAAAGAAAGCACAATATAGCAAAAGGACTCTGACTGAAAGCCAAAAACAAAACACGTTCCTGAGTAATGATACTTTCTTCCCCTTCTCCAATCTTTTATCTGAACTGCCAGAAAAAGATGAAAAGATCAGACAGATTTAAAACCAAAGTTTTCATCTTTTAATAAAATTAGTCAACTAGTACAAATCAACAGAACCTAAAAATGCTATTTTTCCCTAATATATTATTTAAAAATTTAAATGGCAAAGTATGAACTTTACCAGTTCTTTTACTATTATTTGGTTAAAATGCTTTTGTAATTTTTGTTGACATTTCCTACTTGATCTATGGGCTATTTAGAAATGCACCTGCTTAATTTCTAATGTATTTGCTTTTTATTTTCTATTTATTATTCCTTCCTTAATTCCACAATGGTCAAAATATGTTCTGTGATTGATTTCAGCCTTTAAACTTTGTTGACACTAGCTTGGTGGCCCAGCAAATGTTCAGTTTTGGTGCATGTTTTACCTGCTCCTGGGAATTACATGCCCAATGCACTTGCTGCCAGCAGTTTTCCATACAGGTCACCTGCATTAACTATGTTGTTTAAACATTCAATGTGCCTATGGGATAATTTTTGTTTGATTTGCTGACAGTTACTTCAAATAGTGCAAGGATGACAATGTATTTCTCTATTATTATGTTTCTTCTTATTACTTTCAAATATTTAAAAATATTTTAATGTCATCTTATTAATCACATGGGCTTGGAGGAGTTTTACATATTCCTGACGGGCAGTTTTCTTGGCTTAAAGTCTACTTGATCACCACATGACTATCCCACCTCTCTTCTCAGAATGAAGCATAAAAATTCAAGAAAAAAAAATGAAGATCTATGGAAAATCAAAGGGTAAATATGTGGATATTGATAATAAAAAATGGTAATATATGGGCTAGGGGATTAATTGTTTAGAAATAAAATACATAAAACTGGAAAGGCTACATGGATTTACACTCTAAGTTTCATCATTTGGGAAGTAGAAAGTGTGCTAATTTACATTAGACATTAATGGTCGACACCATGATCAAGATTTATTTTGTATCTTAAATCTGAAGCATGTTTTGGTGAGCAGTTTGTTTTGTTTCTTGCCTGACAATCCTTGAACTATTTTTAACTTATAAAATTTTTATGTAGTTCCTGAAGTATTTGGACAAAAATCTACCATTTCACTGCTTACTTCTGTTTCTTTCACATGTTCTGTGTTCATTTTTATCTTCTTTCTTGCCTTCTGTAGAACCCAGGGCCTCGTACATGCCAGGAGACCACTCTACCACTGAGCCAGTGCCCCGGCCTTCTATCTTGCTTTCCTTTAGGTTAAAGAAGGTCATCCTCAGAAATGTGGGCAGGCCTCCTTTAACCTCTTGAGGACCTCAACAGAACCCAGGGCCAGAGGAAGGCCCACTCACTCTCTGAGCCGGGACTGCCCTTGTTTCCTGCCCCCTGTCATCAGCCCTCCCAGTTCTGGGCCTTCAGTCCCAGCAGGGACCCATCGGCTTGGCTCCGCAGGTTATCAGGTTTAGGGTTTGAACAGGAACCACAGCCATCAACTTGCCAGGGCCTCTCAGCTTCCAATGACAGATCATAGGACATCTTGACCTCCAAAATCACTTGAGCCACTTTCTCCATGTCTTTCTGTCTGTCTGTCTATATCCCATAGGTTCTATTTCTCTGGAAAACCCTAACTTATATACCTCTCTCCTTTTTTTTTTTAATTCTGAAGATTTTAGCACTGTTTTCCCTTCTTTGAAGATAATGCTTGTTTTCCCTTTTTGTTTTCTCTTAGTTCTCCTGTTGTTTCTTTGTCTTGAATTTTTAAATATTTGCTATGAATTACCAAGATGATTTTTACAAATGTATTTACTATTCTGGAAATCAGCTGTGTTTCTTGAATCTACAGGCTGATGTTTTCTTCATTCGTTTTGGCAAGTTCTTATTTTGATCTCTTCAGATATGGATTCTGCTCATAGTTGTCTCTGTTCTCCTTCTAAGACTCAAGTATTTAAACTCAAGTATCCTTATTTGGAGTTTTATAGCATGCTGCATCTCAGCATTTTTTCTAAATTGCATATACTTTTATTTCTTTGATCTGCAAAATGGAATTTAAACCACCTTCTCACTGGAACTAACAAACTCTATATGTTGAGTTCTTGTTTTCAGCTTTGTGTTTTAAATACTAGAATATTAAATTTGTTTCTTTTAAATATTTCAGTTCCTGGTGAACTTCTTCATTTCCCCTTTATCTTATTGACTGTATTAATTTAATCTGTTCAAGTTCACATCTAATAATTCTAATGTTTGGAAAATTGGTGAGTATGTTTGTAATGATTATGTTTTCTCTAGGTTCTGTTTTGATTAATAATGTTTTATCATTGCTGGGAGTTGTCTATTTAAAAATTGTCAAAGTTCTGGAAGATGTTATCTTTCTCCAGAATTGATTTCCTTCAGCTTCTAGCAGGCAGGGGGAGAGGGAGGAAATTGCTTTAATTACATGATAGATTGAGCTGACTCAATCTCACAAAGAGCGAAAGACTTTCAATCTTTGTAAGATCTGCTTTATTTCTTGTTAGCCTTAATTCCTAAGGTTTGATACTGCAGGAGTTTTAGTCAGAACCCTGAAGTATTTACTATGTCCCCTCCACTTTGGTTGATTTTTAAATTCCAATTTTTATTTCCCAAGCTTTGGGAAACTGGTAATTTCTTACCTTCTTAGCCTGACAGCAAAAGCTTCCTGTCCCTCTTAGATCTTGGGCCCTCGAATCCTGGGATCCTTACAACTGTGAGATTATCAAGTGGACTATTACAAAATTCTAAGCAGCTCTCCTTGTCTTCAAAGGCAGGAGTAGTTTGCGATGAACTTCTGCATCCTAACTTGGAGAAGTAGCTGGTGTTTATCATTGAATATCTGAATAAATCAGTTTTTATGCTTGATCAGTATAATTTCCCCCTATGATATTTACATTTTTCTGCAACTTTTCATGTTTTGTTGAAATGATACAAAATCCAGTTTCAATATAGAACCTTTCCCTCTCCCTATTCCGTCTTTTCCTTCTCAGGTCTTTTGTTCTCATGTCTTCTGAGGCTCGAGATGTGTTTACCTATAAACACACACATACCCTGCCTCATCCTGCTCATAGCTTTTCTTTTCCCTGCCTTATTCTTCTTGGATTTATCCTTTGTCTTCCTGGATTGACTTCTCCAAAACACTGTGGCTTAAAACCTCCACAAAAACATTTTGATTCTATCATGGTTGAATCTTAAGTTAGATGTATAGAGAATTTTTTTGTTCAATTGATGCTTCCCCCAGAAGTTTGAAAATATATTGTTAGGTTTTCTTCAAGGAGCTCACATTGTTGATGAACAAGTTTAATGGCAATCTGACTCTTGTTCGTCTGTATGTGCTATGAATAAAATCATGGCATTTGCAGGTAAATGGATGGAGTTTGATAATATCATGCTAAGTGAAGTCAGCCAATCCCAAAAAACCAAAGCCCAAATGTTCTCTCTGATAAGTGTATGCTGATCTGAAATGGGGAGCAGGGAGGCATGGAACTTTGATTGGCAAAGGGGAGGGACTGTGGGGAGTGTGCAGGGGGTGGGGCAGGAAAGATGGTGCAATGAGATGGACCCTAGGTACAAGTAAGACTGCACATAGGGTGCGACGCTTCATTGTGTACAACCAGAAAAATGAAAAGTTGTGCTGCAATTGTGTACAATGAATCAAAATGCACTCTGCTGTCTTATGTACCTAATTAACACAGATTGTAAAAGAATAATGATGAAATAAAACCTTGCACCCATTAGAAGTCACTCTCTGCTCCTCTCACTCCAGGCCCTGAATCCACTATTGTACACTTTTTTTTCCTATTTTCTTTTAATTTTATTTGTTCTTTTTAGACACACATGGCAGCAGAGTATATTTTAACATATTTATACATACATGGAATATATCTTATACTAAGTAGAATTCCAGTTTTATGTTGTACATGATGTGGAGTTTCACTGTGATGTATTCATATATACATCATATATAGGAAAGTTGTGTAAGATTCCACTGTCTTTCCTACTCACATCCCCCCTTCCTCTTCATTCCCCTTTGCCTAATCCACTGAGCTTCTATCCCTCTCCTTGTTGTGTGTTAGCATCCATGGATTAGACAACATTCAATCTTTGTTTTTTTGGGATTGGCTTATTTCACTTAACATGGTAGTCTCCAGATTCATCCATTGACTGGCAAATGTCATAAAGTTATTCTTTTATGGCTGAATAAGATTCTATTTTGTATATATATATCACATTTTCTTTATCCATTCTTCTGTTGAAGGGCACCTCGGTTGGTTTCATAGCTTAGCTAGTGTGAATTGAGCTGCTATAAACATTGATGTGGCTGTGTCACTGATTTTCTGGGTGATATTCCATTTTGTGAATATACTACCTTTGTTCACCTTGTCATCTATTGATGGACATTTGTTTCTGATCTTCAGCCAGTAAGAATAATGCCATAATCTGTTATGTTCGATATGAAAAGCTTTTGTGTAGAAATATGTTTTCAATTCTCTTATATCAAGAAGTAGATTCATTGAATATACTAATTTTACATTTAACAGTTTTTAAAGAACTACCAAACCCATTTTTTAGAATTCCCATATAATTTCACATTCCCACCAACAATCTATGCATATTTCAATTTTCCTCATTCTTGCCTAAACTTGTTACTATCCATTGTTT
Source organism: Marmota marmota marmota (assembly GCF_001458135.2). Taxonomy (NCBI): domain Eukaryota; kingdom Metazoa; phylum Chordata; class Mammalia; order Rodentia; family Sciuridae; genus Marmota; species Marmota marmota. The sequence goes on along the minus strand of NW_025999932.1, from coordinate 8,010,050 downwards.
ATTTGTTTATTTATCAAAAATCAATTAAATATAAATGTCAATATTTATGAACTCTAAATTCAATTCCTTTCACCCTTATTCAAATACAATACAATTTTTATTGCTATAATTTTGTCCTCAGTTTTGAAATCAAGGAGGGTGTCATATAACTTTATACTTTTTTTCCAAAATTGTTTTGACAATTCTGATTCTCAGGAATTTCATATAAATTTTTGAATCAGCTTCTCAATTTATGTAAAAAAAAAAACCACAGCTGTGATTTAGATCAGGATTGTATTGAATCTGCAGTTCAGTTTGGGGAGTATTGCTACCTTAACAATAATAAGCTTTTTAAAAAATTATAATTTATTCGTTTTTTCATAATAATTTATGAGAAAAAAGGGTTTATATGAAATCTTTCTTGTTAATTATTTTAGATGAAAATTACATTGCTGTTAATGGAGGGTTACATAATTCAGTAATGAGCATTGACCCACCTTTTTTTTCATTGAACTTTTTAATTTGTTTTAATGCATGACAGTATTTGTAAATTTTAATAAATGACAGTGGAATGCAGTTATGCATTTTGACATATCATACATAGATGGGATATAATTTCTAATTTTTTTAAATGTACATGTTGCAGAATCATATTGGTCATGCAGTCACATACATAACTACAGTAAAAATGTCTGTTTCATTCTACTATCTTTCCTATCCCCACATGCGCTCCCCTCCCCTCCCATCACTTCCCTCTACCTAATCTAAGGTAATGCTCTTCTTCCCTAGTGTCCTTGTCCCCCTTATTGTGAATTAGCATCTGCATATTAGAGAAAACATTCGGCCTTTATTTTTGTAGGATTGGCTTGTTTTGCTTAGAATGATATTCTCCAATTCCAACCATTTACTGGCAAATGCCATAATTATACTCTTCTTAAAAGCTGAGTAATATTCCATTGATCATATATACCACATTTTCTGTATCCATTCATCTATTGAGGGACACCTAGGTTGGTTCTATAGTCTAGCTATTATGAATTCAGCTGCTATAAACATTGATGTGGCTGCGTCACTATAGGATGCTGAATAATAACCCTTTTAATCAACAAACATGGAATGCATATTCATTTATCTACTTTAATGTATATAAAACCTGCACCTATTTTGTCACATTTACTAATAAATATTTTTAATGTTTGTGGTAAAGGGAATAGTATTCTTAATTTCACTGTAGGTCATCCCTTGCTCTTGTGTATAAAGACTGTTGATTTTTCTATTTTGATCCTGTAGCCTATAGTGTTGAATTTTTTTTTGGGGGGGCGGTGGTGGACTCCTTAGGATTTTTTAAGTACAAGGTCAAGTCATCTGGAAATGTGGATAATTTGATGTATGCATTTTTTTCCAGTGCAGAGGCCTCTCATTTCTTTTTCCTAATTGCTCTAGCTGTTTGGGAATACTTTAAATAACTTTTCTTTCTCCTTTTCACTTTGGTAATCTAGCAGCAAATGTTTAAATGTGACATGTTTTAAAATCCATCCTCCTTCCCTCGGCGGGTACTTGGACGTTGCAAGTCTTATGCTTTCTTTGGTTCTCAGACACTTTCCTCATCTTCGTCTCCTGGGACACCCCTTTTCCCAGTGTGTTGCTTTCTCTGAGCTCACCTAAGGCACATGGCAGACAGTGAAACCACCTCCCTCTTTCATCTCTACGTTCCCTCTGTCCTGTGATCCCGCTTCTCCTTCAGTGTCTGATCCTCGCCTCCTTCTGACCTGCTCTTCTGCACGCCATCAAGTTTTTAGTGACGTTTCCATTTTATATTTATATTACTAAGAGGCTGAGTTTTTCTTCCCACAGTGACCAGCTTTCAATGCTTTTGATGTCCTTCAAAATGTCTCTGAGGATATTAATTATAATCATACCAAAGTTCTCCTGTTGTTTGTGATTTTAGACCTGCGATGGTTGGCTTTCTCACATCTTGTTTCCTTGTTCGTGATTGTACTTTGAATGAGATTCTGGTTTAAACGACATTGATCACTGGAAGTGTGTGTCCTCTGACTGCAGGAGAGTTACTTGCCCTGCAGAGAGGACACCTGCAGGTCACAGAAGCTCTTGTTGCCAAGTGTGTGACCAGGGAGCGTTCCTTCCGGCTTTTCTCTGGAGAAGGTGCTTTAGAACACAGTCAAGTCCTTCACTCATCGGATCCAACACCCCATTTAGAAAAGAAAATTCCAGTTTGCAAAAACCTAGAGTCATGTGAAAAAGAGTGCTGGTCCCTGCCCACGGGTCCCCTTTCTACTCACTGCGACTGCATGTGAATGTCCCCCACCCCTCTGATCGCTCCAGTGTCGTGGTTTTGAAGATTATTCCTAGATGTTTCAGAAAATGTCTTTTATTATTATCATTTTTATCTGCGTTGCTTCAGTTGAGATTTTAAGCTCTTCAGTTCCTCAGTTTTCTTGGGTTCCATGGATGGTGTCCCCATTTATTTTATGTCTGTTAAAATGTATTTACATTTATAGTTTTGGGCAGAGTTTTATTTTATTTAATTTAAAATACACTATGAGTTATTTTTATACTTATTAGTAGTGTAGTTTCTCTGTCACTGAGTGGAGTTTTTAGTTGGGGGAGAAAAACACCATTTTTTTCCCTCTGGTCATCTTGAATGGGCAGTTCCACCTCTCTAAAGTCAACCTTGCCCCTGTCCATGCCAGTGGGGCACAGAGGTATTGAAATGCTGACCTGGCACGTTGGCAGTCTAGTTCAAACTCATTTAAAACTCATTTTCTATGTAAACACAAGAAGCTTAGTTGAAGGTGACATTGAAATAGTCTCATCAGAAAACGATAAATCGTGACATCACAGCCCGCTTCAGGACAGTTCCACAGTCATGAAGAAACTAGTTTCCTTGCAAACAATGAGAAGAGACAGAGACAGAGAGACAGAGGCGAATCCTGTTGGTGTGGCCTTCCTCCATGCAGATCTTCATTTACTGGCTTCATATACAAAACGATCAAAATACATATAACTCTAATCCTGTTTGTACCGTGCTATTGAGTCACAATTTAATGTTCTCATTCAAGAATCAAATACTGGGTCACCCTCAGAGCTGCTGAGTGACGACCTGGGTACTGAGTGAGAATGCAGTAGCTCTGAGGTCCCAGCCCGCATGTCGTTTCCAGGAAACTTCTGTTTTAGAAAAAGTCATTTGTCGTAAAGGACTTCCCCTTCCTGTGGGCTCCTGTGGTCCTCTTTTCCTTTGCTACTCAAATGTGGTGGTGTGAGGAGCCACACCCAGGGCCATAATCCAGGTGAAGTCCCGTGGCCTGGGCCCCTCCTTAGTACTCTGGGGAGGGGAAAGGCCTTGCTCCACTAGCTCCCCAGTGCATTTCTCTCCAGTGTTCCCTGGTGGCCGATATCTGCTTTGGCTCCTGTGGCCCCTGTTTGCAGAATGGTTGTGCCTCCTGTCCCCAGAAACTACCACCCGGCTAAGAACTGCTGTCCATGCAGAGCTGCATTAGTGGCGCAGCATCTTAATGAAGATTTGGGCACTGGAAAAATTATCATCTGGGAACACAAAAGAGAAAAATAAAATAATAAATATGCTTTTCCCCCCCCAGGGCTGGATAACATAACTTATTTAATTTTGGTATTCTCCCTTAATTCACTTTCTAATTTCTAAAGACTCTCTTGCCCATAAGTCTAAAGCTAAGCTTTTTCCCACTGTCTTTTTTCCTCAGGCTCATTCTAGATGGTGTTGACTTCTTGAATTCTTGTCCCTTCAGGTCACAGGTTTTAAACTTTTCTACAGAGACCCATGGAAATGTCCTTCTCACCTCCTTTCTTTCTTTCTCTCCCTTATGCACAGCACACCACCTCTGCACACACAAGCACATACACACAGTACACACAGATGCACACAGATGCACACCCTGCTGGGAGCTGTGTGGGGACCCAGTGTTCCCCTCTCAGCCTCCTTAGTCCTGCTGGCTGAAGATGCTTGTGACTGAAGAAGACTTGGAGGTGTCCAGCCCAGCCCGCTCTGTCTCTCACCACCAGAGGTGCTTCTAAGGGGCACTTTCTCTGTGAATCCACCTTACCTGCATTTGTGAGCAAAACGAAGGATGTTTCATGTTTCAGTCTTTGCTTTTGGCGGTTTGCTATAAAGTAACAGTTACCTGGAGCTCTTCACTATGTAAAGATATTTGATGGGTTTTGTTTGAGCCTCGGCTACACCACTGCATCCTCTCATCTCTCAGAGAGGCTCTTGGGTGTGTGGCCCTCAACCACAAGCTGTTGACTCCTGACGTGACTTCCCCTAGAAGTGGGACAACTTCCCCTCCCTTCTTCTCTCTTCTCTTTCTCTCCTTCTTCCCTTACAATATTGTTTTTTCCTTTCTGTGACAAATGTCCTGAATTTGAACCCAAGAAATGTATTGTGTGTATTTTTTAAGACATGCAAAGCTGAGGAACAAAAATTGACACCATTCCCCAAAAAGCATGATATATGGATTGCAACTACCCTCACTGACCGTTCAACCCACAGTGATTCCTACGTGCCTGTTCCCGTGTCAAATATTGCCTACATACCGCAAGTATATTGTCACAAAGTCACAGCGGAACCGTTTCTGAAAGTCCCACGAACAAATGCAGCTGTGGGGGGACAGTTACCTTTGTCATGGAATGGATCATGCTTGAGAATAGCTCTGTTTGCACTTCAAACTCAGGCAAGTCACAATCAGAAAACCATTGGCGTTCAGCTGAAACAAGTAAAATAGTGACAATAGTCAGATATTTAGAAATTTGTCTGCCGGGAGCTCATTTCTCTTCAGTCGTGGGGGTGACACCCAGCTCTCACTCTGATGGACCAGTGATTATCATCCTGTCTGAAATCGTGGAACATCCTCAAAGCATGAGCTTATCACATGATCTGTGTCCTTGAATGTGACTCCTAATTACAAAGAAGACACCATCCCTTCCTTGGGTATGGAAAAATTACATTGTAATTAACCGAAAAAGAAAATCAATGTCTCTGGCTTCAGGGACATAGATCAGTGATTCTCTTTATAATTTCCCAGTTCCTAACACTATCCCTTTTCCTTTTTCAGAAAACAAAATCATAGAAACAAGAGAATGGAAACTCCCAGCCGAGATGTCTCTTAAGTCTCCTTAATCATTCGTCCATTCCAATTCTCTCCTAGCTTTGCTTAACACTAAGTGAAGTCTTGGTTCTTCTGCTATTTTTTTTTTTGTTGTTGTTGTTTAAAACTTGCACAGAGTTGCCTTATAAAAATAAATTCCTTTCTTCCTAAATTGCTATGGATTCTGAATTCCTGCAGAACTCACCTCACAGCAGTGCAGGGAAACCCTTGAGCAAGTAGCAGCAGAGGCCTATTCTCATCCTGCTGGAGGCCAGATTGACAGATGAAGGTGATAAAGTGAATCATGTGAAGACAACCCTGTGAAGTCATTGTGTTGGCTCTTCTCTTTCTCACGTAACATTCACAGCGCCCTGAACATGGGGTCTGTAATCTAGGGTGTCACCCGATGTCTTTCACCCAGCTCTGTGCAGCCAAGTCACATGGTATGTATCACTACTCTAGATGTTTCACATCCTCGATTCTTTTCTCCTGTCTGCTCCTTGCATACAAGTTGCCTCTATCAGTGAGTGTTCTCTGAAAAACTTAGCCCTGCCAGTGCCCAGTATCAGTCGAGCTTGGGCATTGAAAATTTAAGACCTAAATATCTACTTGGGAGAAATTCCCATATTTTTGGTTTGATTATGATGCAGTTTTATCAGGAAAGAGGAAGAAGCAACATTGATGCTGCCTGCGTTAGTCAGTATCAGCATGAGTAGGAGAGATGTTTCCGGATTATCTGACATGATTGTCAGGGCTGGCAAGTCATAACTCAGGAGCTGGAGATTCAGGGAAAAGTTAATACTGCAGTCCTCTGACAGAATTCCACAAAGCACACAGAGCAGCAGCTTGGGATGTTGGACAGGGCTTCTGCGGTGTAGTCTGGAGAGCTCTCCCTGCACCAGGAACCTCAGTCCTGCTCTCCAGGCCTTCAGTGGGTTTGATGCAGCACAGCTCCAGTATGGGGGTCAGCCGCTATAGTCAGAGTCTACGGATTAAAATATTAATCATATCCAAAAAACGCCTTAAAGGGACATAGACTGGGATTTGATCATGCTACTAGGTACCATGACCTAGCCAAGTTGACACATAAGACTAACCATCACACTGGCATTTATGTAGGGCACTGTTCATAACCCCCTAGAGATATCTGTTCAGTGTTTAAAGTCTTTTAGGAGAAAGTATACCATAGACTTTCTTGAATCACAAATTGAGTTTAAAAAATTCTTCCATTCAATCTTCAACCTAAAGTTCACTTTTCCTTGTACTCTTCCTAGTAGAAATGGATGATTGATAACTTATTCAATTCTTTTTACCTTTGTTTTTATTTATTTATTTTTATGTGGTGCTGAGGATTGTACCCAGGGCCTTGTACCCGCTAGGCAAGTGTTCTACCCCTGAGCCACAACCCCAGCCCTCAATTCTTGTTAATATGCTTTTATAAGCAACTTATAAAATATCAAATATCAGATTTCTACATGTTTTGAGTGGGCTGTTTATGTGGCCGTCAATTTGGTTTTAAATTCTTAGATTTAGTTCTTTTTAAAAGAGTGTTATTGGTATGTGAAACCCTACAAATAATCCATTTAAAGTGAGTCTTCAATGGTTTTTAGCATTTTTTGTGGAGCTATACAACCGTCAGCCTAGTCAATTTTAGCGTGTGCTTCTCACCTTCAGAAGGATCCCTGTGCCCATTGGCAGAATCCGTATTTCTCCTTTCCCAGCTCTGCCTATCAACACCACTCCCTCTGCCCTCTGTCTCTTTGCTGTTCCCTAAAACTCTGGATATTCAATTCAAACAGAATCATATATGGCCCTTTGTGATTTGTAAGGTTCCGTTTTAAATTTTCAACTTTATGGAGTCCCACAAAATACAGGCAATTGTAGTGGAATGATTGAGAGAAGGGATCAGATTTTGTTAATTTTAATGCCTGAACTCAGCACATTAATGGTTTCACTTAAGTTGCCTCTAAAGTAAAGAAAGCATTTCTTATCTTATCCTTTTGAAGCCATAGCAGTAGACACATAGGATTTAGAGTTCCTATCCTAAAATCTGTTCATTTATGTATTCACTCCATCACTTATTTATGAGCACCTAAATTGCCCCAGGATCTATGCTTGCTGTGGGGAGGTCTATGATGAACTGACAGAACCTGCCCTCATAAAATTTATAATCTCGTGGGAGAAGCAGACATTGACCAAATATTCAGACAGATAAACACAAAATTGTAGTTTCCGTAAGTATTGAGAGAGGGGAGCTCCTTGATTTTCAGCTTCTTAGAAACAGGAAATAACACAAAACAGCTGATATTAAGGGAGCCGGTGTTCTTTGTTTTATGTTACCAGTTGCTACAGTAAAGCTACATTTTTTTTTTCTTTGCAGCATTGTATTGACAAATATCCAGTTAAGTATGGTGGCATTTTTGCCTTTAACAGACCAATACTAAGCATGAGAAAAGGGGGAAGAGAGAGACATTTTGAAATTCATCAAGATGCATTTGTTTATGAAAAAGAAAGATTTGCAAAAACTTATCTTGTCAGAGGCATGGAGTCAACCCTCAGGAATCTGCCATAAAAGCTCCTGCTTTGGTTTCATTCAGGGAGCCAGGCAGGGACCTCGGTCAGGGCCTTTATTACGTGCTTAGTGCTCAAGCTGGCCTGCTGCTCTGAGTGTGAACAAATCACATTTTAATATAATATCAAAGTAATGTATGAACACACACGTTCTCATGACTTGGATGTGAGATGTCCCTAAAAGCTCACATGTGAGAATGCTCAGAGGAGAAACGATTGGGTTGCAAAAGTCTTAACCCAGTCAGTAAATTAATCAACTGATGGGATTCATTGAGTAGTTATTGAAGGCAGGTGGGGTGTGGCTGGAGGAGGTGGGCATTGGAGGCGTGGCTTTGGGGTATATATATTTGCATTTGGCAAGTGGAGTCTCTCTCTGCTTCCTGATCATCATGGGAGCTGCTTCCCTCTGCCACACTCTTCTGCCATGATGTCCTGCCTCACCTTGAGCCCCAAGGAATGGAGTCTGCTGTCTATGGATTGAGACCTCTGAAACCGTGAGCCCCCAAATAAACTTTTCCTCCTCTACAATTGTTCTGGCTGGGTCCTTTTAGTCACAGCAGTGAAAAAGCTGACTAAAACACTTGTCATTCATAAAGCTCAATGATAGACCATGTGACTTTCAGCTTTCTAATAATGTGAGCACTAAAGCAATGCAGAATGATACCGAATGACCCAAGTTTCCGTCACTGATCACACCTTTCTGCCCTCTCTCAGAGCCAACCACAATGTGAGGTTTTTCTCCATTTTTCTCTGGCTGAGAAGTTCACCCACTTGCACCTAAAACTACAATTATTGTTTTTCTCTGCTTTCCATCTTTAAAAAATACGTTATGCCCCTTTTCTTGAATTTGTCCTATTTGAGTCTTTGCCCTGCAGGGCCACATTGAAATAATTTTATCCAGTTCTTTTTTTCTACAGAACCATTTCCTCCAAATCTTAGAGGTTTTAGTTTACCTCATTGTCTTGCCTCTGAGCTTGGTTACTCTTTTTGGAATAATTGCTGGTTCTCAAAAATAAAATTTCAGTTTTTCCCTTATGGCATGTGTAACTCTGACCATATTAGTGGTTATGGTTTCTATTTTATCTGAAGCCGGACAAGCATGTCAGACTCAGGTGGATTCTGTGGGGACAAAGGCCTGGAGGGAACCTGATCCTACCTCTCCCTGTCACTTGGGTCCAGGCCAGCTGTGACCTTGACCTAAGGAACCCTGGCTGCGGCTCCTCGTGGTGGGTTTCATAGAGAAGTCAGCGTCAGTCCTGTGGCTTGCTGTGTCTCTGGTACATGTCATTGCATGCAGCCAGCTGATATACTGGCCTGGTAGGAGTCTAAACAATATGGATATTTGAGATACAGAGGAGAACGCAGATCTGACACAAAGAATGATTACTATTTCCTGCATTAGCAAGAGAGACGTCAATAACAAGGTGACATGTCAGAAAACTTTAGCTAGAGCCAAGGAGGATAAAGTTTTCCTTAATACATTTTCTTGTATATAGCAGCACTTGCATCAGCAAATCCTCAGAAAAAAAATTGATAGATGACAAATTTTGTGGGTCAAACATCAATATTGATCAACAGATTATAAAGGGCTGGGCTCTTCCAAGACATATGCTATTGATTTATTTTATTGAGTTTCTATGGGTCTATTAGGGTTATTTCATACTGGGTGTTTTACATCTGAAAGTACAATTAAAATCCATTTATAATATCTGTTCAAATAAAACATCTGCAGATGATAGCCGCAGAATTCGTCCTCCCAAGTGAGCTTTTGATAAAAGAAACAATTTCTTGTGTGCACATGTGCAGCTTCTCTTACTTAGGCACCTGGGAAATGGCTGAAAATCAGTTGCCAAGTGTGGTGGGTCAGAGGGAGGATGGTGGGCTTTCATATAAAGGTCAGATGAAATTGTTTTGGAAACCTCAGGGATTCTTTAAAGCAGCACCATAAAACAGGAGGTTTCTTACTGGAGGTGGCTCAGAGCTTGTTCAAAATTTTAGGACACTGAAGGATGGCACATCTACAGCAATCTACTTTATTTACTCAAAGAAGTATGTTGCTTAGAGAATAAATTCACCCTAGATTGCAAAAACCTGAAAACACAAGAACTTTAGAAAATAAAATATTCAAATCAGTAATCAGTTAATGGCCACATTCAAGGTAGGTGAAAGTGATGCAAGATGTTTGCAGATGACCCTTGCCTCATGAATGTGTTTCACGGGATGCAATATGGGTGCACTGATTCCTCATTTGTACCCCAAGTTGTGTTTCTAACTAATGTTGACTCTACATTAGTTGACATTATTGAATATGTAAATGCTAAAGTTCATAGAAGATGGAATTCAGGAAAATGTGAACTGAATCAATAGAGGAGGAAGGAGAAACAAGTATTTACAGAAGGGCATTGCAAGGATACACCATTTGCTCCTTTTAAAAGCTTTGACAAATGACAGAGCAGGTGATCAATGCCCAGGCATTGATGCCATTTTTCTTCTTTATTCTCTATCAATATTGGTGCAGCAGACACAATCTAAGATCAGGAGTTAGAACTAAGTTCTAGTACCAGTCCTTACTATATTTTCTTATCTGTTATGGGAAAGTTGAAATACATGTTTTAATTTTTTATTACAAAAACAATATTTTAAGCATTAGCAAAGAGGCATATGTTCCCAGGCTGCTAAATGATGCTAATATAAATTAAATTATTCTATGACGACAGGCTTACCGATTGATTAGATGGTGATCCATCTCAGAATCATGAATCAAAGCCATGGCTCCTATAGACCCAGGGATGAGCAACAAGACAGTGGCCCAGGCCATATCCCATAGTTGGGTCAATATCATTGACTTGTCCCATATGTTGCTAATCTGGTTTCTATCCATAAAGTTTAAATTCGTTATGGTAGGAAACAAGATGCCTAGAAAAAGTCAAAGGAAGAAAAGTAAACCTACCTTAATGATCATCAGCTTCTCATTTTATTTAATATGGAAAATATTTTCTAAGGGTCAGATTGTGAATTATAAGAAATTAAAATATGATGAATAATGTTAGTATAATTAAGTAATAGTTGATTCAAATCTCCATCATCTTGTAGCTTGGGGTGCTTTCTGTAATTTCCAATGCTGAGAATATGAGACATAACCATGGGTTGTCTTCAAATCTAGGGTCTCTTGGCCTTTGCAGAGCAGGTCACCTTCCACATCCCATCATTTTTACTTCCCAGGACCCTCCACTTCTGCCCCCTTTATTTATCTCCTTGTCTCCTACCTGAAGTTATCCTCACGTCAGGCTCAGACAACATGCATTATTTTATTACCGTTACGGTCTTTGGAGACACATGCTTTTAACATCCAAAAGGATGAATCAACTCCTGAAATCTGCTTTTTAGAAATGAATTTCAAGGAGGTTCACTGGATGGTTTGATTTAGTCATTGACTAAATAGGATTTTGATTTTATTCCACTGTGATCATTATACTTATGAACTGATGCAGTTAAATTGGAATTTCCCTTCCTTGAATGGACTCAGTGTTGAATGTTGAGTCGATCATTACGATACATTTAACTTGAGGCAGATGCCGCGCTATCACCATGTGAACATTTGTTTTTAAGCATGAAATTGTACATATATTAGTTATCTTGCTGTATGCACTTGGCTCTCCGAAGACATATTTACTCAAAGACTCAAAACAAGTCAAATAAAATCTTGTTTCAATTCAACCAAATATCAAGATAATTTCTAATCAGGTTTCATTTAGAGCCGTGTGCTATAATGATATGCATTGAACTGATATTTTCGATTTGGAAAAAATTAAGATAATGATTATACCAAAGCTAACAATCATTGAGAAATCCTAATTGACCAGGAACTTTATGCTATTCATCTTTTCTAAAGCTCATAGACCTGTGAAGTAGGCATTTATTACTATTCTAATTTTCAATTGAGAATTGTTGACTCAGTAAGGTAAGAAAATTTGCATAAGAGCACACAAATACTAAGGAGAAGAGAAAAGATAGAAACCAGCACCCAGACAACCACATGTTCCAAAACTGGGTTTTTCCCTTGCTTCTCAAACTTGGATCCAAGGACCGACATTAGCAGAAGCACATGGGTGGTCACAGGAAGTGCAGAATTGCAGATAGCAGAATCAGTGCATAGTGGCTTGCTGAGGACTTGACCAGTTTTAGAACTGCAAGACCTTGGTCCTGGGTAAATCCAGATGGTTTGCCACCCCATCTCAGCCCCTGCTCCTGCATGGCTGAATCAGAATTTGCATTTAGCATCCCTGTGTGAATAACGTGCCTGTGATAAGTGAGAAGGGGTATTTAAAATTTCATTTGTTTAACAGATTTTCCTTTACAAAGATTTTTAGAGAAACAAAATCTAGGAACCAGTGTTCTTTCTTTGCATTGATAGTCACTCAACTGACCAAGTCATACACAGTGCCCGGAGATATTAAAATTCCAATTTATCTGTATTTCTGTCTCCAGAAATTCACTTCTATAGAAAAGAGTTGCTCCATTCTAAGAAAAAGAGACATTCAACCATCAAGTTATCCTGATTTGAACTAACAATGCTCTAACAACTACATTTAGAAAAGGAAGCCTGTTGGATTAGTCTGTCTGATTGTGGCAGGAAGGATGTAGACTGTCAAAAATATGTAATTTTAACTGAAAAGTGACATGTAAGTGTATTGATATGGCACAGCCTGTGCCTGACACCTGCATTGCCACCTTGGCTCATCTTCTCACTAAGATTAGGAAGCAGTATCACTTTATTAGTGGAAGACACACTTGTCATGCCCCAGTTTAAATGGTATGGCTTGTTTAATAAGCCTTTCATATTTCACTTACACACTTTTATGCCTAGGATTTTGCAGATAAATTTCTCCCAGCATGAGAAATCTCAGGGGACATATCTAGAATACTAAGGAAGTTGGCAGTGACTATTTCTGTCTTATAGCAGAGATTAAAAACAGTTAGACCTGGACGAGACCTTAGGGAAAATATAGCCCATTTATTTTATGAATTAGGAAATTGAGACCTATCAGGGTTAAATTGCTTCCTCTGACCATCCAGCAAGTTCACAGTAAAAACAGGCTCCAAGCTGAATGTGGTTGAAAACAGACATGACAATATTGAATTTACCTTGAGTGTTCCTCATGTTTCTTGAAATATAAATTAATAGCTGTTACCCTGAGAGAAAATTCTTCACTCAGTGAAAAACTTTTATGATTGCAGATGTCTATGTAAATGATGGTGGAAAACGACACTCAGAGAGCTACGGTGCATGCTCTGATTTTCTCTTTTCCCCTCATGGTGGAGGTAACATAGAGTTGGCAATCACTGACTTAAGCTTCAAAAATTATGTGTCATATTTGACATATTTTTTTTTCAGTGAATTTCAGCTGTTATAATAAGATGCCATAAACAAGGTTCTTATAAACAAACAAACAAACAAACAAAAAAAAAACCCACAATGATTTCTTAGAATTTCAGAGGCTGGGATGTCCATGGTCAATGTCCTAGCAGATTCTTTGTGTGGCAAGGGACCATTTTCTGATTAATAGGTAGTTCCTACTTGCTGTGTCTTCACATGGTGGGAGGAACAAGAAATCTCTCTGGGGTCTGAGAGGAAAGAGAGGACACACCATTAGAGCATGAAGTGCTGGAAAAAAGAGTGAAGTAAGGGTTTTGAATTTTGAAAAAAGGAAACTACAAACTCATTATATAAGGAAAATAGAACATATTTTATTTTCTTCAAAAATAATAGATTCAGATTCCTAAAGGACTTTTTATTTTTGTGAAAATTCTTATATTTAGGGAGATTTAGAAAAGTGGTGCACAAGGATCCATGGCATTGTCTTTGTCAGGGAGACGCTGATCAGAGACCCATAAGGGGTGATGCAGGGACGTCTCAGCAGTCAGCAATGACAAGCATGAAAGTGCATGCTGTATGTGTTGGGAGAGGACAAATGATGATTTATTTGTGAAGGAAATTTCTGGAAAAGAAAATGAAAACTTCTTGTGATCATCGCCAAAAGGCCATGAAGCTGCCCTAAGATAAAGCCCCTGTATTATTTACAAATGGGTGGTTTCTAGAGACACCTTGTGCCAATAATTAAAAGATACTGGAAATTACATCAACTGAGTCCAATCAAGGGGACAATAACATGGGAGAAAATTACAACCTAGGGAAACTGGAGTCAAAGATCTATTCTGAAACCTGCCCTGTGCATGCCTGCAGACACAGTGGGCACTGGCCCTAAGTGCAGAGGGTGGTGCTCCTTACCTCAGTGCTCCAGCAGGAGATGAGGGGCATAGATATGTGCAAGTTGGGAACCTCTTGCTCATGAGGGGAGGAAGACTTAAGGTGCAATCACAGTTGGACTTGGGAGGCTTTCAATAGTTCACACGGAAGAGGACAGTAGCACCACATGGATTTTTACAGAACTCTTCATACAAATAAAAGGCATTTGATGAATGTTTTCTATTTTCCAGAGATTTCAAAATGTTTAAGACAAATTATTTTATCTTTAAAATAACTTTAGAAGGTAGCATCTGTTGTCTTCCTGACTCATTTAGCATATCAAGATGGCAGTAGGGAGCACCTGGGTGTTAATCTAGGGCATTTGCAGCCAGGGCTAGTATGATAAGCAGGTGTATTAGTCAGTTTCTCTTTCAGAAAAATGGAATATGCACACACAAACACATATGCGCATAGATGTATATTAAGCAATTGGCTTACACAATTTTGGGGGCCAAGAAAGTCATGATCTGCCATCTGTGTGCTGGAAAACCAAGAAGACTGCTGGTGTAGTCAGCTCAAGTCTGGGAGCCTGAGAACCAGGGCTGCCTGTGTTGGAGGGCAGGTAAGTGAAGGTGCCCTCCTCCCCCTTTCTGTTCTCATGGGCCCCCGATGAGTTGGAGGATGCCCACCCACCCTGGGAAAGGAGATGCTTTTCCTTATCTAGTCTATTAGTTCAAATGATATTAACTTCCAGAAACATACAGACATGCCCAGAAGTGATGTTTGCCATTGTCCGGGCATCCCTTAGCCCATTCCAGTTGACACCTAGAATTAACCATTAAAAAAGTCTCTGGTTGGGCTGGGGCTGTAGCTCAGTGATAGAGGGCTTGTCTTGCATGTGTAAGATTTTTTTTTTTTTGTGTGTGTATTTAGCCTCAGCACCACATAAAATTAAATAAATAAAATAAAGATGAATAAAGATGAAGATATTGTGTCCATGTACAGCTAAACACACACACACACACACAAAAAAAAAAATCTATGAAGAAAAAGAAAAGTCTCTGGTGGTTGTGCCATATAATGGTAAAGAACACCAGACTGGGAAAGCCAAAAGGCCTGAAGTTTCACAGCTGTGTATCTCAGACAAGTTAACTGACCTCTCTGGTATTACTTTTCTCATCTTTTTCTTTTAGTGTTGCTGGGGATCAACCCAAGGCTTCGCATATGCTAGGCAAACACTCTACCACTAAACCATAGTTCCAGCCCTCAATTTCCTTACAAGGAAATCTTAGTGGTTGTAAAGAGGAATAAATAAGTAACACATTTAAAGTCCTAGCAGAAAAGAGAGCATGTCTGTACCTTTGCCATTCTTTCTCACTGCTAATTAATTATCCTGCAGGCCGGCGTGAGCGGTCAATGGAAATTACACCAGGCTCCTCACATGTCCTGCCCAAATCAATCCCTGACAAACCTATAGCTGAGTTCAGCAGCAGCACCCAGCTCTCCCTTTAGATACACTGACAGAGATCATTGATTTACATCTCCAATGATGCTTCAATTCTGCCATTTTTTTTCTAAAAAATTCTTAACATCTCTCTCATGCTGCTAAAATGAAGTTGCAGGTACAGATTGGCTCATTATAATTGGGACTTACTTTTCCTTTTCAACTATATTGTTTTAGGAATCACTCCCTGCTTTCAATGATCAAGTCCTTTTGGGGTCATGGCCTGAACCGTCTCCTCTCTGTTTTGCAACATGCCTTTTGGACACATCTGTCCCCTTGCTTATACTCCACAACAGTGTCCGGACCTTGTGACACTGACCTGCTCAGGTCAATGAAACCCTGCCCCCCAGCCTTTGATTCTGCACAGCTCTTAATCTTGATTACTTGGTATTTACAAGTGATTTACAACAAAACCTGTTGTTTTTAATTATGTATTTCAGGATCTAATCTCTTCAGAAACAATAACAAGTCCTTGGAGCACGCAGAAGATACTTCTTGCCTACAGATAAGTGAATTACACAAAGACCAGGGGAAGTATAGATAAGTGAATTACACAAAGACTAGGGGAAGAAGAATGAAGAAGAATCTTCATAATTTGGGACAACTAAAAACTAAAAATATGAGGCAAATCAGAGAGAAAAAATCAGAAAATCATCAAGACATACAATACTTGAAACAAACAGCTGAGGAAACCTTGGGTTGACAATGATCAAAAATCAGAGGGAGATTCCTGTTCATTTTTTAGAGAGGAAGAAAACCACAGAAGTGAGGTTGCAAAGAACTCAGTTTTTGCAAAGACAAGTTGCAAAGAGTCCTTGTAACCTGTGTGGGATTCACAGGCTGGTGTGGGTAAGTAGGAAGGAATGAACAATTAAGGATGTATTCAATGTGCATGACATGGGTCAGTCCTGAGGATGGAAGAGGTTTTCCCGTGGAATGGTCCTGAGGCTCCAAACCAGAATGTCAACAGCCCCTACCAAGCTGTCCAAGGCTGGCAAAGGGCAACAAACCAAGCTCTTTTCATTTCCTTGGGCTGCCAAGGAAAGCCAGCCGCCTTCAGGTAGGTATTGCCCACTTTCCTCATTCCACCACAATGGCATCTCCAGGCACATGAGGGACTGACACCTGAATCTGCCTTTCTACCTCCAGGCTGATGGGTATTTAAGATTCTGCCTCAAAGACTATCAAAAAAATAACAAGAAGATAGAGCACAAAATGTGTGCGGCCCAAGCTGCACACATGCACAGGACAAGATGCGTTGGAGGGTTATCTCCATTTCTGGACGTTGCAAAATTAATGTTCTGATGAGAATTTTGCTGCATGACAGGAAAAGCTGTTCCCAGCGGGATGGCCCAAATGAAAATTACGTATGAGAGGAAGTATTTGGCATCTTCTTGGAGAAAGACAGTGATAATATCCATTCCATATGCAACAAGAACTCACTCAGAGAAGAAAAGATACAGCAAACCAAACTGGGGAAAATTATTCCCCTCCATGAAAAAAAAATATTATGGTGTGGAAATTGAAGGGTTTCCTAAAGGTGGCAGTTGGCTTTGAAAAAAGGAAATTTACAGGATAAACAACTCCAGGGTGGGGCTGATGATTGAATGGGGAGACAAAGTGGTGGGAGAATCATTTGGAAGATAGAGGAGCGGAGAGGTGGCAAGAGATAAAAACAAAGGAAGACGATTTAGAAAAGAAATCAGTCCTTGGAGCTGGGAAGGCGCCTTTAGAGACTCAGGAGGGAAAGAGAAATTACCTGAATAACAGATTTAAAAACAGACAGAAAAGCCTGCTTTCAGAGCTCGGAGGTAATGGAAAAGGAGGCTGAAGATAAACTTGAGCGATGGCCAGGGCAGCCGTGGCCGCCTGGGTCGACACTGCTGCTGTCTGGTGTGATGCATTTATCTTACCAACAATTTTGCTTAAGAGAAGTTACTTGGAAGGTTTATTGTAATGGCAATTTGTGAGGGGATATAATGTCGATTGATTTTATGGACTTAATTCCGGACACTTGACAGGAGAAAACAGGTAAACTTCTGGAGAAAGGGATTTGCTAAATAAATTACAGCTCAGTGTGTGTTTTTGTTTTTAATTGTAAGTATGTGTGCTTTAAACAAATGGTTCCAGATACACCTGAGAAAGTAATTGTCAAAGAAGCCCAGTGAGATGTATTTGGGAAGATGCTGCGAATCCATCACTCTAGGGAGTTTTGGTCATTCCTGTGGACTGTGGTACCATCGGAAAATCAGTAATTACTCAGAAAACATTCCTCCTGCTAATTGGTTGATAGGAGATTTGTAATTCTATCTTTAATATCATTGTGACATACATAATGAAATGAGAGAAGGGCGGGATTTGTGAGCGACACGCTGCATACCCTAGTAGAGGAAATAATTTCTCTACTATAGCTGTTGCCTAGTATTTTGCATTCCCCTTTAGAGTCTAAAATTCAGGTTTTCTTTGCTTTCACTCATAAATTCAACAACAATCATTGCTTTCCCTTTATTAAATCATGGTTTTAGGATATTTCACTGACCCTGACCTTAACGCTATAAGTAATGGGAAAGCAAACGAAATGAGGAACTGAAGGCCCTCACCCTACCCACAGCCTATAAAGTTGCTCTATCTTTTGACAAAGATTTGCAGACCAAAGCATGAGCAGGCAGGTTGGTAGAGAGGGTCTGGTTGAGTCACTGAATCCCCCAAAGGGAAACTTGGCAACAAACTGGCAAATGAAGGTTGATAATATTGATGCCAGTAGTACATTTTATGACATTTCACATACAAGCACGTTGTGTGTATGTTCTTTGGTGTCCCCAAGCACCTGAATATTTGTTGGACGTTACTGATATCTTCCTTTTGTATAAAATATTAAAGAGATGTCTCACATTCAGAATTTGGAGTTGAATTTAAATTATTTTATTGCAATCCCAAACATATTAAACCTCCCAGTGACACATGTATTTTTGTGAAGTGTTGGTGAGGATATGGTGAAAAAGGTACATTCATACATGGCTGATGGAATTGAAAATTGGTGCAACCACTATGGAAAGCAGTATGGAGATTCCTCAGAAAATTGGGAATGGAACCACTATTTGACCCAGCTACCCCATTCCTTGGTTTATACCCATAGGACTTAAAATCATCATACTATAGTGGTGACATAATAGCTAGACTATGGAACCAAAAATACTTGTCCCTCAATAGATGAATGGATAAAGAAAATGTGGTATATATACTCAATGGAATATTACTCAGATTTAAAGAAAAGTAAAATTATGGAATTTGCCAGTAAATGGTTGGAGCTAGAGAATATCATGGTAAGCGAAATAAGCCAATTCCACAAAAACCAAAGGCCAAATGTTTTCTCTAATATGCAGATACTAATTCACATTAAGGTGGGAGTCACTAGGGAAGAATAACATTACCTTAGATTAGGGAGAGGGAAGGGGAGGGGATGTGGGGATAGGAAAGATAGTAGAATGAAACAGAGATTATTACTGTATGTATATATGTGACTGCATGACCAACATGATTCTGCAACATGAGACATTATGTCCCATCTATGTACGATATATCAAAGTGTATAAATCCATTCTACTGATATGTGTGTGTAATATATATATATATATATATATATATATATATATATATAAACTAATTATAACAAATTTAAAAAAAAATTAAAAAAGATTGGCTTAGTGGCTGGGGATGTAGCTCAGTGGCAGAGCACTTGCCTAGCATGTGCCAAGTCCTGGGTTTAATTCCCAGCACCACAAAAACAAAAATCAATACATAAAAAGATTGACTTAACAAACCAAACTCATATTCTGATGGTTTTAGTCAGCTTTTTCATGCTGTGAGTAAACAACCTGACAAGAACAATTTTAGAGGAGGAAAAGTTTATATGGGGTCCACGATTTCAGAGGTCTCAGTCCATAGACAACTGACTCCATTCCTTGGGGCTTGAGGTGAGGCTGAACATCATGGAGGAAGTGTGTAGTAGAGGAAAGTGCTTCAGGACTTGGCCAGGAGGCAGAGAGAAAGCCCACACCCCAGATACAAAATATATACCCCTAAGGCACACCCCAGGGACCACCTGCTCCAGCCAGAGCCTACCCACCTCCAATTCCCACCTACTTAATCCCATCAGGGGATTAATTCACTGATTGGGTTAAGGCTCTCATAACCCAATGTTTTCCCTCTAAACCACCTTGCATTGCCTCACACAAGAGCTTTTGGGGACATCTAATGTTTAACCCCTGACACTAATATCTTTCAATAAAAATATTACTGGGAAAACAATGTGACACAGGATCCTTAATTATTTAGATTCTGAATGATAGAGGTTGAGCTACCTAGTTGGTGTGATAATTTTGTGGTAAAAGGAGTATTATCAACAATTAAAATTGAATTTATTAAACCCTGAATATTAGAAGGGAAACAAGAAAAGCAAACAGAAAGTTAATAGATGTCTCAGTAGACACAATCAGCGGATCATTTGATAAAACAGAATATTTGGGTTTTGGATATGTCATCATTTGTCTTGATAAAAAGTTGGCAAGAATCTCTGGTATATATGAAAATGTGATTATGGTTAAACTGAAAACAGTAAAATAAAAAGGTGATGTAGTCCGGATGAGTGAGGCCACAAAACATGGACAAATATAAAAGTAAGGATTTGGGAATCATGTTCTGGGGTGAAAAGTAGGGAAAAACAAATTGACAAAGTCATTTTTTTAGAGTAATAAATACTTAGACGGCAAAGCACAGGAAAGAAGCCAATTTCTGCTTTCAAGGTCATGATGAATAAATACAGCATTCAGAGTTCAATATCAATTAATATGTAGGAAGAACAATTTGTTTAGGGAGGAAAAAATTAGAATGGGAAAGGACCCATTAACATCCTCACCACATTTAGAGCCAATCCCAAAGAAGAAAATGGTTCATGAATCAAGACAGAAAAAAGGAAATATGAAGGAGGGATAATCAACCTCTCTTTGAAGTAAGAATAACATGAGTAGATCACCTAGGAATTCCATTACTGCACAGGAAGGAGGTTGGGGAGTAGGCTGAAGGTATGGCTGGGAAACCACATGGTCTACCTCACCCTCCTGTCCAGACTAGAGACACGGGAGGAAGACAAGCCATGTTTTGACAGTAAGCAGCCTCCTGGGCTTTGCAGACAGGTGGCTGTGTGTTTAAGCTCACAGGCTCACAGAGGTTGGCCCATATTCCTTTCATGAGAGATCAGATTCATTTCACCTAGTAGATTCTGCATGCAGCAAATTTTGGGGCTGGGGAGCAAACCACAGTCCCCTCTCCCTCTCCAGGAAGATGCTTGAATTTCTGCACACTTCCTATTTTTTGCAAGCTTCTCTTATACCCTCATTGGGAGAGAGGATTGTGTTCAATTGTAAACTTGAAAACTCAGCTCATTTCTAATAAGTTCAAGTTTTATAATCTAAAAAAACTTTTATCAGTAAATAAAGGTCACCCATCTGGCAGCAATGTGTCTATTTGGCTCAGCTTTGGTTTTCTACACTATGTTATAAAAATATTACAGTCTAGTATGACATTAGCAAAGTGTGACATCTGGGCTTATACAAAATATAAGAGTTGGCAGGAGGACTAATTTCCCTTCTGAAAAATTGCCATGGCAGAAAGGGACCGAGGACAACCGATGGGTGAGCACACAGCCCTGCACTTGGTGTATTTCAGCCAGGCTGCTCCTCAAGCCCAGGAGCATCCGCAGAGACGTCTGCCTGGCAAGGGGGAAAGGGCCTAATTACCCCAGAGGATAATGCTGATGGATTGCCACGGACCTTTGAGAATAGAAGCTATTTTAGTGCAAGAGAAAATTTTCTGTACCTGCAGTGCTAGGTGGTCATGCATTCAAGAATTAAATGAGACTGTTTCAAAAAATACTGTAGGCATGGCAGTAATAAAGCTGGGCAGCCTTTCACTGGGTTTAGATGTTAGAGCATTTTCTTTGGGGGTTGAAAATGTATAATTAAATTTTGGCATTGCTTTTAGGTGGTAATGATTTTTATTAAATTCCTTTTTGTATGACCCCTTTTATGAGTTCAAGACAAATGCCATATTTATTTTTTTTCCCCTAGGCTCTCTGGGTGCATTTTAATGTACTGTAATCTCAAAGATATCGAGCACTGACAAAAAGAATACATGCATTGGAGAGGTCCATTGTGCAATCTCAGAAGCTGATTTTTTTTTTTCCTAAAGAAAAGAGAGAGGATCAAATTTGAAGAAAATTTCTTTGCTCATCTCTGGGCATTCAAGTTTTGTGAAGAGTTGGGACTATTCATGGCTAGTGGTTCTTACATAAATGGAAATTGCAGTGGCAATATTTTTACAGGGGTTTTAATAAATCCCTAAGTTTTAAGAAGTTTGGATATCTAAAACTGTAATAACTATTATGAAAACCTGGGATAAATATTGCTTAATTATTAATTCAAATTATTAAAGCCATGAAAATCCAGATATCTTATGAAATGGTACATGATGGTAACAGTGAATAAATAGGTTTGGGAGATGGGGAGGTTGCAGGAGATTTCCATCTTTGTGCAGGGAAGTGATGGTAGCCAGGAAGCTTCCTTCTTGACCTCCATGCTCACCCTGTCCTGTGGTGAATGCCATTCTTAAGAGAATACACAGGCAGATTACCTGGGGGGAAGAGGTCCAAGGGCAGGATGGTTGGGGAGCTCATCTCAGAAGGGCAGGGGTGTGTGGGCTTTGGCGTTTCCACCTTCACCAAGGAACTCAGGCTGGAGAGGTTAAGGATACTGCCTGGACCAGGAGGCACTGGGCACCATGATTGGAGTCCAGTCCCTGGGCTCTTCTCCATCTACTTTCCCAGCTAACTACTGTCCTGACCTTTGGGACACATCATTTGTTACCTCCCCCAGACAAAAAAAAAAAAATTCCATTCCACTACTAGAACGAATGGCCCCAGGATGGTGGTTTTTCTTTTCTTTAGTTGGCCCATCTCTAGGAATTGCTTTTCACGGAGCCCTAAGCAAGCTGCAGACCTCCTTCCTCAGTGCCTGAGCCAGTTGGGACAAAGGACTGTCTTAAGCAATGGCTTATTCTTCAATCTTTTCTGACTGCAGAGTTCAGAAGTGAGCTACACCATAAAATTGGGTACCCTTTCCAACTTTGTCATCTGCTCTTTCAACCTCAGTTTTCTCATCTGTAAATTGAGGGTAGTCTGCCCATTTTACAGGAGAATATTGTTTAGGTAAGATACTAATTCTATCTTACATCAAGATAAATTCCCTATTCTTCAGCCTTCATCTTAGTTTCTATCACTTTAACCACCAAACATCGTCCTTTTGTGTAAAAGTAATCCAGAGAGCAAAGGGCTTCTCATTTTCTCTGCCATAGGAACAATGTTGCCCATAGAGAATCCCTTAGTTGTCCTCCCTCATTAATAAGGGACTGAAATATTTTATGAATTAAATCTGAAGCATGAGTGAAGCCTGATTCCATGAGTGGTGTGACTTCTCCAGTACCCACTGTCCCCTGGAGCCAGCACGGGACATCCCTTCAGGCCTGGACCCTGTAGATTGTTACCATCCCTTCTAATATCACAGCAATGATGTGAGCAACTGAGCAGCATCTTATACTCCAAACTGGAACTCAGAGATAATGAAAGGGAGGAAAATAACAAATATTGAAAGGGTTTTTGTGAGAGGAACCTGGAACTATAGGGAGTGCTCTGCAAATGAGTGTCACATTTTATCCTCATTATGACCTGGGAAAGTAGGTGTGCTTTTGACTAGATGGGAAGATAGAGGCTCACAGTGGCCAATTAACTTGCTGAAGTTCATCTAGTTAGCATGAGGGAGACTGACTTAGTGTCTGATGTCAGGGAAATGTGATGTGAAGGCTCCTGCTGAACACCATGAGCGCCAGACCCATATCACCTTACGACTGTGTGCACAGATCACGACAGTTTCCGCAGCTTTCTGTTGGCTATGGTGTGGTCAGTGGACACTCCCAGCATCACAGTAGCTTAAGCAACAATGGTTTATTCTCACCCATCTTGAGTGCTGGATACAGATCTGCTCTTCATGTCTTCTTCACTTTGGAATTCCCGGGTCTTGATGCTGAAGGAATAGAGCCATGGCAGAGCCCTCTGAAGGCTCTCAAAGCTTCTGCTTTGGAAAAGCACACCACATCGGCTTCTGTGCTCACACCAAATCTGCACACATTTCACTGGCCACAGGTGGACAGTGGCCAAATCTCATGTCAATGTTTTATGATTTCTATGCATCTGATTGGGATGGACACTCTGTGTGGGAGAGTGTATGAAAGACAGTGACTACTTTGACAAAATGATGTATTAAGCACATGTGACTTCTGCATTAGCATGTACAGAAGGATTTGTGGTGTAATGCTTTCCTGAATTTTCTCCTACCTCCATGGACACTCTATTGCTGGCTCTGTCTCTCCCTAAAGTCTAAACATTAGTGAATCCTAGGACGTATTCCTACTCTGTCTGTACACTCAAACTCTAGATGACCTCATCCCGTACGGCTTTAATTACCATCAACATGCTGATAACTGTCTAATTTATCTTTCAAGTCCTGACCTCTTTTGGGGCTACAACTATCTTATGTTATCTTCACTTGGGATTCTAACATGCAGCTCAAATGTAATTTGTCCAAAATTAGCCTTCTGATCCCTATCCATCCCACACCAGCTGGCAATTTTCCCTCTTGTAGAGAGTGGTACCACCTTCCAGCCAGTTACTCAAAGCAGAAATCTAGGTTTCCTCCCTTTCCCTTGCTAATACTTCAAATCCATCAGCAACATATGCTATTTTCACTTTCAGAGAGTTCCCCCAAATAGCCACATCCCTTGCCTGGGAATGCCAGTACACTATCTTAAGCCACCAACATCTCTCACCTGGAATTCTGCAGTAGTTCACAAACTGGCTTTTGTACTCCAGATTTTTTTTTCTCCTGATTACTCATACTTCACACAGTAGTCAGAATTATCTTTAAAAAGTATGTGGCTAGAACTTCTCATTTTCTAAAATCCTTTTAAAGAGTTCATGTTGCACTTAGAAAAAATAATCCAAGGTGCATGTTATAGTGTACAACTCCCCATAAGAGCTGACAATGGCCCTCTGTACTGGCTTGCATGTCTTCCCCAAATCCATGTGCACCTGGAACCTCACAATGCGATCCTGTTTGGAAACAGAGTCTTTACAAAAATGTGTTAAGATCATAGTGGACTAGCATGTCCCGAATCCATTATAACTGATGTCATGTGAAAAAGGGAAGAGACACAGAGACAGCAGGGACCCACGGGGAAGACAGCAGGAGTACCACGATGACTGACAACCTCAGCACGTGGGAGAGAGGGATAGAACACATTGACTCTCAGCATCTTCAGGGGGACTCAACTCTGCCAACACCTGAACTTCACATTTCTGTCTTCTGAAGCTGCAGGACAATCAATTTGTGTTGTTTGAAGCCAGCCAGTTGGTAATGATGTGTCAGGGGAGCCTAGCCCGCTCACAGCCTCTTTCCCTTGCTTCCTTCCACCCCGGCCTCATGCATTGAGACCACACTGGCCTCTTTTCTCCAAAGCCTCGTCTCATTTCAGGACCTTTAAAGTTGCTCTTCTCTTTGCGACCCGAGACTTCCCCAGGACTGGCTTCTTTACAGAGTTTATGCCTCTGCAGCTGGTACCATAACTTCTGATGTGGTTCCACATGTTTTCAGTAGTACCCTGATTTGTTACTAACAGTAAGAATTTACTGTTGTGGTCCATTTCTATCCCTAAGCAGTTTAATAAAGCAAGGGAGGCAGGTATGTTCGGAACAGCTTTGGTCTGTTCCAAACAGACCAAAAATGTCTGTTCCAACAGGGAAATGTGTTCCAACTGTAGCTGGGGTCAGAGAAAATGGGGGGCATGTGGGAATGGGGACTAGAGTATGACTCGGGCATGAACTTTCCTGTTTTCTGGTCCTTCAACAAACAGTGGCAACAAATGCTATCCCACTGTCATGATGTTCCAGGGATAAAGTGCTTCTGTGCCACACAGGCCTAGAGAGGATTCCCAGGAGACGGAGTCAGTGATGCTGTGGGAGATTCTAGAAGTAAAAATACAGGTTCCACATAGCTCCGAACATGGCCACATGACGCGTGGAGTATCTGATGATTCTCTAATTTGCATTAAAAGTCCAGAAGTGGGAGTTTGCGATTCCACGACAGAGAGGCAGTCCTTGAGGTGGGCACACAGATGCTGATCCCTGATTATATATGTGGTTCTGAACGTGAGAACCCTGTTCTCAGGTCTGACATCAGGTTGTAGACTTTATGGGTTCCTAGCGGGAAGAAAGTTGAAATGAACATATGAACCAATATGTAGGTTTAGCTGTAGTTTGCCATGCACATTTGCGTTGTTAAAGTCGACTGATTTAGCAAATTGCCTTAGAGCTTCCACTTCCTACGCTTAAGTGATCATTCTCCTGGAAGACTTGATAACTTCTTAAATCAAAGAGCTTCTTCAGGTATTATGTAGATAAACATCAGAACAAAATTACCCATGATTGTTATAGGTTAGTATCCGGTGTCCAAAACAATCCAATAAATCAATAAGGTCAGTTGTAAAGAAGGAATCCTAATATAACCCACCTACTCATTGTAGGATCCCCCAGATACAGCTTTCCCACCATTGTTTCAACTCACCACAGCAGCAATTCTCCCTGGAAGGTTTTCTATGCCCTCAGGGAGCCCTTGGGCTCTGAGATCTTCCCTCAGTACCAGTTCTTTCTGGGTCAGGGTGGGGGGTCCTCCTGCATTTCAGGATGTGCTGGCCACTGTGAGCACAAAGACAGGGTTCCCAGGGCAATCAATCATGTTTTCTGTTATCCCGACCAGGAGTCATGGCTTTGGACCTTGATTCTCATTTTGGCCACATGTGACCATGGGTATGCTGCTGCCAGAAATGGGCTTTTTAGTCTTCCATAAGCATACTCTCACTCTTTTATTTCCCACAACAATTGGCTGAAATCTTTGTCTTCTTCAGCCAATATGGATCCTGAGGTGGCTTGTGACTGAGCATCTTGGATCAACTGGAAATCTGTCCTGAATCTGGATAAGAGTAGGATATGGGACAACCTGGAGTCTCATGGACCAACCAAGGATTTATTCAGACCTACCTCACACATCATCCTGGGGAGGGCTGGCTAGCTTAACAAAACCCTAAAGATCCAGGCCAAATGTGGAGCCCACCCTCTGAGACACAGAAGCATTAAGAAATGCATGAGTATAGGGCCTAGAAAGTGGCAGAATGAGACCAAGCAGAAAGAGGTAGCTCCTGCCAGATGGCACTACATACAAATATTCAGGCTTCCTTTCCCAGCTGCCAAGAACCTTGAGTCCAGGTCTGCAAATGCCAGTCTAGTTGCTATTACATCTAAATCCACATGCTCGAATACACCTGAAAGAAGCCAGAGCAGAGTGAAATTCTCCTCACTGGTGTCTTGCATGGCTGGTTGCTAGTGCCTTATAGTACACAGAAAAGGACAGGCTAAATGACAGAAGGGAAAGCTAGGATTTTAACGATGAAGAGTGGCGTGAAACAACCAAGTGCAAGAACAATCTCTTTGTGACAAAATAATGTTTCACTAGATTTTAAAACTGAAATATATAAAACTGCATATATATTTTTTTCATTATTAATCTTCCACTTCTGGGGGCCTTCTTGATGAAAATAGCACGCGGGAGTGCTCCTGGGGCTGTGACAGGCTTGCTCCACTCTGGATCCCCTTCCCCTTGCAGGAATAGGAGGCGCCCCGCGGGCGTGGAGCCTCAGGAGGGCAGGCTGCCTCTGCCTTCCATCTTTCCCTTTCCAACTCTCTTGCTGATTTTCTCTGAGCCTGATTTAAAGAATGAGCTAAAGCAAACTTTGAATTGTGCAGCTGAATTTGAAATGAGCCATGTTATATTCTCTCAAGCTTTTAATTTAAAGAAAAAAAATAATTTTGTTTCTGAGAAATACTAAACTACATCAAAAGCCACAGTTTTTATTGTAATTTCAGCCCTATGGTTTGCTGTATTCTTTTTCTAGTTAGAGGAGACTTTTACATATGTCTTTGTTAACACCAGTTCTTTTTATTTTTTAAAGATAAAGACTGAAATGTCATATTTGATTGTCCTGTGAATGGAATCATCCTTCTATAACCACATACCTCTCTAAATTCTTTTATGTCTAAACAATTCTAAATGATCAGAGTAGAGCATAGCAGATATTGTCATAAAACCTTAAGTAACCTTGTGCATATTTACATTAATGTATTTTAGGGTTCTCTATATTTCTTCTCTTAGGAGCATTTTAATATCATTTTCTGCTACTGTTTTAGAAAAATAAAACTCAGGTTCACAGTATAAGAATTTGTTTTATCTTTCTCTTATATCATAAGAGGTCATTTTTTTCCCTTTGAGTTCAACATTCTTGGATTCCATGCAGTAATTATTTTTTTTTGTGCCTGGCTTATTTCACTTAACATAATTTTCCCATCCTTATCCATGGTGTTACAAATAACAGGGTTTCTTCCTTTCTAAAGTTGAATAGTATTCAGTTGCAAATGTGCTGTATTTTCTTTATCCATTCGTCTGTTGATGGGTATTTAGATTGGTCTGTTGATGGGCATTTAGATTGATTAGTGTCTTGGCTACTATAAATAATGTGAACAATGCTGAATTGAACATGGAAATGCAGATATGTCTTCAAGATCCTAATTTTAATTCTTTTGGCCATATGTACAGTGGTGGGATTTCTGGATCACAGAGTAGTTTTAAGTTTTTGGGGAGACTCCATGCTGTTTTCCATATGTACTGAACTGGTTTACACTCCCACCAACAGTGCCAGGGATCCTTTCCTGTGCATTCCCTCTAGCACTTGTTATCATTTGTCCTTTTCATAGTAGCCATTCTAAAAGATACAAGGTAGTACATTTTGATTTAAATTTGCATTTCCAAATGATAAGCGACATTGAGCATGTTTTCGTATATGTAGGCAATTTGTACATTTTCTTAAGGAAATGTCTATGTCAGTGCTTTGCCCATTTTTTCATTGGGCTATTTGTTTTCTTGCTCTTGAAAATTGAAGTAGTTACTTTTACATTTTGATATTAAACCCTTATTAGATATATGGTTTGCAAGTTATTTTCTCCTATGCTATGGATCGATTTCTGGGTTCTCTGTCCTGTTCCCCATGGCTGTGCCTGTTCCTATGCCAATATCATGCTGTTTTGCTTACTACAGTTTTGGAGTATATTTTGAAGTAAGTAATGTGAGGCCTCTAGATTTTTCCTTTTGGCTCAAGATTGTTTGGGATATGCAGGATTTTTCATGGTTTGATATTAAACTTAATATTTTTAATTTTTTTTAAAGTTCTGTAAAGAATGAACTTGGAGATTTGATAGGAGTTGGATTGAATCTGCTGATCGCCTCAAGTAATATGAACATTTCCATTTTTCCAATTTATAAACTTGGGATATCTTTCCATTTATTTGTGTCTTTTCTAACTTCTTTTGTCAATGTTTTGTAGTTTTCAGTGTGCAGATCGTTCACATCCTTGATTAAGTTTACTTTCCTAGTCTTTAATTTTTTATAGCTGTTGTGAATGTTTTTTTTTTAACTTCTTTTTGGAGACCTCATGAATAGTGTATAGAAATAGTACTAGATTTTGTATGCTGATTTTGTATTCTGCAACTTTACAGAATTTGTTTATTCTAATGGTTTTTGGATGAATCTCTGGGTTTTCTATATATAAGATTTTTCTTCAAACACTGTCAATTTAAATTCTTATTTTTTTTCAATTTGGAGGATCTTTATTTCTTTCTCCTTCCTAATTGCTCTTGCTAGAAATCCCAGTACTATGTTGAATAGAAGTGTCAACAGGGAGCATTTGGATTTGTCTTATACCTGATTGTAGTGGTGGTTTCCTGTGCATATATGCTCATGATCAAGCTCTTCAAATCATTTTTATTAACTATGTACGTTTTTTTGGTATATCAATATGTCAGTAAGCCTAAAAAAAGAATTGTTGTTCACTAAGAACTTGAACAAGAGGAAAATGAACAGGCAACCACCACACCAACCTTCTGAACAAAAAAGCCTTGAAATTACAAGATTTATTTGATACCTAAGTTCAAGTGTTAGCTCCTTCTGAGAATTGCCTTCATTCTGCAGGAGAGCGCAGCAAGGCCAGATAGAGAGATGAGACAGGAGGATGCAGCAGTGGAGGACCGTGGGTCTTGGCCATCTGAAGTCAGTTAGGGTTGCTGGAGCTAACAACCTGTTGTTCACCTCAGCTCAGGCAGAAGCAATTAGGCTTCCCCTGATGCACAACATTTATCCAAACACACCTCTACTCTTTCACAAGAACCTTGTTTAAACTCACTGCTATAGGAAGGGGTCACAATGTTCATGGGGACAAAAAGTAATCACTTATTGTTTTATGGAGGCTCCAGTCTCCTTCCTCTTCCCTGTCCACATGTGACATTGTCTTGGTATATTGGGGCTGATTTCCTCATCACTGTTCATGGCTTCTTCTGTGACAAGGGAAGGAATAAGACATTGATTTTAATAATATCTGGCTTAATGATGGTTACATATCCTTTTGTTACTCTTAGTGATGCCCTTGATTTAATATGGAGGCATCATTCTAGTGTTAAAGCTGATAGTTGATGATAATGATAATGATGGCCCTGTTGATAATGATGATGACTAAGGCGGTAATTTTTAATTTTGCTGTGGGTCACCAAATTACTGGCTTGGCTTTCAGGTTTGCACAGAGAATACATAAAAGGAAATCTACATAAGCCATCTGAGTAGGTTTACCTGGAACCTCAGACAGTGTGATTCTCTGTCCCTTCTAGCACCATGCCCATGAAGGGACAGAGAATCACACTGTCTGAGGTCAAGATGGTGGCTCTTCCCAAACCATGGTTATTTCTTAATAACACACGAGGTCATGTATGCTTTTGCCTCTCTTTCCTCAGCACTTTCATTTCCCCAAATTTGTAGGACAATCTTTGAATGATTTTAGCATATACAGTCCCATGTGATCTCAATCACTCTGTGGGTTAAAACAAGCATACAGTTTTAACTCCAATTGTGACTCCAACCCAGAATTCTTGCCACTTTACTATAATGGATACCTCGATTTTGGATTAGGAAAGTTATATATTTTACTTTTGATTAGGTTTGTATTAGGCAGTTACTTTAAAATTCCCAGTATCTGACTTGCACAATGGCATACCTCTAGAGTTCTGCATAGTCATACATGAACATTTATTGCATTGAGATATATTGCTTTTGGTGGTAACTGAATCTCTTCACTTCGATGATATATACTTCAGAGGTGCATCTGTTGTACATTAAATGATACATTTATAAGAGTGAAGAAAAATCAAATCATTTCTCCTCGAGAAATTAAACTATTGCCAACCAAACTTTCTGACCTATGCATCTACCAACTTCAACCCCATTCATCCCACCTCCCATTTGCTGAGCACCTTACAGATTGTCATGCTCCCAAACCAGTCTTCAGGAAGGGAGTCCCAAGGCTCCTTTGGACACCTTCTCATGTTGCTAAATTTCAAATTATTATTTCATCGTGTGTCCCACAAAACATTACCTTATCCTGTGACTCACTATTGTCAGCTGGAGGTCACCTCAGATTTCAGTTATTTCACACGGGCGGCATGTCCACGAGGCTTTTGCTTTCATAGTTTTTCTCAATTTACTCAAGTGGGTTTGAAAGGTCCAGATGGAAATGAACATATTGAACATTTAAAAAGAAATGTTTGTATTGTTTATGCAGGAAGTAAGACTCATTTCTTAGCACACAGAGGTTGTTTCTCTTTCTATTAGAAGTTCCAAATGAAATAAAATCTTAGACCTCTGGGTTTCCCTGTAGTAGTTAAGCTGATGCAGCAGATACTGTGATTTTAATTATTTATGGATGAGCCCTGTGAAATGCCTGCCAAAGGTAGCAAAGGGAAAATAATGGCTGGTACTGCACAACTGACCTTGAATCCCGCTCTGATTGAAATTAATTATGTGAAGTTTTAAAATCTCAGTTTCTTATATTGGTGGCTGATAAGGCACAGTCCCATTGTCTTACCAGGAGCTTGGCTTATCCTAAGTATCTATTTCACAGCATTTAGTACATCTGCAGAGAAAGCACACTGTTAATTCATTTGATTTTTCTAATTTCTGCACTTGTTACCCTAACATTTAACCATTGACATTCTAGGAAGGTCAGTGTTTTTTGATAGAATGATTTTGTCGAAATTAGTTCAAGTTTGGTCTGACCTCTAGAATATTTTCCACTCAGAAGGTAGAAACAGACTATCTCATATCCTTCCTTGTGTTTCTGTGTTGTTAGTCTAGTATGTGTGAGGTGTGAGCAACTGGATGAGAAAATTATCATTCCTGTTCATTCTAATCAGCTGTCAGTCTTCCAAGCAGAGGGCATTTGGTCAGCATGAGGATGATCCTAACTGGTGCATACATAATTCAGTCTTGAGAAAACATTTGCTGTGAGGGTGTCGTGGTTTCTTCTATTACTTTTGAAGGTCTATTTTGTTTTGATATACCTGAGCCAACAGAGCTGCTGCCCCCAGGGTTCCAGGTGCTGTTCTGCACACCCTCTGGATCAGCACATGCCTAGGACCATATTGTTGGTAGCTGGGGGCAAAGGTTCCATGAAAGGAAACTTCACTGAAAGGAAAATGTAGAGTGCCACACTGGAATGCCGAGAAAATTCATTTATAATAAGCAGTAATTAAACAGGGATTATTAGGGTGGCACATTTACGATGTGAAAGCTGAAGTCATGTCAACACCTTGTAAAGTCCAGAAAGTAATTCAGCTGAAACATTTGCTCTGGGCTGAAGAACAAGGTTCTGTTCTAGGGAAGAAGTAGGTTTTCTGTTTGTTATATCAAAAAAAAAAATCTTCACAATAATAATTGTTTTTTTTTGGGGGGGGTTAAGCATTTAACACAGTGCTCCCAGGGCTTAATATCACATGGTGTTTGGGAGTCTGAGACTTCCTTATTGAGCCTTTATCACAACTAACCCTGTTCTCTTTCTAAAGATGTAGTTTAAAAAGTTGTAGTAACTTAATTTTTGCTTTTTGAATGTGATTCTCAGGCAAGATGGCGGCACTTACCCCGGGAGGTTGGATTCCTCCTTGTCTTCCATCAAGTGTCTTTGCTGTTTGCTTCACCCTTTCCACCTGGCTCATTCCTTTATCTCCTGAGCTGTTCACCTCAGCTCAGGCAGAAGCAATTAGGCTTTCCCGATGCACAACAGTTATCCAAACACTCCTCTACTTTTTCACAAGAACCTTGTTGAAACTCGGCTCTTCCTGTAGTTGAGCTTCTTAGAGTTGGCTTGATGAA
This sequence comes from Marmota marmota marmota, assembly GCF_001458135.2. Taxonomy (NCBI): domain Eukaryota; kingdom Metazoa; phylum Chordata; class Mammalia; order Rodentia; family Sciuridae; genus Marmota; species Marmota marmota. The sequence goes on along the minus strand of NW_025999932.1, from coordinate 7,977,152 downwards.
CATCTTCTTATGCATTAATGGGCAAGAGGTAAGAAGGCAGCCCCTTTCTAGTATGTCAACATTTGTCTGGCTTTGTGGAAACATTTCTGTCTCATAAAAGTGATCCCTACTAGGCACTTCCAGTAAGGCCAGGGAAGGAGAGCAGCCTGGGGAGGGTGGAGCAGGAGCACATGGAAGGTGGAGTCACAGAGGCTGGCTTGCCTCTTGGATTAGGCTCTTCATTTGGACACTTTATATCACTTACACATTGGACCTACCCTGTGAAGATGGAATAAGATTTTACTTCAAGTGACTTTTTAAAAAACGAGAGTTAGGAAGAGGATGGAAAGGCATGAGCAAAGGACCACATTTGCTTGTCAAAGCATCAGTGCTGGTTTTTCTAGAATTTCCTTAGGAAACTGTAAACATCTTTTCTTCCTTTACTGTTAAAATACTACCTAGTGTGAAAGGAACTAATACTCACATATGAATCAAAATTTCACTAATTCTTATTTATTATGGACCTCCTATATTTCAGGAACTTTTCTGTGAGTAGAAATACAAAGTGAACAAGATAGAAAATCCATCTTCAAAAAGGTCCTTAGACAGGGAAGCCAACTCTTACTAGATTTATTATTCCAAAAACCGTATAATGCCCTATTAACTAAATCAAATTTAAGTGACCTTAAGTATATACAGCAGACTATTCATCCTAAAGAAATATCCTCTGCACAGGTAATCCATGTTGGCTATTGGGACACAGTTTTCTATGGTCTCTTCTTGATTTGAAGAATAGACTACTTTTGAAGAGTGAGGATTCCAGGAGAGATAAAAGAATGGTCTATTCAGAGAGGGAGATGATAAGCTGCTCTCTACCTCTGGCCCTCAAACAGGACAACTGTATTTAAAAGCTATGTTGAATATCAATTTAATCCAGGGTAGGGACATTGATTGTGTCTAAAAATAACAAAGAAGCTAAATGAGCAAATCTGGGAAGGATGGATATTGGTTTTTTTCTCCCCTCCAATTTTATGGAAAGGGAAAACAAGTTTCTAATGTACAGCTCATTGTTAGGGGGAAATGGATAGTATCAGAGCTTCCACTAGGGAAAAAGCCTAGGAAAGCCAGATCAGAGTGGCTAGAACGTGGCAAAGATCACCTAGGAATAAGTAAACAGCTCATGTCGGAGCTTGGCCAAGCTAGCTTCAAAGGCTTTAGAAAGAGAAGGATTTTCTCTCTATACCCCCACAATATAGCTACAATTAGTAAATATTTATAGATCATTTGCTATGAAGCTGTGTCTTCAAACACATACTTGAGATAAAAAATATTCAGTTTCATTTTTCAATATTTAAATTTTGTCCTAAAATATTCTTTTTAAGTGGATGGTTCTATGATGCCCAGGAAAATGAGCTTGTGAGGAATATTTTTTGTTGTTATTAGAATCTAGACAAAGCTAAGCAGAATTCTGGTATCCTGAAAATTAGTCCCCATGTGTTATGGTTTGAATGTGAGACGTCCCCCCAGAAGCTCCTGTATTCATGAAGGAATGTTCAGAGGTGAAATGAATGAATTGTGAGAGTTGTAACCTCATCAGTCCATCTCAGTTTGAATGGGGGTAACTATAGGTAGGTGGTTCACCGGGGGTAAAAAAATGCCTGATGGCCCCTTCCCAGCTCTCTCTCTCTCTCTCTTTCCTTCCAGACTCTTCCAAGATCTGAGCAGCTTTCCTCTGCTGGGCCCTTCTGCTGAAATGTGCTGCCTCACCTTCAGCTCAGAGCAATGGAGTTGGCCACATATGGACCAAGTCCTCTGAAACCATGAGCCCCCTTCTTCTAAGTTGTTCTTGTTGGGTATTTTAGTTACAATGATGGAAAAGCTAAACAAAACATGAAACCTCATTATAAGGGCATCCTCAACCCAGGGGTTAGATGTGGACTGTTGCTTTATGGGAGTGTCATTCACATTGTGCTATGGTAGAAGTTGCCTGAATGTGGTGATCCGGCAGATCTCAGTTCAAATGCAGAGTTACTAATTGTGACACTTCATAAATTTCCATAGCAGTGCTATTTTAAATTCCACTTTTCCTTGGCAAAGGAAGATGAACTGTACGGTTTCCTTCCTTATGGTACTATATTACCCACTTCTTCAATTTGCTTGAACCAATGTTTAGATAAACCTCTTGCCCTAAACAGTTGAAGGTGGCAAATTAATTTCAGATACTCTTCAGAATAAATACACAGTTAAATTCTACTATGTCAATTTCACAATTTACCAGAAAACTCAAAGGCATTGACTAGGATTGCTTCTGGAACCCAGAGTCTCTGAGTTTATGTCTTCAAGAAGCAAGGCCCCCTAGTGGGTAAAGATGAAAAGGAAGAAAACAGTTTATTTACATAGAAATTTTTTTTTTCTTAATCTGTATTGCTAACAAAGCCAATAGTATAATTCACATTTCTCATCACATCATTCTTTGTGCTTATTGAAATTTTATTGTATTCTACTGTAATAGTCTTTGTTCTTTTCTACCTCCATTTGCTTTCTATATTACAAGTTTTCTGAATAACACATCAAAGGAGTACACATTAACTAATGGGAAAGTGGTAAACAATATAATATAAATAGTTCTCCTGTGAGGCTATTTTATACATTTGTATTATATATAAATACACCCCCCATATATAGGGTGTTCATTTTATGACTAGAAATATTGATTTTTATGTGTTAACTGATGGCCTACAGGCAAATAGTTCTCAAACAACAAACACAAATCATTAGAGTCCAACCTATGTAAGTATTTGCAAAACTCTTCGGAAGTTTTAAAGCACAATTTAAACAGCAGCAACAACAATAAAACAATATTAATGTGGCCTTTATTCATAATTAATTCTTCATCTCTGTGTGTTCATGAGCCTTAAGAGGGAAATCCAGGTAACCCCAGGACTCCCTATTCAAGGTGAGCTACAATGACATTACTTTTAGACTGTGTAGGGTACTAGGGATTGAACCCAGGGGTACTCTGCCACTGTGACAAATACCCAGCCCTTTTTAGTTTTTAATTTGAGACAGGGTCTCACTCAGTGCCTGGGGTTACAGCCATGTGCCACCACACCTGGCAGACTATGAGTTTTAGAACACTACCTATCACAATTTCTATTGGGATGTAGGATATCAAATCCGTTACTAATTCTTCCCACTTACAACTTTATCAGAGGAAAATTAACAGAAAATACAATAAAAGAACTGACATTATTTTGACCAGAAGACAATATAAATTTTAAAGACATAGCCTTCAGAATTTAAATGTATCACCAAATGCTTTTATTTCTGTGTCTTAATCAGTGAAGACCCATGCAGGTTAAAACATCACAGATTTCCAGTAGTATCAATATATATGAAAATGCTTTCAAGGTGAATTGTAGATCATACCTTACACACAGAGCCATTGTGGTGACAAGAATAACCGTACAATATGATTTGAATTCTAAAGATTTTGTGAGGATGTTAGGCGGGGCATGGATTTCTCAGTTGTCTTTGATCTGAAAATATTTTATATTCCCAAGTGACATTATCCTTCCATAATAAATGCATTCGTCCACCCATCCATCATCCACTCTCACTACACTCATCTCCACTTCATCTATCTGTACAACAATACCTGTTGAGAGGCTATGTTGAGAAGTGTAGCAGGGACTCGCAGAACAGAGATGGATACATACAAGCCCTGATCCAGTGTTGCTTAAAGTTAAGACGCCTACTGCCTGGTGCTTAATATTAAATGCGGAAGCTCATATCCTATCTCTGTATCTTACTGGATACGTGACTCCAGGAGAGTCATGTAATCTCATTGTGCCTCAGTTTCCTCATTTGTGGGCCATTAAGAAATATGATGTGCTGAGAGACTTTGAAAAGTCTTACCCACTTGATCAGGGTTAAAGATGGAAGAAATGAGAACAAGTCAGAATAGAGTCTATATGCACAGCATTGAAGTAAACTAGTGAGTGCAAGGATGACGTTTGTGGGGACAGATGGGATCTAACATGCAAAGCTCGAGGCTTAGAAAGCCAAGGATAATTTAGAAAAGTCTGTTTGCAATGGCTGAACTACAGGTGTGTGTTAGTGGTGGGAGCTGGGGTGGCTGGATCAGGGAGGAACTTGTTAGCATACTGAGGCATTTGGACTTGGGCTGTTGTGCCAGCATTTCTCAGGCTTAGATAGCATATGGATGCCATTTAAAGGAAAATGGCTTTTATGACTTCCATTGTTCACTTCAACTATTTTTCTTCTACTCTTACATATGTAAACCTATGAAATAAAGTACAAACTCTTGCATAACTGAAACAAATGTATATGTTAAAAACAAATAGAATTATAAAACAATTATAATTCAAAATTGGAAGCCTGCTATTTTTTTTTTTTTTTTTTTTTTTTTAGCTAAAACATTGTTTTGAAGTGAGCAGTCTTGACCACTTGGTGTGTGTTTTTTGGCTTGGACACCTGTGCTAACGCTAACATCACCACAGTACCGCCAACTTCTCTGCTTAAACTGTAGTGAGAACTTTGTTTATTTGTATACTATGTTGGGATGACATTTGAATTTGAGACATTAAGTTCCTCTATGTTCCTTTTTATCTTCCTCATAACAATGAACTTTGTGTCACTGGTTGTTAATAAGACTGTTAACCACACTCCCCCAGCAATGCAGTTACTGAAATCTTGTGACAGCAGTATGTCATTTTTATCATGCAGACTATGCATATGTTTATACTTTAGGTCATCATTGAAGATGCACAATTTGTAACTGCACAAAGACCAGGGCCTCTGCGACCAGGGTCACAGTAATAACTTCATAAAATACTGCCAGACACAATGAAGTGGGACTGAGAGGCTGAAAATAAGGGAGAAATGTGGATGAATTATCTTTTGGTAATCTCACTCTGTGAAGAGTAAGAAAACTAAAAACAGTCTCAGCGAAAGAAGATGAAAAATCATAGCAGCCATGGGAATAGGAAGGAAAAGACAAATTTGAGAGTGATAGGGGTTTAATTGGCAGGATTCGGTCTCGAATTGGATGTGGGAGGTAAAGGAAATTGAAAAGTCAAAGACGGTTCTCATATTGCAAGCGTGGCTGCCTGGGCAGTAGGGGATGCCATTGGCAAGTGGAGACAACGTTAGAGACAGAGTAGGTTGTGGCTAGAAAGCAATGAGAATGGCTTTGGATATCTTCCATGTGAAATATAACAGCTGTGACGGAGTCCACCATCAGAAATATGAGCCTAGAGCTTGTGGGGAGAACCTAAGTGATGGATGGAGTTTGGTCATCATCCACATACCTGTGGTTCTCATGGCTTTGGTTCACATGAGATTCTTATAGTGAGAGCATCAGGAGTGAGAAGAAGCCAGCGATGGCCTCCAGGGGACAGTGACACCTCAGCAGGGCAGAAGGAAGAATAGACCTAGGTGAGGAGTGGTGAGGGCCAGAGGGAGGGCAGACCCAGGAGAGCGCGCTGCTGTGTCTTGCTGGGATGCTGAGGCTGTCTCATGAAGGGCTTTGCTTTGAATATGGCTGTCCTCATATCTACCTCCACCTTTGATGACTTAGTGAACATTTTAATTGAAAATTGTTCCTTCTTCTTTGTAATCCAGTATACTTATTGGCTACCCATGCTTTTCCATTAATGTTTAACTCTGTTCTTCTGTAAATGTCGTATTTTATGCTCCAAACAGATTGGAAAACATGGATTAAAATTAGTATATTTACTATGTAGGTCTACCCAACATAAGTATGCTTCCTTCTCTTAAAATGCTTTCTGTGTCTTGAATGTCCAGGGTTTATCCCTAAGCCCTCTTTATTTATATTCTGTCCATGGTGATCAATATATTACCAATTTCCAATCGTGATAATCAGGATCATCATAATCCTCCTGAGGTCTAAAATTTATATCCAACTACCAACTTATACTTAGTCCCCTCTAGACATCTCAACCTTCAGTTTCTCCATTCTCCAAATTGTTTATTCTCAAGTAGTGCCATCTGAGCCAGACAATGGAAAATGATCTTTGATTTTTCTACTACCCTCACCCCTATGATTAAAACAATCTAAATATTTATCTACTCTAAGACTTTATTAACCATCAGATGCTGTATTAATCAGAGTTCTCTAGAGAAAGAGAAAAAATTATATATATGTGCATATATATAAATTTATATATATTTATCATGTAATAATAAATGAATTTGGACATATTTGTTAATTTATTGTTAGGAATTGACTTACATAATTATGGTGACTAAGAAGTCTCAAGATCTGCAAGTGGAGACTTGGGAGAACAGAGGTTATAGATACAGTATGTAAAAAAGTCTGAGAACCAAGATAAGTAATGGTATGACTTTCCATTCAAGTTCAAGTCCAAAGGCTGAAGAAAAGCAGCGTCTCATCAGGAAGACAGGCAGATAGAACAAATTTCCCCTCTGTTTGTCTTTTGTATTCTATTTAGGTCTTCAGCAGATTGAATGTGCCCCACCCACACTGGGGATGGAAACCTGCTTTACTTACTCCACTGATTCAGATATTCATCTTACCCAGAGACATACTACTAGATCCACCCAGAAATAATGTGGAACCAAATATCAGGGCATCATGTCGTCCATTCAAGATGACCCATAAAACTCACCATAAAAAATGCTCCCTAGTTCTTTTGTGTTTGGTGTCTTGAATCTAGTCTTTACATGAGCCACCTGAGTGATATTTTAAAAAGTTAATTCATATCATATTTTTCCCCAACCCAAAACTCTCTAATAAGTTCCTAGTGCTCTTAGATTAAAATCTCAACTTATTATTCTAGCAGGTAAAACCGTACCATATATGACACTTTTTATCACCCTGTCTTTTGCTCTTTGTGGTCCGACCACACTAGTCTTCTTCCTGCCCCACACTGAGACCTTCTGTGTGTTCCTCATGTGTGCAAAGCTGTCCTAGGGCCTCGCACTCGCTGTCTTCTACCTTGTATCTCAGAGTTTTGCACAGGTGACTTCTCATCACTCCAGACTCAGACCAGACATCGCCTCCTTGGAAACAGGTTCCCTGTGACCAGATCTAATGCATTGTTCAGACCTAGCTTAGTCACTCGATCGTGCTACCTGGTAATTCTCTGTGCCATGAGAAGTTCGAGGAAGGACCATCTTTCCTGACTGGACAGTCTGGAGAGCATTGGGAAAGTATGGCTAGGGGAACAAGATAAACCTGAGTCTGAATCCTAACTCTGCCTTCTACCTACGAGGCTGGTTACCAAACATTTTTCAGTCTTTTTCTTCTCACCTGAAATAGGGAAATGGTTATCTCACAGCTGTCCTGAGAATTAAGTGGAAGTACTCACATGGCTCAGACCTCATGACAAAACACTGGTCATAAACAATAATTCCTTTTTCATCGCCCTCATCCCTACTCCTTTTCTGAGAATTGTTGAGAATATGATATATTAGCCATGGAGATTGTGGCTGGGATTTATATTATCCTTCTCCAGTTTCTTATACTCTAAAAAGAACTGAGTCAACTGGAAGTTCAGACATGGCGGTCACTGAGGAAGGTTTTTAGAAAGACTCATTGCCCAGGGAATTCTGCTGAATATCCCCATCGGCCCTTGGCAGGAGACTCTCGTGGTCATGAGCAGGGGGCTATTGGATAAAATACCAGGGGAATCTTTGATGGAATTTGCTCTGCAGGTTCCACAGAGATCTGCTGCATTTGCCCTTTTATTTCAGCCTTGCCCTGACCTTGGAGCTCTGTAAAGAACGGGAACTCACTGCTTTAAGACAAGTGTGCCTAACTGTCCACCATTTGTATATGTTAACACAGAGACCATCAGACCATAGCCCGTGAGCCAAGTCTGGCCATCAGTCTGTTTATGTAAATAAAGTTTTATTGGAAAGCAGCCACATTCATTTATTTACATATTGTCTAAAGCTGCTTTCACACTGTAAGGGCAGAGTTGAGTAATTGCAATAGGGACCATCTGGTCTGCAAAGCCTAAAACACTCAATATTTGGTTCTTTATGTTAAAAGTTCACAGACCCCTGTGTTACAGTGTCTAACCCTTTGCAATGGCATCTACTTTGCAATGAAGCATGTGTTAGGCACTTACTAGCGTCAATCTCTGGCCTGGATTCTGAGAGTGTCACAGAAGCAGAGGCAGCTCCAGTGCTCAAGGGGAGCAATTTCTGTCCATGATTCCCAGCCAGGGAAAGACTGTTCCTACTCTGCTTGCCCCGGATCTTTTCTCAGATGATACTACCAAGGAAAACAACAATAAAAAAGAACAACCACAACCATATGCTCTCCATGCACTAGACTTTTCCCACCTGGACCTAAAGGATTTCCTGATTCCAATTTCCAGGCTAAAAGTTTTCATGGCAGAAATAACTTACAGACAAGGAAAAATGTCCTCTCTTTGGCCCAGGTTCTTGGCTTTAGCAAGACTCTGCTTTCCAGGCTGGATTAATCTTTGAGATTAGAAAGACACTTCTTATTTAAGTCAATTTCCTATTAAGTAAAAAATGGTTTCCTTTCTCTACAAAATCTTCCATGTTTTATTATAAAGTTTCTAGGTTTTACTGTGCATCAAATGTTGCTTATAACCTCTTTGAAATATGTAAAATGTTCCCTCTCTCCATATAGCAGTAGCATACCGGAAATCATAAGTGAAATATTGTAATTGGAATGTGGGTGCATAGGCAGCAGAGTTCAAGCAAAGCTTGTTCCCTAGTTAACAAGATGTGCATGAATGTAAAATATCATGCAAATGTGGCACGAGTCAGTCAGCATGTTTGTTCCTTTATTTGCAGCAAAAAGTTGTGGCAGTAAAGGATGCGATGATAGATCAGCTCGACCCTCGAAAAAAAACAAGCTATGTGTTTTAAATAATCCAATTCCATTCTTGATAACAAAATCAACAAATAAACAGCACAATAGCTTCCTATTTTTTCAAGTATTCCCCATGAGTTTCATACCTTGGGTTTTGTGGTGAAAAATAGAAAATTTTTTTCCCCTTTCAACTTGATTTGATTATCATTACTCAGCTTACTTATGAATAACATTTTAATGCAAATATAAAAAACAATAGAAGATAATGAAGTCGTACTCAGAACAATGCATTTTATAAGATTGTACATTGACTAAAGCAAATATGTGAGAGGTCTTTCAAAAATTAAATATATGAGGTTATTATCTAATTCTTTTTTTTTAAATCCAATTTGTCCATTTTCCCATCCTTTACCAAAAAATTAGAGATTTTTTACTTATCTTCATTTTCACTTTGAAATATTTTATTATTATTATTTCACTGTTACAATTCAAGTTTCTAATGCATTAAAAAAAGGTAAATTAGCTATAATAGCTCTGTCTGCTCTAATGTTCTATGGTTAAGAGATTTAAAAAAAAAATGTGAGCAATTGTGCACCATTTTGAAAAGCCTGTGAGGAGAGGCGGGCAGATTAAAACTACCTCTTCCACCTAAGGCAGGGACAGCTGTCATCTTTCTGTCCCCACCGTCCTCAAACCCAGTGTTCCTCTTTCTTCCTGTGTAATGCTGAGCCAGCCTTCACAGAGAGTTAGGGATCAGATCGACTTCTCTGACTTTGTTTGGGGATGGGGTGGGACGCTGGCTCCACTGGCACCTTCTCAGTCCTGTCGAGGTCCTAGGGCACATGGGGAGCCAGGGACTGTTGTAGGTGGTACTGGGGGAAGCTCAGCCAGCAGCAAGCCCTTCTTCCCTCCCCTTCTCCCAGGTTCAACTGGCTTCAGACCTTTGCACAACTCTTCAAGGTCAGCCCTTGTCACGGCAGCCAGGATTTGATACTCATTGAAGGTGTAGAGCTTCCCTCTGTGGCCCCCTTTGCATTAACATGTCATTTTCTATTTCCTCCCTCATTGTTTGAGAATTAAGGATGGTGATGATGCTAAAAATAATTATGACAAGAGGGACCATCACCTACTGAGGGTGTACGGCACTTAGGGCACTGGGGAAATGACTGACATCCAAAAATTCCTCAGTTTCACTATCTCCCATCAAGGTGGAGAGAGAAACGGAGGCAGGTAAAGTGTATTCCACCCCTGCCTCTGACGCTGGTCCAGCTCTCCCTGGGGTCCAAGTGCATGCAATTTCCCTGAACTGTGCGCCTCATTCCCCACTTCATCCTCTTCCTCCCATCCTCCTGGGAACGTTTTGGTTTTCACAGCTGGAGTGAGGTCCTTCCCCACTGGAGTTCCATTTCCCAGGTCTCCCAAAGCTCAGCATCTCCCTCTTCATGGTCTCCTTTGCTTTTCTTTAGAACCCCCCACTGAAGGCTGATCCTTCCATGTGCATTTGTGTCCTTTTCAACCACTAAATTTGCTGGTTGGGGAGATAAGCACTTCACATGAGATATAAACTAAATATCTGAAGGAACCTTTGCTTTATGATGTTTGGGAATTTACTTGTAAGATAAAGAGATTTTCTTGGTTTTAATCCCCCTTGACTTCTCTGCTTTCATTAATTATAGTTTGTCTTTAACTTTCCTACTTTCACTTCTTTCATTCTTCTCCCTCCCTTCTGATTGTTCATGTTGGCTATTTCCTTTTTTCTTCTGCTTAAAGTTCTCCCAAAACTTTGCTCTGTTTGAGTCATTTTCTTTTCTTTCCCCATTATTTTCCTTTGCTATACTACTATTCTTAAGTAGTATTTGCATTACTCCTTATCCTCAGATATAATATCCCATTTTATAGATAAGGAGAAACTTTTACAAATAATTCAGAAACTTTGAAAGAGAAGTCTTGTAGCAGTTGTTAAAATTGGCCAAGCTGAGCTTCCATGTTGCCTATGATATTTCTACATCACCATGTTGGTTTAAAAACCAATTATTTTTCTATACTAATTATTTTGTCTGGCTTCATAACACGCTGAGAGTATTTCAAGAAAATTATGTTGAAGGCAATTTGGTTTTGGTTTGGTTTGATGATTTCATTTGGAGAGATGAAGGATGAAACTAGGATCCCAAAGCCAATAATGTGGTGATTGCAAAACTGCTAGAGTGTTTTTCCAAACAAATGCTGCCTTCATTTTCACAATGTCTAGGGATCTGTGGTGACGACCTCCAGCAGAGTCTTCCAACTGTTTATATTAACAATTACTTTCTGAACTCTGTTTTAAAGTGGTACATAACGGATCTCTGGTTTTAAACTTTTTTGATGCAGACCCATCTTAAAAAAAAAAGTCTAAATAAAAGAGGAAAGATAGGCAGATGTGCAATCCTCTATTTTCACATTAGAATAAGATCACAGTCAGCTAGAAAAAATTTTGTTTTTCCTCTCTTCTCTGGCTCACCTGGCTGTTAGCAACCTCGAGGGTAGGCCCTGCCGAGGCAGAGCAGGAGGAAAAGTGCTTTGTCCCTCTTCGTATAAATTCAAGCCCATTTCCTCTTGTCTTTTCTCAGGGGGAAGCTTATATTTCCATTTTAAATATGAGCTCCCAAAGGGCATTAGCCCTGCCATTTTTACTTAGCAGCATTTTATTTTCTCTGGTATGATGCTGTGCTCACATAACTGATCTATGGTCATAGGAAGAAAATGACGAAAGCTGCATTCCAGTGACTACACACTAATATTTTATCGGCCTCTGTAATGAAAGTTTTGATCAGGATTGTAAATCATACCTGAACCTACGAAACTGAAGGTCTATATTGTCCATACCATGAATATATCATGTAGCACTAGGCATTTGATTTGAACTCTCCTGATTGGAGATAATTAACCAAAGCGGGATGATATTTACTTCTGCATGAAATGAGGATGCTCATAACCAAGAAAGTCACAGTATTTATAATACATGAAAGTAATTGAAATCTAATTCTCAATTATCTATTATGAAAACACCAGTATAAAATTTCTCCTATGATTTAATGCAAATTAGAGGGTTATACATATTATCAATTCTATTTTTCCCTTTATTTTTTCTTACGTTTTTGTTCTTGCTTTTTCCTTTCCCTTCTAACATAGGGAGAGGCAAACTAGATATTTTTGAATACATTAGATGGTGTCCTATGTGCAGCTTTGATTCTAGGGGGTGCAGCAATTTGGACGTAAGTCTTCACGGATAGATCTGCTCTGATTGGAGGAAAGCATTTTGCTTATTTATTTCTCTATGAACTTTCTAATGAAAAGGCAATCCATTTTGGTTTCCTGTCATAGCTCAGTGGAAGATATCTTTTTTCTCTGGTTTAAGGTTCTCCATTTTCCAAACCCTAGGGGGTTAAAAAGTTACCTTCACTGATTAACAGAGAAATGAGTAAGTATTTGCCTGGAGAGCTCTGTGCCTGGAGAGATGGGTGGTGGATTATGTACCTTTTAAATGAATTCTGATTTTATTAAGTTCATTTGCATAATTTGAAGAATGCATGTGGGTTGCATAAAATACTTCTTTAGGGTTGCTCATCTTCATAATTTCTGCAATTTTGTATCTATGAATGTTTAATTGATTTTCCCTGCTCTTCCCTCCTCTCCCACCCTATTTTAATTGATGGTTCTAATTCATTTGTGCCAAGTTAAGCCTAGGGAGATAAAAAATCTCAGGGAATTCCCAGATGTCCTCTTCTGGGATGAGTCTCTGGAGACAGGGGTCTGCTTTTTAGGGAAATGCCTGTTTTCCTCTTTGCCATTCCCAGGAAACATCTCACTGAGCGGGATGGAGGAGGGTCAGCCCAGTTGGCAAGTTTGTCTCATTGATTAATGAGGATGGAGCAAGCTGGGCACTCTGTGGGGCTGGAGTGTGTTGGAAACAGTCTATGCCTAGCCTTTTTATTTTTACCTTTTTCTGACCCAAATCTGAATTTTTCTAATGATATGATATTTTTGTCTACTTAGAAAATTTGGAACGCTACACAGAGCTTAGCCCCACATAAAAGAAAACTCTAAAAGAGACTAGGACAGATTCATGCAGAACTAAATGAGGAACTGCAACAATAACAAAAACAACCAAAAAATTGGTGCTGATTGATGCCCACCAATGAAGTGCCCCTAGGACTGGGTCTTTCCATCAAGCCACGCTCACACTCCTCTGGGATAACACCACGTGACAAACCCTTTTGGTCATTTGCTCTCTTTGCAGTGCATTATGCTGTACTCAAATGTCCCAGGAATAATGCCAGTCTCTGCACCCTGATTAGACTGGGGCTCCTCAGCATTTCCTAATAACTTCAATGGCAGTCTATAAGGGGGCTGTGGACAAGCACAGGGTCACAGTTGGAAAGCTTAGCCTGACTTGGTGCTCTGTCTTCTGCTGCTGATGGTCACGGAGGGTCACTGTGTGCCCTAGTTTCACTTCTTATAATAGTTAAAGACAACATTAATGTACAGAGACATCCTCCCTAATTCTAAAGATAGCCTGCTGTGCAATATTATCATTTTTCAGAATTCATAACCTAATCCCCATAGTCTAGTTAAGGTAACTACTGGGGCTTTTGAGACTCGACAGTTTCAACAGTGCTTCAAAGAAATCCAGACGCTGCCTATTCTAGAATATAGAAATGCAGTTTCCAGGGCTCCTCCAGATCTGCTCTTGGAGAATCTGCAGGACCCCCAGAGCCAACTTGATTCGTCACCTGATTCTTTTTTGCCCCTTTGAGTCCCATGACTTCTGAAGGGGTTAAGTGGGAGGCTCACTGTTCACAGGACGGAGTTGATGGAGCGACATGGGAGGAAAGCCACCTGTTTCATCCTGAGTTTTGGCTGACTGCTCAGCCCTGCAGACAGAGTTCACATCCAACACCAGGAGATGGCCTTTCCTTCATTTAGGCGTGCCTGCGTCAGCTGCACATGCCTTCATTTACAAGTTCTGTGACTTACTCTTGTTCACTGGAAGATAGCAATGTGAGAATTGCTTAAAAAATCTACCCTGAGTTTTGATGCGGATTGTTCTTGCTTAGTTGAAAACTCCTAACAGTTACTGTGAAAGCAAAAGGGCCCGCCAATGTGTGTAACCCAACGTGCAAAACCCGACGTGTGTGGCTTATGAAATCTCTTTGGCTCTTTTACTTGCCTTGTTAAAAAAGAGATTTTGAGGTTGGTTAGATTATCAGTGAAACAAATGCACCAAGGTTTTGTGGTTATTGTTTCTGCTTAGTGTATTTGTAACAGCTCCTTGCTGATGCTGATAAGGGCGTATCTGGCAGGACTGAGGTCCAACTTTCTATTTGCCTCTGTCACTGATAAATGAGAAATCCTGTCCTTTGTACCTAGACTTGAATTTCATATTACAAAGCCATTCTGCTTTCATTTAGCACCTATTTGAATATATTTAACTTATCACCCTAGAAAAATCACACTTAGGAATAGGTCTTTTTACATTGATGGTTCCTTTGGGTTCTATTTAATATCTTATTTTGCAATGTCACATTTATTGTATCCCTACTACAATATGATATTTCATGAAAAAAAGTGTGGACTCCTTTTGTGTTAATATCAGTATTTAAAACTTTGGAGGAATTTGTAAACAGTAGAGAGAAATTTTATTTTTAATACAGAAATACCTTGACTTCCAATGGGGTCGTATCTCCATAAACCATCTCAACTGGAAAATACTATTAAATTGAAGAAGGACTCATTACACCCAACCTACTGAGCATCATGTCTAGCAACCCCAAAGAGGCCAGTTGTTTCCCCTTGTGATTGCGTAACCTACTGGAAGTTGTGACTCACTGCAGCTGTCCTGCGTCACTACTGTCTTATCCCTAGTTCAGGAAAGAAATCAAAATTCAAAGCTCCAGGCACGGTCCATGCTGACTGCAATGCTTTTGCACATCAGAAGATCAAGATAGCTTAAGTCAAACCACTGTACCTTGGAGACAGTCTGTATTAGAAACTTTCGTTGTTTTTGTACTGTATGAAAATCACTTCTGGTGATTCCTCAGAAAAATGATTTTAATATAATTTGCATTAATTGCAAACTGATCCTATTTCATTTTATTACACTTAGTGTTGTCTTATAGTGATTTAACTTAGAGCAAGTTTCATATATGAAATAGTTCCTTTCTTAAGCCCTGACCAAGTGTTTCCCAAATTGTTTAATTCAAGAGCAAGTCCTCTAAAATAAATAGTTATGGTGAGTTTGGAAACACAGCAACCCAAATATAATCTCCTGATGCTCTCCTGGTAATTCTGAAGCAATTCTCTTTTCTAGGACAAGTGAATCCTCTCGCAAGGGCTACTGGTTGTGGTGAATTCTCAGTTTAGAGGAAAGTGTGCCTCCGCATGATAATGGGGGAGAGGGTCAGCTTTGACTTATACAAATTTTCTTTTCTTTTTAAAACATTGCTTAATTGACAAGTAAAAGCCACTTATAGTGCAGAACATGGTGTTGTGATATGTGCGTTCATTGTGGAGTGGCTAAAAGCAGGTATTGAATGCATGCATTACTGCACATGCTTGTCTTGCGTGTATGTGGTAAGCACACTTAAAATCTGCTCTTTCAAGTGTACACTGAATTGTTATTGTGATCACTGTGATGTAAAATAGATCTCTTGAAATGATTCCTCCCGTTTGACCCACATCTGCCCATGCTTCTTCCCATGGCAACTACTTTAGGGTCTCTTTCGATGATTTCAGCTGTGTTAGATTCCACCTCATGTGAATTTCCTATTTTAGTAGTCCTACAAAGCCCAAAGTAGGTTGAAACTGAAGGCTGAGCCTTCCCCCTCTTTGTGTTGGGGGTGGTGTAGAGGGAGCAGAAGAGAACATGTTCCTTTGAAGGCTTCACCTGGAGACCCAGTCTACCATAAGCTACAGTTGGTAGGGGCAGAGACCATTTTAAAAGAGCTTACCTAAATTAAAGAGTACGTAAACAACTTCATAGGCACAAACTGGTAAAATTTCTTTAACTCTCACATAGAAATTAAGTTTACAAACATACTGGCCAGTGGTTCTCAACTGGGGGCAATTTTGACTCCAGTGATCATTTGATATGTCTGGAGGGGTTTTGGGTGATTATAAGCCAGCATGGTGTGAGCAACACCTCATGGGTTAAAGGCAGAGATGCTGCTGAACATCCTGTGGTTTGTAGGACAGCCTCACCAACAGAGAATCCTTCAACCCGAGAGGTTAATAATGCCAAGGTTGAGAAGCCCTGCCCTTGACATAAAGAACTAGCTCCAATGAAGGGATGAGTCAGAGTGACATCAGATTCTTCTAGAGGCTCTAAGAAGAGTTAGAGCATCTACAATTTGATGGCAAAGGATCGGCAGGGGGAATCTATTCCTAGCTAAGAGTCTGTCGACCTAGTACCTAATTTGAGGAAAGCGCAAAAAAAAAAAAAAAATTGTATCTGTATAAAACTGACCAGAACTGAGATTCCATGATGGTCTCTTCGTGAGTCAATCCTTGAACTGATGATTATAGAGTCAAACATAGATGCTGGGGATAGAATGATAATATACTGCACTCCTGAATCCAAGGGTCATTCTTTCACAGAACTCCTGATCATTTCTGATGTTTTTCATCAATATCTGGGAGTAGGAGGAAGGGGTGAGAAGGAGGAGATGAAGGCATTTCCAGACCTCACAAAAGAGAGACAGGAAAGAGAGTGGGCGGAAGAGAAAGGCTTCTGAAGCCTGGTGGCCAGCCCTGTACTGGCCTTTCCAGGGACGTCCCCCGTGCGTGATTCTCTGTCTTACCATGAGTACTGGCTGGATGCAGGAGACACAGCCATGGCTTCAGAAAGCCCTCGTGGATGGTGGCCTTCCAAGAAGAGATGGGTAGCGTCTGGAGGCCCAGAGGGAACCCGTGGCTACAGTTCACCCACACTGAACTGTCCTCTTAGTAAGAGGCAGACCATGGTGAAGGGTCCCCAGGCCTTAGCGTTTCATACAGCAGTTAATCTATTTTGACTCAGACACCTGTGCACCTGACAATCAGACAACACCAGAGCTCTCAGAGGTGGCTGGGACCTCCTGGAGTATGGTGGCTCATCCTGCTTCGGCAGTATGTTCAAATAATGAAGATGCCCTAGTTGGCGAGGGTGGTGGCACATACTAACCAAATGGTGTTGTGGTTTTAAATTTGAAACTTTTTCTGAAAGACAGTGTCATCCATACATCAAGTGACCAAGCCATGTCCGTTTCCTGTGAGCTGCAATTTCACTTTGAAGAATTTGTCTTAAAGAAATAACCAGATTGATTCTTCTTTTAGAAGATATTATTTCATCATCTCTAACAAAATTATAGGAATAACATTTCAAAGGTACAAAAGGAAATTGGTTAATAAATTGTGGTGACCTTAGATGTACTGTTAAAGAGTTGTCAAAATCATGTTGCGTCTGAATATCCCTGATAGAAAAACAATGAAGATATATAGTTGTCTGAAAAGTGCCAAGAAATAAAGTCATATGTATAGAACATTACCATATTGAAAATAGATGCTCCAAAATGCTAATGGTCTTGATTCTGTGTTTGTGGGAGCCTTTTTGTGTGATTTCTGAATATTCAAAGTTGAGCATGTATTACATTTGCAAATTTAAAACATGAACAAAAACATAAAAATTACATTTTTGTCTTCATCTATCAGCCAATTTAGATCATTCAGAAAATATACGGGAGCTTTAAGGAGCCGAGTTCAGCCTTCCCTCATCCTGTGCTAGGAATTCAATTTGAGAGCAGATGATAATAAGCCGGCTGTGCCATAGGTACGGGATCTGTACTCCGTGGAGTTCATCTTCCATGAGGACCCGGTTTGAAAATCAACGCCTCAAGGAGAAATTGCATATCAATGAAATTACTCTCAAAAATCCCTAAGGAAGATGTTGTCTAGAAAAAGGTTTTAGCAGTTTTTCTTCCCAAATTACATCAAATCCCCATTCTTCAGCTGAGCAAATGGCTCATTTGTACGTAGGGGACCATTGGGTAGCAAGTTGGTCACAAGGTAAAAGGCAAAGAGGGAATAACAAGGCCAGCGACAGTTTCACACTCCTGTACTTCAAGACCAGAGCTTGCTGAGACGTGGGAGGTGTCACCGTGTTCTTTCCATCCACACTCTCTGATCCAGCCCAGAGCAGTCTTCAAAACCCAGCACGCATGCTCGGACACCACCGTGCTATTTCCACAGCCCAAGCTCCATTAAGGTGAAACCTGCATTAATTTGACCATGTTTTTGGCTCTGGTCTAATTGGTGAAAAATGTTTGAGCTGGCCCCTGGTAGTGGAGAACATGCATTTTTAAAGAGACATTATGACCCTTTTTTTTCTGAACACAAAGTCACTTTTAATTCATGGCTGCAAACAACTAGCATCATTCTTGATAAGACATTTACTATTAGGGATATTTATTATACTCTAAAACCTTTCATCCTAACCTCACAATTCATTTTTCTCTGGTCTAATTCAGCTCTGACTGAAATGACTAGAATCACATGTGAATACCCTTCAGGAAACTTTAGGATCATCTACACACACATTCAGTCTTATGCATATAGTCTGTATTTTTTTTTTTTTTTACAAATGGAGAACGCATTGCAAAGTGTTTAATGAGGTGCCAGGACTGGGAATTTAATACAACCTTCTGTAATTTCACACCCGTATTGCATGCATTTTGTGTGGGGAAAATTAAAGTGTTCAGCTGCTGTTGCATAAGATGCAGAAGTCCCCAGTCCACTTATAAACAATATTTCCCTTCACATGGAAGAGATTAGGGCCACATCTGCTGCAGTTCAGTTGATGGACATGGCGTAGATGGTGTCAAGAATCACTCTGCACTGGAGTCTAATAAGAAGGAACAGGAGGCCACCACCCACGGAGGGACTGGGTTTACAAGGTTCTTATGGGACACCATTTAGTTAGGTTGGTTGAGTTTGTTCAGCAACATGAAGCTTTATATGCATACCCCTTGCAAACTCATTCGTGATGCCCATCTACCCTGCACTATGACTGCCCTAAACACATCTTAAACATAAATCTGATTGAAGCCATTAGTTGTGGTTTGTGAACGTTTCAAAAGTATCAAAGATTCAAGAGCTTTGTCACTGGTTACAGCAGTCTTGATGGCATGGAGACAGACCTTCTCAGGAAGAAGTAGCAGTTAGTCTGTGTATAGGAGAATCAACAGGAGACTTCTACAGAGGGAATGAGAGGGGCTCAACAGAGGGGATTATCCCTAAGTTTAATTTGACATCACTGAAAATTAATATTCATAAAACCTGTCAAATTAGTTACAAAAAGGACAGTATTTTAAAAAAAAATTGCACATGTAGTATAGAAATGCAGCTATTTTCTTAAAGGAATATTAATCTGAACACAACACCAAAGGCATGGATGTAATTATCATAAGTCATTGTGATATTCTTAGTGATATTTTGCAATAGCTTTAATAGAATAACCCTCTAACCTTTCTCAAAGAGCAGTGGTTTTAATTGTTATGAGCATCTTCCTCATTAGCCCTGGACATTGCAATTTCCTCTATTATTTGGGGTTTTGCTTTTCCAAACCTTTAAATCTTCTAGAAATCTGTTTGGAACATGCTTTATTTATTTATTTATTTGCAGCATAAAACTGAATGGATGGATCTTTCCCATCATGAGAATGCTGGATCATTCCAGGCTTCATATTTTGTCATGATTTTTGAAAAAATGCTTACTTTGATTTCATTTTTCCAGTTGTAACTTTGGATGTTAGTGTCATGTTCTTTCAGTCAACTGGTCTGCCGTTGGTGATTCACACCCCTTCCTAGGATGGCCAATGGATAGATGAGCCTAGGAGTTTTCTCACACCCAGCCTGCCTTGGGAGTAACGACCGTGGTTACCAGCAGTGATAAGTTTACTTCAGGGATGTTAACTGTTTTTCATTTGATCTCTATTTTCTACTCTGAAATTACTTTTTATTATAAGTTTATAAGCAAATCTTGTGATGAGTTTCTCTGACTTTTTCTTTAAAAACCTCTAGGGTAACATTTTGGCTGAAAACTCTTCTACCTTAATTAGTTTGCTGAAACATTAATCCATGTCTTTGGTGCTAGAGGACTCAACTTCCATAATTGTTTATAGGCCTCCGAGCTATCTGTAGAATTGAGAGTTAATATAGAGTCTGGCCACTAGATTAATTCAAGGAATATGGTATATAATGAGAAAGCACTCGGTGAGATAGGAATTGTACTTTACGATTCAGAAAAGTAGCGTTTGCATTAACAGAACTTGGGTACACATCCTGTGTTTACCACATTTAAGCAGCTGCCACTACCAGTCCTTGTATTCCTATTGTCCCCCAGATTACCCACTCTGTCTCCTCTCTGTTACTTCGGTTCTACATGGGTCCATGTATTTAAAGTCTGGACTGTTGACCACCGTTTGAGGATTTATAACTTCTTTTCCTTCTATGAGAAGTTGTGCATCAGTCAATAGGAGTTATTTTTCTGGGACATCACTTCAATTTCACACTATAGCTGAAAACAAGTGGCCTGCCACTCAGTCTAGCATCATCCTTATTTTCCCATGTGTGTGTTGGTGACAAGAAGACAGGGACATCTCTTGTCTCTGGACCCCAGCTTCCTCCCCCTGTGCCCTGTGAGCAGACAACACACTCCCCAGTTCAGCCTCCTTCTCTTTCCCGGCTCCAGGTTTTGCACACAGCCGTTTGCAAGCTTCCCCTGGGTATGTGAGGCAGGCATGGCTCTACCTCTGGAAGGGAGGGCCTGGGAAGGTCCTGACCACAGGCTCTGGGTCAGTCATCATTTGGGCAAGGCCTGGTCTGGATTCTTCACCCACTGGGTGGGATGAGAGGAGTTGGGCCAGGGTGGAGCCCTCAGCAGTGTGAGCACCTGGGGCCAGGACCATGGGTGCTGTTCAGTGAGAGTTATGCTGCCCCTAAGTAGAGTTACATACAGAGGAAACAAGTGACACTTCCACCAAGACTAAAGAATGTAAGATTCATCACGTGTCTAGGAGAGGTGGTGCTGAGGTTAAGTGTGGTTTTTCTCCAAAGATTCATTTGCTAGGAGCTTGGTCTCCAGTGGGGTGGTGGTGGAAGGTGGTAGGACCTTTAATAACCAGGTCCTCGGTGGTGCTAAGGGAGTAAGGTAGTTATTCTGGGGCCCTGGGTTTTGTAAGATGGTTATTATAAAAAAGTAAGACTGGCCTCTCCTCACTCTTTCTGGCCTCACTGATCTTTCTTCTCACACCTGCCCTGCTGTGATGCCATCTGCTGAAGTGTAGCACAGTGAAGGAGGCGCGTGTCAGAGCCAGCTCTGTGTCGTTTCAGCCTCCAGAAATGAGTTCAATGAACCTTTTTCTTATGTGGTACCTAACCTTGGATATTTTGTTATAGCAGTGAAAAATGGACTAATACAGGTGGGGTTGCAAGGAAGAAAATTCTCAGGTTGAGGAATTCTCTGAGAAGTTCTTAAAACAAATAAAACTGGGTGACTAGAGGAATAGAAAGAAAGGTGGGCGAGGTGGTTAATTTTGTTGATAAGTCAGGGGGGATCCAGGGCAGGATTTTGAATTTTTTCTGATGTGCAATGGAATACAAAGAAGTTTCAGACACAGAATGGCACTTTTAGAATTGTCTCTCTCTGAACTCTTTAATTTTGGTGAATGAAGAATGTATTCTGGACCAGAATTTAAAATAGGTAGGGAGACAACATGCAGGTTAGGGAAAGATACAGCTTGCAGACTCAATAAGAGTTGATGATGAACAGCAAGAAAAGGGGAAAGAAACATTTTCTCAAAGTTTCTGGCATGTGCAACTGAATAGATGAGAGTTCCTGGAGGAGAGTCGGTATTTAGAAGAACAATACAATTTCAATGTTGAGCATGAAAAGTCTGTTGCAATTAGACATCCGATGGACACGTCATGAGTAAGCCGACATGGATCTCAGAAGTGCGGTGTGTCTGGTGCACGGAATGGCATGGAAAGACTTCACAAAAGGTATTGTACAGAGGGGGGAGATTTGAGTCCAGGGATAACCATGCAGCTTACTGAGATCCAGAAGCAGAAGGAGAGCTGGTAAAAACAAAAAATTAAAACTTATCTGATTAGATGGAAGGAGTACCAAAATCATATAAGGTAGGAGACAAGACAGTGTTTCCACAAAGAGGAAATAGGGAGCTTCGTATAAAGCTGACAAGAAGTCAAGTAAAAGGAGGTGCAACCGCTGTTCACTAGACACAGCTACAGAGAGGTCTCTGGTGAATTTGTGTCTGCCGAGTGATGGCGGTGGATGTCTTATTTGAGTAAATTGACATATGAATGTAATAAAGAAGCCTGAGGGGCATATATGAAACAATTTTTTTATAAGCTTGGCTAAGAAAGGAAGAAGAAGAAGACAGTAGCTAAAGTGGGTTTAGATGTCCAAGGAGACTTATTTTGATGTAGGTGTACTTTTGTTTTTATGGGAAAAAAAGGCTCCTTTTTTTTTTTTTTTTTGTTCATGGGGATAATTTAATCCCATGCACAGAAGAAAGCTGAGGATGCGTGGGAAAACCTACATGATGAATACCATATGATTCCTGAAAACAGCCCTCAGGAAAGAATGACTCTCATGGAAGGAGAACTCTCTCCACTGGAGGAAAAAGCCAAGCGTAGACCCTAGTGGTTTGCAGATCCGTGATGGATGGGCGAAGGCGTCCCCCAGCTGACGGCTGGCCATTCTCAGTGAACCCAACACCCTCTCCGAAAGAGGGCTGCGTGGGAAGAGGGCCGCGTGATGAGGTTGGAGCAGCCGAGTCTTGAGAGAGAACTGCTTCATGGCAAGTGTTGAGAGCCTAGTTGAGAGTGATTAAGCTCAACACGGGGTGACCACAGTCTGCTCAGTTGTATGATTTCCCATAAAGAGAATTGGGAGCTCAGTAAGGGATGCTGAAGAAACACGAGAAGCAGGGAGGTTCGGAATATGCACAGACTTAAACGAGGGGCTGACTGCACGGCCATCATGGAACAAGGGCTGTTTATCTGTTGAATAGAGGGACAGCAGAAGGGACACAAGTGACGTTCAAAGTGAGGTTGAATCTCCGTTTTGGGGGAAACACTTGTGTGGGAGATCAAACCATTGAACGCTCTGGCTAGGAGTTTAAATGTTTTGATTGGTGATTTAGACAAGCAGCAGTCCAGGATGTGACAGTGGGGGAGCTGGTGGTCACAGAGTGAAGAGAAGGTCATGTTAGTCGAGGGAGTTGTCTTTAGATCTGAAGGCTGATGGGGTGATTTCACAAGGTCACAGACCACCAATCACAGCTAGAGAAAGACTGCAGGGAGGAGGTGGCTGAGCAGGGTGGCTGATGGCTCCGAGAAACAGAGTCAGAGTAAAGGGATAAAAAGCGCAGGAGATGGGACTGTGGCTCAGCGGTAGCACACTTGCCTGGCGCGTGTGAGGCACTGGGTTCGATTCTCAGCACCACGTATAAGTAAACAAAGGTCTATCAACAACTAAAAAAATTTTGAAGAAAAAAAAAAAAAGCACAGGAGATGAAGGCAAGAACTCTGCTCCTACCTCCTGACCTCAGGGAAAGAGTAAAATCCTCACCCGAGAGTGCAGAAGGGACTGTCACCTTCAGAGAACACATGGGCTTTCTAGAAGACAAGGAGAATGGAGGGAACACTATGGAAAAGGGGCGAAGATGCTGAAAATGACAGACCACCAAGTAGGAAGTCAGAGAGCCTGAGTCAGTGTTTGGGGAGGAGGGAAGGATTGCTGAGTCGAGGCAAAAGGATTGCTGAGTCCCTCCCTGGTTATAGGGAGCCATCTGGGGTGATGCTAAGGAACAGGACAGGTGAGGTCCTTTGTCTCCAGATGGGCCTGGTATCTGGCCCAACAGCTGAGCCGTGGTCTTGGAGGAAGGCTCAGTACAGGGCCACACAGTCCTTCTCCCTGTGCCTCCCAAAGGGGCAGCTGCAGAAGGGGCAGCTGTGGCCATGGAGCCCAGCACACATTGGAGGGACCTGCTGGGATAGGGGGTCACTGATTCATGCTTTTTTTAAGGATTGAATTCCTATTATTTCCATACCCAAAGTTTTTAGCAGTGATATCCTTACAATTGGGTAGCTTACAGGTGGTCCCGGGTGCAGTGTTATGGAGCCCGCATCTCTGAAGCCCCGTTCTCTGGGACGTAGAACTCTGCGATGGGTGGAGACATTGGCAGGAGTTTGAAGGAAGGTTCTCGGCTGCTTCCTGCGCTTTCTTTTTCTCTACTAAATGAAATCTCAGAAACTCAGTTGACCCGCCTCACCTCTGGAACACACACTCTGATTTTTCACACTGACAGGATTTCTACACTCTTTGATCCATCTTCTAACACAGTTTTACAAAGACTCAACCAATGCAGGGGGAGAGTGACCGGACACATTCCTCTTGAATCCGTGTTTATTTGGACTTTGTGATCTCTCGAACTGTGAGTCCCCCATAGGCAGGACTGTGTTCTGACACCATCAGTTACAGACAACAATGACCATGAACACCGAAGTATTCTAAACTGCAGAATTGTGCAAACCTTGAGAGTGACCGGAGCCTGGGCCAGTACTCCGTGCATTTTCTGTCATGTAACTCACCCTCACTAAAACTTGCTGACTCCGAACATTCAGGTTTCTGCCACATCTTCTCAGGACCATGGATTCTCTGTTGAAGAAAGCAAATACCAGGCATCTGTGTTCCGTGTCATGTATACGGATCTTTTAAGGAAGTGTGTTCAACTCTATGCATGAAATGTTTGTTAGGATTATAACCGAGTTTTAAAGTATCTGTTGTGTAAATGGATGAGCACAAAGCTTTGACAATGTCCTATCATGTGGTGAACATCAGATTTCCCATCTGATCTTGGATATATTTTGATGAAATGAGACTGTTACTAGTAGAGGAAAAGATAGCTGTGAAAGTGTAACTGGGTAGCGATTATGAAAACAAGAAGCATTGCCACAAGTGCTTTAAACAGTCATAATTGCAAAACTTAATTTGGAGTGACTTTTCCTTATTTGCCCAATAAATTCTATTTAATTATTTGCTGCAGCATTAAGCTTCCAAGGGAGCCCTGCATGGTCTCCACCTGTTTTAAATACTCCACGTCTCAATTACACACTTCAGCTTGTGAAATGTTAGAGTCTCAGAATCCATGTTAAAGCTAATGTTTAACTGGAAAACACATCAGTTAAGTATATCTTTTAGATTTTATGTAAAACCCTCACATGCTGGCACTTCTCATGCCATTAACAGAAATTGCAATCCTACTCTTTATTTTTAAAGTTCATTTTCTTTTTCAGTACCATGAAATACCAAACTGAACTTGACCCCAAACAGGCTCTCAGTTTCAGACTGGATATGAAAACCATTTAAGAATCATGTGTGAGTCAATTCCACGGAAAGAGAAGGAGCACTCAAAGTCTCAGTCCTTTCTGAATTTCTCATACACAGATGCAGCGATTCGATGACGTAGCCCGGTTATACCAGACTGGGGTGATCGGCAAGGTGACCTTCCATCTCTGCTGCACCTCCCCTCCTACGACAGGGACCCATCATGTTTACATAACTGCCAGGTGTCTTGTTGGGTGGCCAGAGGGGTCACTGTCTCCTCACAGGTGTGTGTCAGTTTCTGGCCCAGTCATAATCCACTATCCAAGAAATGAAAGGTTTGGCTGGAATTCTGGAACTAGCACACTGAGCTATAAATGCATTTTTATGTCCACAATTTAAAATATGTCTTAGCTACACTATAAACTGGAAGGAGGAGAGAAGGTGGACACTTGGAAGTAAAAGTGTGAGCTTAAAAAGCAGGGAAATGTTCTGGATGAGATGGAAGCTGCTCTGTTTGAAGCATGGGACGGGGGAGTTGGTACAAGCCTTTCTTTGTCTGTGACAATACCCAGGACAAAGTGGTGGCTTCTGTGACCTGAAACTACATGTGGACTTTGCTCGGAGAAAGTCCTGTCCATCAAGGCCAAAGATGGTACTAAAAGTAGAAACATGACCACAAATGAATCTATTTTTAAGGTCTTTATAAAACCAGAAGGATACTGCATCTTTTTAGGGATATAGCTTTTAATGCAAAGTCAAAGATATGTGGAAATTCTGATTACAAATTTACATATATTTTATCATTTTTATTTATTATATGTACATATGTTGAGCATTACTCGGCCACTCAATATAAATATGAGGTTTTGTGAAACAGTCTTTGCTTTTGGGAGGTTCAGTTCAGTGTGAGGGGCAGGCATTAAAATAAATATTGCAAGGACTGACTGAAAGGTAAATACCATAGAAAGAGTCACTAGTTTTCCAGTTTCTTGCATTCAGGATTCCCAGCTACGGAAAGAAGCACGTGGAGACGTCCACTAGGCTGCTGTACCGGAAAGCCTAGCCTGCAAGGCTGATAAACCACACACACAGACAGGCAGAGGGTCCAGGGGAAATCATATTAGAAATCAGCATTTTCCAGGAAGACCCAGGGGCAGTGATCTGTGGGGATGACTGTGAGAGGGTACAGTGACATGAATTGTTGGAGAAACGTCATTTGGTGTCTGAAAATGACATGAAGGCCCAAGTAAGCTTGCCACTGTTTTCCATCCCAATAGAGTCCACTTGCAAGCGATCACCAGGAAACTCTAGGTCAACGTCACATTAAGAGTTCTTCATGGATGAATAAAAAAAAAAATGTGCATTTATACACAATGGAGTATTACTCTGCATTAAAAAATGACAAAATCATGGCATTTGCATTAGAGCAGATTATGCTAAGTGAAGCTAGCCAATCCCTAAAAATCAAATGCCAAATGTCTTCTTTGATATAAGGAGAGCAACAGAGCAGGGAGGAAGAGCATGAGAAGAAGATTAACATTAAACAGGGACGAGAGGTGGGAGGGAAAGGGAGAGAGAAGGGAAATTGCATGGAAATGGAAGGAGACCCTCATTGTTATACAAAATTACATACCAGAGGAAGTGAGGGGAAAGGGGAAAAAAAAACAAGGGAGAGAAATGAATTACAGTAGATGGGGCAGAGAGAGAAGATGGGAGGGGAGGGGGATAGTAGAGGATAGGAAAGACAGCAGAACACAACAGTATGTAAAAAAGTGGATGTGTAACTGATGTGATTCTGCAATCTGTATACGGGGTAAAAATGGGAGTTCATAACCCACTTGAATCAAATGAAACATGATATGTCGAGAGCTTTGTAATGTTTTGAACAACTAATAATAATAATAAAAAAGAAAATGCAAAAAAAAGAGTTCTTCATGGTATTTTATATAAACTTAAAAAGTAACAAAGATATGTGTTAAAGTTAATTCATTTTGTAGAGCAAAAGTGACTCAGGTGTCTCAACGTCTCATCCAAATATTTCTCATTCATGATTAAAATATTAAAAATGAGTTTAACAGTCCTAACAAAACAACATCCTGGGGGGGGGTGGCTAAACAACACACACATTTTCTCACAGCTCTGGAGGCTGCAGGTCCAAAGTCAAGGCCTTGGCAGTTTTGGACCCTTCTGTCCAGGCTCACAGCTGACTACCTTCTTTGTGGACTCTCACTTGGGTCTTTCTTTGTATTCATATCTTGGATGTCTTTTTTTTTTTTTTTATAAAGATACCATTAATATTGGATCAAGACTCTACCCTAAATGTCTCATTTCAATTTAATCACCATTTAAAAACCTTATTTCCTAATTCACGTACATTTTGGGGTACTCAGGTTGGGATTACAATCTGTGAATTTTGTGCAAACAAAATTTGGCCCATAACACAAGGTTAAATTGAAGTTAATATATTTCAAATAGAAATATTTTTAAGTTGAAGTTTAAAATTAAATCATTTACTATACATCAAGAACATGAATCACTTAGGGATAAATTTGGAAAAAAAGACACGCAACACTCGAAGAATTTTAGAACTGCAAAACATTGCCGAGAAAAATTGAAGAAGACCTGAATAGATGAAACAATACATCATGTTCATGGATCATAAGACACAACATCATTAAGAAGTCTCTTCTCCTCAGAATGATCTATGGATTCAATGCAATCTCAATAAAAATTGTGGTAGACTTTTAATAGAAATTAACAAGCTGATTCAAAAGTTCACACAGAAAGGCACAAGGTTTAGAATAGCCAAAACATATCTGAATGAAAAATTTAGAGTTCATAGCTGTCTGATATCAAGACTTTCTGCATGGTTGCAGTGGTTGAGATATTATTATGTTATAGATTTTTGACAAGTAAGTCAGTGAAACAGAAAAGTCCAGGTAGAACCACGAACACATGGCCAACTGATTTTTGTAAAAAAATGTCAAGGCAATTCAATTTGATGAGCATTATTTTTCCAACAATTTCTGCTGGAATGATTTTCTAGCCCATATGCAAAAAAAAAAAAAAAAAATCCATGAGCCTGACCTCACAACATGTTCAGAAATTCAGTTGAAATGGATCATGCATAAATCTAATGGCTAAATTATAAAACTAATATGAAATGGAGGAGACAAAGCTTGGAGACTTCCAGTTTGGGAAAATTTTATTAAATGGAAACAAAATATAAAAGGGAAAATTCAGTAATTAAAATTTTTCATGATTAAAATGTGCTGCTCTTCAAAACACAATGGGATACTATGTAGCCACAAACACACACATATGCACACACCAAGATTCTGCCCTCTACTACAACATGGATGAACCTGGAAGACATCATGTTGAATAAAATAAGCCAGGCACAGAAAGGCAAACTTTGCAAAGTCTCAGTCACATGTGGAATGTAAGAGTGTGTCTCACAGAAGAGAGTAGAATGGAGGTCATCTGGTGTTGGCTTGCGGATGGGGGGTTGGAAAATGTTGGTGAAGGACCCAAAATTCCAGTTACAGAGGAGGCATGCCTTCAAGAGATCTGTTGTATAGCTTGGTAACTGAAGTTAACAACGTACCCTGTTCTTGAAAAGACTAAGAGGGTGACCATAACGGGTTCTCACCACAAAACAATAACTGTGTGAGATAACTCATATGTTTATTAGCAAGATTTAGTTATGCCATAACAATGAATATTCTTAAAGCAGCATGTTGTAGATGATAAATACATACAATTAAAATTGATTAAAATAAGTAAAGTTCAAAAAGATACAATAAGTAGGTAAACTTTGAAAAAGATGAAAGTTTAGATACAGAGAGGGAGAAAATGCTTATATAACCTGGATTCAATGAAGAACTTGTACAAACAACTCCTACAGTTGAATGAAAAAGACAAACAGCTAGATTTTTTTTTAAATAGGCAAATATTTTGAACCAGCAATTCACTAACAATTATGCACAGGAGACAAATAAGCTTATGAAATGGTCATTAAAGATACTTCACAGCATCAAAGAAATGTCAACTAGAATCACAAGCCTTTGGAATGGCTAAAAATAGAATAATAATAAAAATGATTAAACATATCAAGTATTGCACAGGATGTATAAAAACTCTCAAATACTGCTACTAGGAATGTTATATGGTGAAAACGTTTGGAAACTAATTTGACTCTTAAAAGTGAAATATACATTTATCATATGCAGTAGCCATTCTGCTCCTGAGTGGCTGCTCAGGTGAAATGAGAGTACATGCTATAAGGACTTGGGCATGACTGGTAATAGCACTTTTTGTTTGTTTGTTTGTTCATAATAGCCTTGAACTTGGAGCTAGCCAGCAGATGTGTGTCAACAGATGTATGGATGATGGGATTGGGGCTTATCCACTCAATGGGATGCTACTCAACCACAATACTGGAAAAAGTTTTAATAGACTCAACTGCACAGAAGAATCTCAAAATTATGACAATGAACAAAAGAAGCCAGAAAAATGCATGCGTTATGATTTTTATTTATATAAAATTTTAGAAATTAAGCACTAATATACTGACACTATAGATTAGGTTGTTATTCCAGGGACAATATTTGATTGCATCCCAATTCTGCGACCAAACGCTGCTTAAAATATTGCATGAGCTTTATTTTAGCCTAATCTTTAGTCTTTGATAAAAATTTTTCAAATGTTTGGTTCAATTATTTATCATGGTTTCCATTTCCACAAACTGTGCCACTTGGTAGAGAAAACAGTTTGCACATATGTTCCCTATTTAAAATGGCTTGTTACACCTTCTATATTTCATATCAATATATTTTTTATTTTCTTATAAATATTGTAAAATATATTTTAAAGTACATTATTTTATTTAAAAATATAATGTGGTATAGGATTTAAACCATTTTTAATAAAATAAATAAAACAATGTTTTGGGATAGGCTACTTTATGTATAATATTTATTCATAAGCAAATCCCAAATAAATCACTGTGTACATTTTACTCTTAAAGACACATCTGGGGTAGACATCTTTACAAACTCAAGCCGTGGAATCTGCTAAGAATCTGATCTAATGTGTTTAACTGTATTTAAAATTTAATCATTACCATAATAAAGACATCATTACAGAATGATAATCCAAATGGTAATTAACATTTCTGTTTTGTTGCTTCAAGGTCAACGTGGTGGCAGAACAGCCTGTTCTGCCTTTGCTTTGTGACATTCCATTTCACCATGCTAAACACTCTCAGCATGGATTGATATGACTTTTGGCCTCACTCTCTGTGCTGGATCTGAATATTGGTGGTTAGAGGCAGGGAAATTAATGAGTCCACTATTCTACCTCATTTTCCACTCCCCTCTTTAAATGGTAATTATAGTGACACCATTCATGTTATAGCTAAACATTTCTATTAGAAAACCGTCCTTCTTCTGAGATGAATGCTTCATCTGTAAAAACAGTTGACACATTTAGATTAGGAAGAAAAGATGTAAACCAATAACATTGAAATTCAAAGCTTGTAAGGACAATTCAGAAAGTTAAAATAGGACTGCTAGGTGATGTCGTGTACGTTGTACACTGAAAAATTCCAGGGAATGCCATTCACACAGAGCTGTGTTTCAACATTTCCTCATTTCTAACTTGCTTAAGCGATTTTAGTAGTCCAAGAAAGTCCAACTAGGATGGGCTGGCTCCTTTCCCTGTGATGTGCTGCCCCACCTGAGGCCCAGAACCATGCAGTTGGCCTTCTAGAGAATGAGACCTTTGAAACCTTGAGCCCCAGGTAAACTTTTCCTCCTCTGAGTTGTTCTTGATGAGTATTTTGGTCACAGAGATCAAAAAAGTTGACTAAAACAAAGTTCTGTAGAAGTCGTAGCTGAAGTTACAGCTCGTAGGCTAAGTCTTAAAAGAGAAGAGGTGTGGAACGTGGCTGTGGCAGATGAAGCAGGGACAGAGGCCACTAAGGCAATGTTCTAAGAGTGTGGGATTAACCGCCAAGAGCTCCTGTGCACAGTTCTCTCTCCCTTTTGCTCGCTCCCTGAATTTGTAACCAAGGGCAAAGATCTCCTTTTCAGTGGGGTTGGGCAGCTGGCAAGGTGCACCAACTGCTCTGAACTGTTGGAGTTAACTAGATGCATTTGTTTAGAGATGAATCCTACTAATGTGACAGATGGTCTAGCAAACATGGCGAGGTCTGATTCTTAGAGCATAATTCGTGGGCTTCTACTTCTTCCTTAGGCCCTGATCCCAGGTGCTCCAGAATTGCATCCCATAGCAGGAGTAAATAACCAAGGTTTTATCATTTATTTATTTTTGGTCATTGGAGGCAATTTCTTTGAGTCATGCTATGAAGCTGATTGTAAGGAGGATCTATCAAAGGACAAGAACGATAGCATTTTACATAGCTCACTTCTCCACTACACTGCTTTAAATTCTTATTTAGCCATACTTTTGGGTTTATTTATTGTATTCTCCACTGAAAATGTAAATAAGTTTCCATTTGTTTTGCAGCTGGAAACAGCTCAGTCAAGAACAAAGAGCTGAACTCCAGGGGCAGGAGACAGCAGAGATTTGAGGCACAGTGATCCATGCTAGGGTTCAGGGGACCGCGGGGACTTGTTTCTCTGGAAAAGGCAATAGGACGTGGTGGCCCAAATGCCACCCCAAGATTGAAGAGCTGAACCCCAGGGACTGTGGATTACTCTCTGAAATGCCTGGGGCTGGAGCAGTGCAGGGTTGGTGAAGGAAAGAGAAGGGAAACCCGGACTCTTTGCTTCAGACCTTGAGGTCCCCAAGGTGGGACTGTGCCTCAGACTTCCTCAAATGCTTGGCTGGGAATTTTTCCAGCCTTCGGTGGCTGCCCAAGGGATGCTTCTGGAATAAATGAATAAATAAATCCCTGTCTTTCCATATGCATTGTCTCCTTTGATTCTGACAACAGACTCCCTTGAATTTTTATTTCAATGAATATTCCTGAGCACCAGGGAGACAGACAAGTCTGATCAAGACAACATTTCAGATATTAGGTAGGCATCCAGGAGTCTTCAGTGCACGGGCAGCACACTAAGGCACCTGGGATCAGAGCTGTGGCTTCTACTAACTCCGTGGAATCACTGAGTGGTCAGGAAGGGGTCTAAGGTCTGGTAACACCCTGTGCTCCTGGAGTCTTGAAGGGGAGCCACAGTTCTTTAGACTGAATGAAGGAAGCTTACTTGAAGAAAGAGACTATCAATGCCCCACAATTCTCTAGAGATTGTATTAAAACGCAGATTTGGCTCCCCAGGTCTGGGTTAGGATGCGAGGCTCTGCTCTTCTGATCAGTGCTGATGATGCTGGGCTGCTGTTTCATAACTGAACTGTGAGTTTCAAGACTCTAAAAAACAATATCCCATTTAGAGAAAGAGAAATAATCTATTACATCCAGAGTACTGTCTCCAGTGTGCCCAGGTGGCCAGTGAGGCGGGAGAGAGGAGGAAAGAGCACAGCCACTTTAGTTCGCATGTCAGCTTCCAAGAGGTTCCACTTTCATTTGTGTTGAACAAACTTGACATTGAAACAGTCACGCACACACACACACATGCCAGATATGAAATTATGGACACAGATTTGTTTGAGTATATGCTCATTTTTTACTAATCATATTTTACATTTTCTTTCTTTCTTTCTTTCTTTCTTTCTTTCTTTCTTTCTTTCTTTCTTTCTTTCTTTCTTTCTTTCTTTCTTTCTTTCTTTCTTTCTTTCTTTCTTTCTTTCTTTCTTTCTTTCTTTCTTTCTTTCTTTCTTTCTTTCTTTCTTTTTTGTTCTTTTAATGCTAAAAGAGCAAAATGGAGAGTTTAGACAAGACTGGTGGAGCATGGGGAAAAGGCAGGACTTGGATCATTATGTCATTTTTTTAGACCAAGACACAGGCTCACTGTGTCAACCGATTTGCCCAGGTCCACAAATGGGAGGTCTGAATGCAGACCTTCTGACTCCCCTTCTGGTGCTCTTTCCTCTCCTCAGTGCCTTGGGCACTTGGCTAGGGAACAGAGCCATAAAACAATTCAAAGCACAGGGGGAAAACCTCACCTACAGATGCACTTTCCTTCTGACCTCTAATAAAACACAAGCAGAAAAGCTGAGTTACCAGAGCCAGATTGCCTTACATAAGCATCTCATTGGAGAGAGAACCTTCTTGCCGGTGTCGTCAATCACCCTACCTCTTCCTTTCCCCAGGAATCCCTGGTGACAGAGCAACTACAAGCTGTTTTGTGTCTGTACCGCAGCTATCTCAAGATCAGTTAGTATTTTCCAGAGCTGTCCTGTAGGAACAGGACACCGGATAAGCACAAAGTCAACCTTTTGAGCCCTTCCTGTCCAGCTGAGCAGCTCCTGAACCTGTGAGGGACACTGAGATGGTCTCCTCCTGTCTTGTGGCTGCAACTTGGGCTGTGCACATGACCATTTGTGATTTTATATTGACAAAAAATAAAGCTATAAGCCAGGGTGGGGAGAGGTAAATTAAGTACCATCCATGCAGGTATATTACAGACAAAATTAATTCCACTAGAACACAGAACCTAAAGTAAGTCACCTTCCAAGTTGTGCTATGGCTAAACATTTTAAAGGTCTCTTATGCAAAAGCAAAATCTCATGCAGCATTCACAGACCCTGGCGATTCTATTGAGAAGGTACATGTGCACTCCTTTGTTCCTGTCTCTGGCACTTAATCCTTGCACTGTGTAAGCACTGCAGGCATTGGAAGTTTGGGCTTGTGAGAGTTCTTTCTCCTTCTTGGCTATGACCTAACATTGAACAGAGACTGCTCAGAGACTAAGACCCTCAGGCCCTTTGGCATTTTGCACGTGAAGTCCTTGGAATACACCATCACCATGATAATGAATCACACTGAGTAATTTATTCCTCTTGATTCATTGACTTATTCATTCACTCATCCAGTTTACTATTCGCTTTAGCAAGCCAGCCTTACCTAGCATCTGCTAAGACAAGGTCACTGAGAGAGGTGTGGAGGAAACTGCATAACTGCCAGCCTCATTCACAAATAGCCCCCATCTAGAGAGGGCAGATAATCACAGCCCAAGGGATGCATGCTGGCATGAAACAGGACTAAAGGGAGAGGAACTGGTTTGTAGTTTCAGGTCCTACATTTATTAGTAGTGGGAAATAATATTTCTTAAGTGCTTGGGAACCTTGGAGACATTGCAAATGCAGTAAAAGAGGAAAGACAAGTGGCATATAGTATTGGGCTGGCTATATCTATGGTATATACACGCATGTGTATATATACATGTGTATATGTATGTATATATTTACATATTTATATGTGTGTGTGCATATACACAATAACCTTGCAGGTTTACACATACATATACATATGTAGACATATATAAATATACATATACTCAGGCATACCAACATACATATGTGCTTATGCAAACACAGACATAGACACATATATGCATACATATATTGGTATATGCATATACCTACATGGGCATGTAATACATATGTATAAATATGTTTTTTTGATGTGAACATTTAATTCATCACCTACTTTCTCAGCAATTTTAAGTGTAGATGACAGTATTGTCAGCTATAAGCACAATGCTGAAGGGGTGCTCTAGGACTTTTATCTTGTACGGCTGAAACTTGGTACCCATACCCATCAGCTCCCCATCTTCTCCTCTCCTCAGGGCCTGGTGTCCTGCATTCTACCTTCTGCTTCCGTGAGCTTGACTACGTCAGATTTCTCATGGAAGCAACATCACACAGTGTCTGTCTGTCTGTGTCTGGATGATTTCACTTAGCGAAGTGTCTTCCAGGCTTATCCATGTTGTTGCCAGTATTTTGTTTTTTTATTTTTTCTCACAGATATCCTAAGATATTAGTATCTCCATTGTAACTTACATTGTAACTTAAAGATTCTAAAACTTGCTAGGTTGCTCTGGGTCCACACAGTTCTGGCTCTAAAGCTAACGGAGTTTCTGAAAATGATTCCTGAGAGAAGAGGCAAGGCTCAGGTCTTGTCACCTTACCATAGCTGCTCTGAGTGTGCAGAAAGGAAGCACAGCGATTGCTCTTCCAGGCTTCTCAGTTGTTCTTTCTTAGTTCTTCCAGGAGTTGTTCGCTTTCTTCCATGTGTGCCTGTATTCTTTATAGCTGCACATCTCAGTTCTAATTCTTTCCCAGTTGCTTCTCTCTCAAGGAAGCTCTCTTCCAACTGTGCCCAAGAGCAGCCAACTAGGAAACAAAGGATTCCATGCTAATCATTTCCTTTTAGAGCCTTGGGCTCCTAGACAATCAAGTTTCAGTAATTCACAAATCACATTTTAGAATGTCAAGAGTATCGTATACCACGAATCGTGCAATAGCTATGAATCCGACACCTCAAAAAATATTTTCATCAATAATGACAGAGACCAGGAGGAGTTTAAACCTAATGACATTTTCTGGGTTTTACATATTAAATCTATGCACTCCAAGGTCTGAGCAACTGGCTTATTCAGGAGAGAAGCAAGGAGTGGGGGCACCTTGAGACATCAGGCTCTTTCCACTTTCCCAGCTTTTGGAGGACAGGGGTATTTCCAGAACGTGTGGCCCCCAGCTGCCTGGGGCTTCCTGTGTTCCTTCCACCCAGCCTTCCTCTCTCTGGTCACAGTGAATGTGGCCACAGTTACGCTCCACAATGCAGTCCCTTGGGTCTTCAGTGTCCTAGGCATTTCTTTATCATCCCTCATATCCCAGACGTACTGCCTTTCTTTTTGCTCTTTCTCCATATTTCTTACTAGATTCAATTTTCAGCAATTGTGATTTAGTTTTTCCTAAATAACAGGAAAGACCTTTTCTGAAAGTACTGCCAGGAGTTTAGCGAATGGGAAGGGTGGAAAGTGTTTGCATTCTTATTTTGTTTGTTCTTATTTTACTTGTACAATTTGAGAGAGAGAGAGGGAGAGAGGGAGAGAGAGAGAAGAGAAGAGCAAGTGCATGCAGGAGACAGGGAGTGAATGTGTCACATTGCCTTATTAAAGCAATGTTTACATTATCTTTCAGAGAGAACTTATCTTTAAAAGAACATATGTAGTACCCCATGAGAGAATGGAAATTAGAAAAGAAAGATCTGCACAGACCTCCACATTTCTCAGGGAGATCATTCAGATACAGCACTGTGTGCAACATCCCTGAGGGTGAGGGGTGCCGCTGTGTTCACCAGGGTGCCCTCAGCAGAGTGGCAGCTGTGCTCAGCAGAGTTACTCCTGGGAGGGAAATTCTCGGAAGATCATAGAAGTGCTCCAGTTCATTTGGAGGTTATTGGGCTCCTAATATGTATGGGGTAGATTTATGTGAAGTTAGTAAATTTTCCAAACTGAGCAGATTAGGAGAATATTTGTATCTCATCAACTCTTTGCCTTTGGCACTTCATAAGATGACCTATTATAGAGCTTATTTCAGCCCCTATGTAATACAGGTGGACCCAGGTGCAAGCTACCTGTGGGGCATGAGCCAGGTCAGCTGTGGTAGTCTGGACAAACTTGGACCCCAAGTGCTCCTCTGAAGAGAGTGGAAAACCAGGATTGGTTTTGGAGTACCAAGATTACTTTATGTACAACATGGTATGTGGACGCTGTAGGAGGGAAAATACTTGACAGAGAAGCCATACCACACAGCTTTATGGAAACCGCAGCTGAATACAATTACACAACTTCCCATCATGCTCTAAGATGAAAACTTCTGTCTCTTATTTCTCTAAAAGACATTGCCTTAGTGATGATGCAGAAAATTACTGAAAGCAATACCTAAATTGAGCAGAATCTCATCCTCGATACCTTTTATAAGGTTCAGTTAATTTTCTTCTCTTATTTTGGGGAAAAGAGATTGGAAAATTACCTTTAGCTGGCAAAGAAGGAGAATAACAGTGTGTCTCAGCCATTAACTTACTACTATGCCCTAGTATTTATTTGATATAAGGGTCAGAACATCTAGTTCTAAAAGTTGGGCTTTTAAAAATTTTTTTTTAAACAGGAACCTGCAAAGATAATAATCTATGTGCTCAGTTTGCATTTCAGTGAGATGTTTCTGAGGGCACATTCCCAGCATGTTAATGAGGCTTTTGCCACTGCAAGGCCCCAGTGACAGTTGGATCCACAAACAGCAGTTCATCAATTGATTGCAGGTGTTTCCCCTTGGAAAACAAAAACTGCATGTACATTCCAGGAGGTGAGGGAAAATCGATTTTCAACAGCCACACAATCTGGTGAGTTCTGAAATGTGGATTTGGGAAATAAATTCTCTTGCTGTTATTTTCATATATAAAGATATTCCATTTATAAAATGTAGGACCAAAGATGCCAATAGTAATAAGGATTGATAAGTTGAAAATTAATTTTCATATAGCCAGAAATGGATGAAACCTTCTAACTAGTACAAAGTAAAATCTCAAAATATTAAATGACATATCCATTATTATTCTTACGGAAGCCATTTACAATCTCATTATATTTATAAATCCTGTCTAAAACATTTCTTAACATCCATAAAAAGACAATTTGATGAAAAACAAACCCAATTTCCACTTAGGAAGCTATCAGTAATGTACATAACCTTACATTTGCCAATTTCAGAATTTATTCTATCATATTTTATTGGATTTCTCAAAATGATGCTTGACAGAGTCACGTCTCCTTGGGCCTCCTAAGGATTTCAAGTATGATATTCCTCTTGGTGAACACCTCTGGACTTCCAGTGAAGACCCACATTTTCTCCCCATTAACCCGCCTGCCTTTATCCTTTCTCATGGTGGTCTGCTGTAGATGGCCTACCAACATGGGCTTTCATCAATATTTTCCAAACCTTGGTTGAACTTTCTTAGAGTCAAGACAGACATATATGATGAAAGCCTAATTTCTGAAGTTAAAATTGGTTCTTTGGAAAATAACTACACAAAATGGGCTATCAACAGATGGCAGTTTCCATGTTCAATGTTAGATTTATAAATACGTTCATGCTCCAATAGCTGTTCATAATCCAGAACCCTAGCGGCCAGTTTTCATTAATATTTCCTCGTTTCCAGTCTGTTACATCTGAGGACTAGATGCAAAAGTTACATTCAGGATATCTTCACATTCTTACCTACCCCTGACCTGATGAACAGCAGGGCTTCTCAGCTTGACCACTCGGGACATTTGGGGGTGGGTTACTCCTTTCCAGGGGTCTGGATGCCATTTGTCATCCTTTCCCCAAGCCCTGGAATTATGTCTCAAAATGACCCCTAGAGACAAAATAATGCCCTGTCTAGATTCAAGAAACAGGAATTTTTGTGACCCATCTGTCCTGTGCCACATTTTGAGGACCATACCATTTTAAGAGGGAGTACTATAAATTAAGAGTAAAAGAATTAAGGGATTTAAAGTTGGTGCTTTTCCCCCCTCATTCTGTTATTTTGGACGAGGTTCTCGAATTATGAAGACTGGTTTCCTTATGTACAAATTAGGAGCAGTGATGCAGGATGCTATGGTAACTAATTTATTTTAAGAATAAACTAATATCAAAATGTTAGAGTTACAATGACTGAAACAGTGCAAGCATTACCTATTCAGGTATTTCCTCATGGTGCCAACCCATTACCTTTCCATCTCCTGGTAAGTACAATTGGAAACTCACTCTTTCCAGAAGCACTTTCCTGATTAAGTTGACCCTCATTCCAAATGTGTAACTCTTCCTTAGGAATTTTCTTCAGAGCCAGTTTATGAGTCATTCAAGGAAATAAGTCTCGTTTCTTTGCAATCACACTTCATTTGGAACCCCAAATAGAATTACACAGCCTGATCACTCACTTAATTCACTAGATTTGGCTCCAAAAGACTTTCACTGGTTTCCAAATACAGAAGCAGTATTCAAAAGATGAGAGTTTGCCACCTTGGCTTGTACTGGGAAGAAGTGCCATAGACTTTGAAGACAGTGGCAAAGGAGGTTTTGTAAGGTTTCAAGACAGAAGACATTGTGTCATTGAATATATTGCAATGAAAAGAACCATTTTGAATGTAGATAATTATCACTTGAGTTTCAGTTTGGTTTAGAAGAATCTATCCTCCATGTTCTTACCCATTTTATATGTCTGCATGAGGTGGTTTGTCCTTGTCTATTTGCTCTTTTTTGCAGTTGCTTCTCTTCTCAGTTTCCTTTCTCCAGCTCTGCGTACTTTGACATAACCACAGTCTCAGTTAATGCACTTTGTTCTTGACCTGTGATTTCTTTTATGCAGCTTAATATGGCCAAGTAACACCTCCTCTCCACGGGTCTCACTTTAAATCCATAACCAGAAACCCTATGTGAGCCCTCAGTGCTTCCTCACAATCTTCTTTTATTCTCTTAGTTCATGGACCTATCTTTCTACTGAGATTCTTCATTTTTGCTTTTTCTCTTTTGAAAATCTAGGACCTTCTCCTTCAACATCACTCCCAATGGATTTCCACCGTATTGTAAAAAATGAAGTCATTAAGAATGACCTTCCTAGAACCTGAACTCCCACATGAGCCCATCTACTTGCACTCTTTCTCTCCTGGTACTAGATGAGCTTCCCTGCCCCACCCAGAAGACACGCTCCACCTGTGCGTGAGAGTAGAGAGCCCTGCTCCAGCACCCACCTCCTTCCTTTGCACCAGGCTCGTAATCTTTACTGGACCATTCCCACGAGCAAAGAAAGAGCTCTTGAAAATGTCAGTCCCTTGACCCTAGTTCCTTCTCGGTTAACTCCTCTTACCTCTGTCCCTGAGTTTAGCAATTGTTGAAAGAGCTCTTTTTATACTTGCCCTCTAGCTGGCCTGGGCTTTCACTACACCCATAATGTGCTCTTGTCAAAGGCGCCCATGGGCCTCCACATGGCCACATAGAGCAGTGGCTCTTCCCACCTTACGTGGCTCAGCCGACTGGCAGACTGTGAAGTAACTTACCACCGTTTCCTTCTCAGAATACTTTCTTCCTTGAGTTTCTGTATTCCTTTCTCCTTAGATTCCCCTCCATCTTTACTTGTTGCTCTTTCTCAGTCACTTTTATTCTTTCCTTCTCTTCTTCCCGCTTTTCATGGCCAGAGTGCCCAGGACTTAGTTGGTCATCTTTTCTTCCATAGCTAAAGGTACACTTACTTCCTTGTGTCTTACCCAGTCTCGTGGCTTGTCCTGCCATCTATATGCTGGTTATTCCTGCTGTGGTTTGGATCTGGAATGTGCCCCCAAAGCTCATTTGTTAAAGGCTTGGTCTTTAATGCAGCAAAGTCCAGAGGTGAGGCTGTTGGTAAGTGGCTTCATCAGTGGATTAATCTATTTGGTGGATTAATAATTTGAATAAAAGAATAGGAGGAGGTAGAAGACATAGGCTGGCAGGAACATGGTTGGAGGAAGTTGGTCACTGGGGGCATGACCTTGGGGACTATAACTTGTTACTGAGTCTTTCTTTTTCCTCTCTCTCCCTCTGAGCAGAGAAACTTTCTTTGGCCTTGTCTGTCTGCTGTGCTGTTCTGCCTAACCTCAGTCTCAGAGCAATGGAGTCTACTGAACATGGACTGAAGTCTCTGAAACTGTGAGCCAAAATAAACCTTTCCTCATCCAAGTTGTTCTTGTTAAGATATTTTGATCACAGCAATGAAAAAATCACTGACACAATTCCCAAGTGTAGATCAGTAACCCAATGTCAGTTCTCAACTCCAGTTTTTTTTATCTCATATCTCCTACAGCTTCCCCTTGAATATCCAACAGGCAGTACAAACAGAAATTCCAAAACTGAACTCTTGATTTACCCCATGTACCGGTTCCATTCATGGCTTTCCTTATCCTTGTTGATAACAACTCCATATAAACAATTTTTCTGGTCAAAATCCTTGATTCCTCTCTCTCATACTCTTTTTTTTTTTTGAATCCTCAGGGAGTCTTGACAAGTCTCTCTTCAAAATATGACCAGAATCTGGACCCCTGTCGCCACTACCACTGGTACCACCATAGTCTAAGTGGGATCACTTTTGTTCTGGAATGTTCTACTTACCTCATAACTGAGGTTCATTTTGTCCCCTGGTGGTCTGTTGTTAATACAGGATCCAGGATGATTTCTTTAATTGTTTCTTCTAATAATGTCCCTTGTTTTCGATCTCATCTAGTCTGTGTGGCTATCAAAAACATAAAGTGGAGAGGTTTATTTGCTTCAGGACTCTGGTGACTACAGGTTCCAAATGGCATGGCATAAGGTCATGGCATCACAGACAGTGGAGAAGCAAAAAAGGAGCCAATTGTGTACAGGAGGGCAATGACACTGGGTGGCCTTGCTTACATTAACCTGATCTTCGGAGAATTAACTCACTCTTGGGAGACAAAACTCAGTGAGATGTGCATTGATCAGTTCATCTGTGTGGAGCCCTGAGACTTAACTATCTGTCATTAGGTGCCACTTCTTAAAGTTCACACCCTCTCGGCATGGCTAGACTGGGGAGCCAGCTTACAGCACATGTATGTTTGGGGGACACATTCAAACCGTATCCAAACCACAGCACCTGCTCACACCAAGTGTCCCCTTTAGAATCCGTGGGTAAGTTTTTGCAGTGGCTTGCAAGGATCTACCTGACCTGGCCTCACCTCCCTTTCCTTCCTCCATCATTTTCCCTCACACCATTTACTCCAAGGAGTCCCCACCTCTGGCATCATGCAATTCATCAAACAATCCAGGGACACAATTGGCCTTGGACATCTCCTCATCAGTTCCTAAAGCCTGGAGCATCCTTTCAAGACACAGGGCTACGTTCCCTCAACTCCTCCTGGTATTTCCACACTGAGTATGGCCCTCTTCATTCTAATTAAACCACAGCCCTTGCCTGGCCCAACTCCCCATCCTGCCCGGACTCTTAATGCCCAACTCTCCCCTTATATTTTGTAGCACTGATTATCTTTTAATTTATAATTTCAACATAATAATTTAGTTATTCAAGTTATTCATTTTTTTCCTGTTTTATTTCCATGATTTATCCCAAAGGCCCGGAATCGTACTCAACCAATCATAAGAATTTAGCAAGTATTTTCAAAAAACCAAACCAAACCAAACCAAACCAAACAAAAAAATCCAACAACAAGCAAAAAACCCCAATAACTTCCACATGTAGTTGTCATTTATATATCAATAATCTATGTTTTTTTGTGAATTTGAACTTGCTCAAATTCAGGGTATATGTTTTGGCTCATTACCTTTATGGTACAATAAACTCATATTTATATGTGAAAGGTACTCAATAGATGTTTCCCAAGTGATGATCTTTTACAAATATAATCTTTTCAAAGAATTTCAGTGTGGAGTTGCCTATACATACACCATTTTTAGAACACTGAGTACAAATGTAAAAGACTTATGCACATGGCGAAGTAATCTTGGATAATGTTGTGTTTCTCTGTTTCTTTTACTGACTAGCAATTAGAACAATGGAAGTCTCGCTGTGACAATAAGCAAGATTGGTAGATAGAAACAGTGGTGTAAGAAGCCTGGAATTATACACATTTCCAGAGAATTATTTGACAATGTTCTCAGTGTAAGCAGTGAAAAGAAAATCGCGTTCAGAAACAAGGAATGGAAATTAGGGAACTGATGAAACAAAACTTGGCTATTCTTAGAAAAGTAGTAGAGAAACTGTTCACAGTTGTATCAGATTTGCTTCATTCTAGCAGTAGACAAGGCAGCTGGGGTGCAGGGACCAGGTACACGCATTATTCATTGACCACACCCCAAGTGAGGGAGGAGGAGGAAGGCAACCTCCAAGCAGGTCAAAGGCAGGATTTCTTAACTTCAATGAGGACTGGCATAAGCAGACACTCTGTCAACTGTTGAATTTGAAGGCTTTCGCCATTCATGGAAAAAAAATTCTTCAAAAAATTATTCTGGCAGTACATCAATAATTCTCCCTTATCCTCTCCCCCAGGTTATATCCAGACATTTACATATACATGCACATGTGTGTATGCACACATATATGCACACAAATAAATACACATATGGATTTTATATTTAGGTAAGTGTAATTGATGCCATGTTTTAATTTAGATTTGTCACTTGAAACCTCAGTCTTTGCTATTACCTATGAAGCTACCTCATTCTTAGTAATGATCATGTAATATTCCATTAGTAGTAATGCACTACAGTTTATTAATTATTTCAATATCAATAGCTATTGGAGTTGTTTCTAGTTTTTTTTTTAAATTTATAGACAATGCAAAAGTGAAAGTTTTATTTGCTTGTGCAAGTGTTTCTGCAGGGAGGGTTTTCTGTTGTTTTGTTTTTTTTTTTTGGAGGGGGTGCGGAGTTTAACCCAGGGACACTTTGCCACTGA
Organism: Marmota marmota marmota; assembly: GCF_001458135.2. Taxonomy (NCBI): domain Eukaryota; kingdom Metazoa; phylum Chordata; class Mammalia; order Rodentia; family Sciuridae; genus Marmota; species Marmota marmota. The sequence goes on along the minus strand of NW_025999932.1, from coordinate 7,933,521 downwards.
GCCACATCCCCAGCCCTTTTTAAAAATTTTTTAAAATTTTGATACAGGGTCTCACTAAGTTGCGGAGGCTGACCTTGAATAGGTGATCCTCCTGCCTCAGCCTCTCAGGTCACTGGAATCACAGGTGTGCACCACTGTGCCCCACTTACAGGAATGTCCTATGAGAATGGGAACTGCTGATGTAGCAGAACTGAATTTCATGTTTGAGGGTTGCTATTAAATCACCTGCTCACGCACTTTACCAGTTTGTGTTGCTAAGAACCAGTAGTGTTTATGTTCCTCTCTCTTCATCAAGATTTGGTATTATCTGCTTAGGAACGTTCCCAGTGTGATGGGGAGGAACAGACAGCTTTTTTGTTACCTCTGGGTGCTTTATTTTCAATTCTTTGATATTGAGGTGACACCACTTCTTTTTTACATAACTATTAGTCCACTGCTTTTTTCTAACATTCCCATTTTTCTTCATTTTAGTATTTTTGTTGTTCTTTTTCTTTTACTCAACTGCATTTTTAAGAAAGGGAATTACTTATATTTAGGAAAAATGAGAAGGTAAAAAGGAAATTATTGTTTTTTTCAGTTCTCAGGCTTCCACTTTTTTGGAGATATGTAAGAAAGAACTTAGTAGCAGAGAGTAGACTAGTGATTGCTAGTTTTGGCTCTAGGAGAATCACTAAGGCCCTTCGGTGGGTTTAGCCTTGTTTCAGTGCTGATGTTTAGCTGCACCCTCAGAAATGTTAGATTAATTGTTCTGTGGTGGAACAAGAGAATGTTTCTTTTCCTTACTCTCCATGTGTTGGTGTTGAGAACTGTTACTTTGGGGAGGCCAAGCATTCTTCTGATTTCTGCTCAAACCCTTAGCCAGTTTGTTAGAGGAGGGACAAGGAGCATTAGCTCTGCTGCAGACACGGAGGTAGGTGGGTAACTTGTGACTGTTCTCAAGGTATTTCTCTGTCTTTCTCATTTGGCTGGATTACCTAGTCTACATCACAGATTGTCTCCATTTACTATTTAAGCAGAAAACAAAACACTATTCATTTTGGAACAATCTCCATCTCTCAGTTCTTGTATATCTTGATTGCACATATACAAAATGTAAGATCTAGACTGTGTTTCAGGTTCAGAATCCTGGGTTTCTAGTTCCACGTCTGGACACCACAGATAATTACATGGATGGTGATGAAGACAAAAAATTCCTTGTTATTGTCCATGACATTCTGTGATTATTGCCTTTCTCTGGAAAGTAACTGTTTAGTGTATCTGTTTGTCTGTGTGTCTTTTGGTTGTCTGAGGGTATATAAAAATTATCCCCAAATCCCTGGTTAAAACAACCACATTAACTTATTCTCCTCATGATTCTCATCTTTTTCAGGGCATGGTGGGGTCAGTTCACAGTCTTTCTACATGGTATCAGCTAAGGCAAGTGACTCAATGATGGAGGACCTGAATTCAAGATGGTGTCTTCACATGGCTGCAAGTTGGTGCTGTTTTTGGTGTCCTGTCCCTGTGGGCCTCTTCTCAGGGCTTCTTCACAACATTTGGGTTGTTATGTTCAAGCTGCTATCAACTTAAGGTCTGTATCCCATTGTCCAAATAGTCCCAGACACTAGGTTCAAAAACAGGGAACTTCACTCAAACAAGGAGCCATGTTTTTAAAAATTCTAATAAAGCAAAATCCTTACAAATTCCTCCATTCATTCACAAAAGTAAACCTGTAAATGTATTTTATAAAATATGTATCCAAAACATGATTGTTAACACACAGAAACAAGACCAGATAATTAGGATAAGGTAATGCCATGAGCAATACGGGCACTTTTGCTATTGATATTCATCTATACCCTAAAAAACCCCAAAAAACCCAAACCCCCAAAAAACCACCTCAACAAAAAACCACTTTTCTCTCATTGAGTGAACACAGTACATATGAGCAGGTGAAAATTAAATCCACTGGGTGCACTTTTTAAAAACCACACCTTCACAAAATGCACTTAGATATGATTTATTTTATTGATCTGTTCAGGACTTCAGAGGTGATGATGTGGCACATTTCTGGTCTGTCAGTGGCATCCTCTTAAAATATTGATCATAAGATTTTATTACTTACAATTTGAGTCATTTTTATTTACTTGTGCATGTTAGGGATATTTCACTAAGGGATTTTGGTGATAAATTTTTCAAACAAATATGAACATTAAAGAATATCAATCTGAATGTGGTTCATTCTTACAAGCCACTTACGATGGCGTGCTTACAATGGCATGTCAAATTACAAAGCCTCAGTTGGTTCTCTATATTTTTCTTTTTTCGAATTAGTTGATCCTAAGTATAAATATCATAAAGCACAAATATATAAATGAGATAACATGAAAATGCACCCTATTTTTTTCCTGAGAAATTTGTCTCAGTAGCTACTATATGCTTTTTGAATTCTTTTAGTGTAACAAGGTAAATATCATATGTGTGTGTGTACCTGTGCGTGTGTGCACCTGTGCGTGTGTGCTATGCCTCATGTTAGCAGTGAGCTGAGCACCTGTGAGATGTGAGGCTCAGAGGACAGGACGAGAAATTGCAAGTGGCATTGTCAAGTGACTTTCTGATTTCATTAGCACAATTTTTCTAGACTGTGAACTTGGAAAACATTAAAAATAATTGAGTACAATATGCATTCACTTACCATTTTTTTGTTTATATAAGATATTGATGTCATACATTTTTCTATATATAGAAAACATTCCTAATATAACAAAGCTTTATTAGCATTAAGTAGTCAGTGCCTCCACCCCGACCCCAAGAAATTCATCATTTTTCCAACTAGACATCTTGACTCTTATTGGAACCAGGCTTTTCTTGGATTTTTTTCCTAAATGTCTTGGACTTTAGAAATGTATATATTTTTTTCTTTTGTTAATTCTTGATAATAGCATTTCTTCTTAGTCTTTCTTATAGAATGGTATACTCAATCTTGAACTGAGTAGTACCCAGAGCAATGAAAGGAACAATCATAGCAAATGGCTTATTTCCTTGAGATGATGGCATTTGTGAGCAGAACCCTGGTCTATTGCTCTTTCTTGCCTTGATCTGTTTTGCTAAGGCACAGAATCTTGCTTGTATGGTGTCTGTGGGAACTAGACACACAGAGCACCTCTCTACCTCTCAGTGCTGGTGTGCAGCTAAGCAACCTGGGGTGGTGAAAGGGCACAGTTCTGTAGTCACAGTGACTCTGTGCTGATCTTCACGGCATTGTTCAATAGCTGTGCGCAGGAAATAAATTAGGACTCCCCTCCGCACCGTTCTGCAGAGTGAAGCTGACAGTCCTGGTGAGGATTAGCCTGACAGTCCTGTAGAGGAGCTGGAGAGATGTTTTCCTCCCTTCTCCTTAGTTACGTTACCACAAATGCATTTTCTTTTTCTATTGTTTTTGAGTTTCAACCATGTCCATTAATTCAACTTTTCTTGAGCTTCACTATTTCTTTGGTCTTAGAGTTGCCTCCAAACCCATAGCAGTAAAAGTTAATGTAAAAATACAGGTGAGACTTCACAATGGGTTTAACTTTGTTTGTAACTGAAGTGTAGAACAAATAAATGAAGGCTCTGGCCTAAGAGCGTGCAGATGTTCAGTGGAGTTGTTGGGGCAAGCCAGGCCTGCTTCTCTCCACAGCTTGGGTTCATGCTTCTCTTGGACCATGGAATATGACTTCTTCATTCCATGGCCCTTTTCCTTTTTTAACCACGTGCTGTAATATCATTGAGTGCTTTAAATAATCACTAATGGCTTATTTAATACTTGCCGCGGTCTAGCTGGGCACAAATCACGAACCACTCAAGCAGGAACAAACTTTATTTCTGATCTCCACCAGCACACTCCACACATGCTCCTTGGGGACTGTCCCGAACGCCACCCACACCGCTCCTCCAGGAACACACCACACACCAACCGGAACTCCCACCACCGGAACTTCACCAACCAACGCGAACTCTTCAGGAATCCCCGCAAGAGCTCAATGGGAACTCAACGGGAACTCCGCGAGAACTCAAAAGTCATCATCTTAATGGCTCGCTGGCGTCACCTCTCAACCACTACTTCTGGCAAAAACGCCATGCGTCATCCCGACTCGGCTGTGGCCCTCAACAAATACTGAGGACACTAGCAGACTAGAGCAGGGGTCATAGGAGAAAAGATAATTTGCCTTGGTCAGTCTGATTCTGATCCTTGTGTTTTTAACCTTTAGCTTATACTACCTCTTGATAACTAAAGCTGTTTCTGAAATTGTGAGTGGTTAGTGAGAGCTGAGGCATGGGATAACCGTGTTTATCTAAAATAACTTGATCTATGGCAAACAAGACAGATTTCCCCTGTGAACAACTTGGGAAAATAAAGTATATTTTTGAAATTTTTTTGAATCATGTTTTGTTTGATGAATAATAAAAATCACAAATTGCTGCATGTTTAATACATGTTACTTTCTTCACTGGCCCTTTCTGCTTTTGTTGTTAAAACAATATATCTATCTAGCAAACTATACATTTTTAATTTATCAACATGAATTGTATATAGTTAAGGTATAGAATAATGTTTTCATATACATATACATTGTGGAATGAGTAAGTAAAATTGACCAACATAAGCATCACCTCACGTATTTTGTCTATGTGTGGGGTGGTGAGAAGACTTAAAATCTACTCTCCCAGTAAATTTTCAATTATAAAACACACTGTAATTAATTCCAGCCTCCGAGATACAGCAGGTCCTGAACACATTTCTCCTGTCTAACTGGAGTCTTGCATCCTCTGACCCACAGCTCTGGGTCCATTGTCCCAGGCCCTGGTGACTATCATTCTGCTCCCTCATTCTGTGAGACCAGTGCCTTGAGATTCCACATGGGTGAGATCTATGGATCATGTCTTTCTGTGTTTGGCCTATTCCAAGTTCTTCTGAGATGTCTGCTGGATTCTTTCCTATGTCAACTTCCTTCATTGGCACATTATTATTGATGATATTATCATCCTTATTTTTATTTATGTTTTATGGAACAAAACTAAAAAGATGAGATAAATGAAGGCTCTGGCCTATGAGAGTACAGATGTTCAGTGGAGTTGTTAGGGCAAGCCAGGTCTGCTCCTCTCCACAGTTTGTTCATCTTTCTCTTGGACCATGGAACATGACTTATATACATTCATTCCATGGCCCCTTTTCTCTTTTAACCATGTGCTGTGATATCATTGAGTGCTTTAAATAATTGATAATGGCTATTTAATACTGAGGACACTCGCGGACTAGAGCAGTGGTCTAACTGGGAACATCCACAATGTCTGGGAACATTGTTACCTGTTGTAACTGGGGAGATGCCGCTGGCATCTAGCAGGTGGAGGGGCCAGGGATGCTGTGCAGCGTACAGGGTAGATTCCCCTGCAGCAAAGGATTATCTGGTCCCAATGTCTATAAAACACTGCTTCAGGAAACTCTATGAAGTTACATTTTTTCAATTGCCTAATACAATATTTTCAATCTAGTAAACATGATGGATTTTTCACACAATAGATTAATAAGTCAGTTTTGGTTGCAAAAAGATTATTTTGGTCTTGACTGGGAAAATAAGTTAGAACTCTGCCCCGCAGTGGTTATTTGTATATGTAAATAATTTCTACCTATTAAATTATAAGAAGGCTAATTATGAAATCATCAATTATAACTAAATGATGATTAGTAGAGATCCAGTTTGCCTCCTTACCTTATACTCATGTCTTTGTATTTTTTAAATGTTGATTAAGTAAGAATCAATACTCATGTCTTTGTATTTTTTAAATGTTGATTAAGTAAGAATCTAAGTAAAACTTGGAATATGCAAATTGTTTTTTGCAGATATGAAAGCTAAAAATTTCTTAGATCCAAAAAGTATAGTTTATAATTCCTTAAAAATATCTAGTCATTAATTGGCTTTCCTTCTCAAGAACTTAGGAATAAAATGGAACTAGTCCAAGGACTTCCATGATTTAGTCCCTTCTTACAGCAACTTTTATTCTAATAAATTCAATTTATTTCTTCTCTTTACCTATTATATGGGTACAAAATACCTATACATTCAGCATTTTCTAATTTCTCCTCCCTTTTCCCCAGTAAATTGGAAGTAGGTTTTGACATTTGAAAGCTGTGCTTTGGCTGCTGGGATAAATGAGGAGGTGCTCATAGTCAGAGAAATCTCCCAGCATATTTCAGCCTTCTCTGTGTTATCATTTCACAAGGAACATCTACACAAAAGGAGGCAGATGTCTTTCAAAAGCATAGCAAGAAAATTAGAAAGCACTAAAGGGGCATGCAGTTTTTTCTCCACAGAGGTAAAGGAAAAAGGATAAGAACCAAATGCAGTTGCTGCTAAAAAGTTTAAAAATCAGTCTTTTAATTTACCAAGCAAGTGATTATCATGTAAACAGGGTACGTTCTGACACTGCACAGTGGTATTCCAATACAACATATAATATATGCTTTATTGTAGAACATACTTTAAAAAAAATCCTCTTTTTAGAGGTAGAAGGTCTAAATGCCACTTCTCATTTTCAATGGAGACTTGTATATAACTTTGGGAAGGCGTTCATTTTTTCATTTCTATGTATTTTTAATTTTTGGTTAGAAAAGCATGTATTGGATTCCTATTTAAGGTAAGACTATTATTGAATCCACCCACCACCAAAATACCAAAAAATAAAAACGTGGTGGAATAATACTTGTTACTGATGCAGCATCATTCAGCTAGGAAGTGGGGTGTCCTCACCAAATCCGCTCCCTAGATGAAAGCGAAAGCTGCCCCTCAGGGGAGCCTGTCCTCAAGTCCTCCCTGAAGCCAGAGCAACACACCTGGGGCGGCCACTTCTCAGACTCCTTCCTGGGCCATCTGCCCATTCATACTTTGATCAATATTCATGAACAACATCTCCTGTGATCCTGGTGTTCCATGATGTACCCAGATTCAGTGATCAAAACTGATTAAAAAGAATTGCTGCTCTTAAAGAGCTTTTTAGGTGAAGGGAGGTGGGTTATAAAAGTAAGTCCCCATTTCCATAAGCGCTACCTGAGAGGAAGGTAGGTGTGGCAGCCTCGTGGGGGATGGTGGGAGGAGGTGACTGAGGTTTAGCTGCATACTGGGGCTCAGGGTTGTGGGAGGAGGTCACCAGTGAGGCAGAAGCTTTACTAGGGACGCATCCTGGAGGACTGTGCACTACCCAAATCATCTGGACCTTCTTCTTTAGACTATAAGGCATCATCACAGGAAGGACAATGCAGAGATTTGTATTTCAGAAAGACCGGATTCATCATTGAATTAACATGTCAGAGTGGTCGAGGGAGCCCATGTTCACTGCTGTTGCAGGAACTGGGTGAGGGATGATTGAGGCTTTGATTGAGGGGTGGTGACACATGAGGAAGAAGGGATAGATGCAGGATATGCCTTGGAGAGAAAATTTGAAAAACTTGGTGCTTGGCTAGGTTCTGCTGTTTATAAAGAGTAGGAAGAAAAGCATCAGGCATAGGACTCAACTAGGTAGATCACGATGATTTTTTTTTTTTTTTTTGTAATGGCAGCGGGAATATGTACCTGTGTTTAGCCAGATGGACCATTCAGTAGAAACTTGACTCAAAGAATCCAATCTATAGAAGGATCCGAGCTGGGGAGATGGACCTGAGTTACAAACGTAATTGATGAAACAGGGAGACCAGAGTACTGAACTTGAACTGCTCATGTGTGATGGTGGGAGAGGGTAGGGAGCGGGGTTGGAAGTTTGGGAAACTTCCTTTCTAACTTTTTTGTTTCAATGTTTTTCCAAGGAGAGAAGGGATTTCTGAAAGTACTTAAATAGAATGAGCTGGGAAAGGAGGCATGAATTCAGCCCAAAGTTAATTTAACTGACAGTTCTGTATGTGCACTTGTGTTAATGTTCAAAATTAGCCAAAATAAAAGCAAGTTATCCAGGTTTAAAGAAATGCAAAATTGTTGCCTACTGGCGAGCATGTCACATGATAAAGGATTCCCAAGTTGCCAATACTGCCTTCCTTAGCTGCCTGCTGTCACTCTAAGCTACCCACTGTCTGTTAGAAACTTCCAGAAGGCATCCTAACTGGCTTCTGTAGTGCTTATTGCAGAAAACTCACTCACTTTTCCCCTTTTTAAGACATTATATCCCTCCCCTTCCCTGAGTTAGAAATAAAATCGTGGTCCTAGTCAACATTCTGACAGACGTTTAAACGCACATGGGGCATTAAAATGCAGTTTAAAAAGAGAAAGAAAGGGGTAAGGACTACATGTAAAATGCCTGTCTATCTAAAGAATTAGAATGCATGCAAGATTGTAGCTGTTCAGTTGGGGGAATCATGTTTATAAACTTGAGTGATTTAAAAAAATATATGTATCGACTGAGGTGCATTAAAAACAACCAACTCAAGAGTTCAGGCTGACAATTGGGGCCACTGGCCGACTTGTGAGAGTAAGTGCCCAGCTGCTAGTCTCTGAGGAGGACGATGATTTTCCTGAGGTCTTACGATGCACTTGAGGACACAGGTTCAGAAGCGCAGCGCCTCTAGGATTCTATTTCTGCTGTCTCTGGAGCTTCCGATGACAATCATGATAAATTGTGTCGCACTGTGAGGTGGTTTGTGAGGAAAACAAATTTTCACCAGGGACTGTAAGGCCACCTCCACGCTCAGCTCTGAGAAAACACTTAGACATGTGCACTGGTCCTTCTTCTTTCTCTTTTGTCTGTGTTATAAACAGAAATAAAAACAAGCAATCCCCCCAAACAAACAAACAAAAAGAGATAACAAAAACGTGTAGGGGGTATAATAGTCTTTTTCTAACTAAAGATGAGGATTTCTATTATTTTATGCACATATCTATAGTAACACAAATTTATTTATCTATGTACATATTTATCTGTCTCTTTGGCTTGAATCTCAAGTGTCCCCAAAGGCCTGTGGCTGTGGCCTAGTGTTGTTAGGTGGAGCCTCTGGAAGAAAGTTGAGCCACTGGGTTGTGTCCTTGCAGGGGCTGTTGGGACCCTGCCCCTCCTCTTTGTCTTTTGCATTCCGTCCACCAGGATGTGCTTTGTGATTCACCACTGGTCTAAAAACTCCAGGGCCAAGTGGACACGGAAAGAAACTTCTAAACCATGAGCCAACAGAAATATCTCCTTCTTAAAAGTTGATTATTTTAAGTATTTTTTTCCATATAGCAAATTGACTAACAGTATCTATCTATCTTTAATCCATTTTTAAAATTATGCAGTTTTATAGTGGAAAAGAGGGTAGAAAAATGAAGAGATGGGAATTGAAAATAAAATATGGGATAAATTGTGGAATTTAGGGAATGTTTAAAAAGAAATAACATATTTCTTTTTTTTATTTTATTCCTTTGGTACCGGGGATTGAACTCAGGGCACACTCGACCACTGAACCATGTCCCCATCCCTATTTTGTATTTTATTTAGAGATAGGGTCTCACAGAGTTGCCTAGGGTCTCGCTTTTGCTTAGACTGGCTTTGAACTCTCAATCCTCCTGTCTCAACTTCCCGAGCCACTGGGATTACAGGCATGCACCACTGCACCTGGCCAAAAAATAACAGATTTCTGTTTGAAATGGATAACTCCACACACACAAGAGTTTTCTTTGTAGATACAGCATCGTTGTTAGCATGTTAATAAGGTTATTTTTACCAGGAGAGCTAATTTTCTTTATTATTTGAAGATGGAGAGATTTTGGCACAAATTGGGTCACATGCCAATTTGTAAAGTAATCCTGCTATTTGGTCAAAGTGAACAAAATTGGTCTTCCTACAGAAGAAATACAATGACCTGCCAATTTCCATTATTAAACTTCTTGCTTTCAATCATTTAAACTGTGTCGTATTCTTGTCTTCCTTCTGCCTAGAGTCTGCACAAGACATGAGCTGATTACTTCTCAGCTCTTTCTATCTCTGGAGTGAAGGTTGGTGGGAGGTGGTGGGCAATCTTAGGATGCATAATGTCAGGCTACCCTGTAGATCAGTATCAGTCCCCTGGCCATTTTTTCTCACACTGAAGATGCCCCCGCCTGGCAGCTCCCCAGATTCTCTGATAAGGCAGTACAATTACTCTGTGGTCTTCAGAAGAAGCAGGATTACAAATGTTGGCTCTGGCTTCCTGAGTCCTTCTGGGTCATTCACTGAGACACATACTCTTCCAGTGGGGTTGACTTGACTTTATGAACACTGTGGAGCTTGTAAAAAAATAACATATTGGGTCTTACTCTCGAGAAATTAAAATCACATTCTCTTTAGGCATGTATACAAGGTGTTCTACTTTTTCTCATCTCTTCATTTCTACCCTCTTTTCCACTATAAAACTGCATCATTTTAAAAAATGGATTAAAGATAGATAGATACCTAAGGTCCCAGTAGTCTGTTCTACTTTAAAAAATATTGGGTGATTCCAAGTCACCTAGGACCTGGACTATGACCTTTCTGTTTCAGAGTAAGTTTTAATGATGAAATAATGATGAATAATTTTAAATATTGTAAAAATACAAAGTAAAGGTAGAAAGAAAAAGGAAAGAAAAACGCTAGTGAGAAAATTATATAAAACAGATTTTTATGAAAGTAAGACGTGTGTTATGGACTGAATGGTGTCTGCTAAAAATTTGTACATTGAAATCTTAACCCTCAGCACTTCAGAATATGGTGTGTGTGGAGACAGGGTTTTGACAGAACTAATTAAGTTAAAATGAAATGGTTAGTATCTGTGCTAATCCAAGAGGACATGTGTCCAAGAAGGACTTTGAACACAGACACAGAGGAAAGAAGATGATATGAAAACATGGAGGAGGTGACCAGGGACAAGGCACAGGGGAGAACCATGCCAGCTCCCTGGACTTAGACTCGTGGCCTCCAGAACTATGAGAGATATTTCTTTCTTTCTCTTTCTCTCTCTCTCTCTCTCTTTTTAATGGTGCTGATGATTGAACCCAGGGCTTTGTGCATGCGAGGCAAGCACTCTACCAACTGAGTTAAATCCCAGCCCCTTATTTCTCTGTTTTTTGAGCCACCAATTCTATAGTACTTTGTTACAGAAGCCCCAGCAAATTAAGACTGTATGAAATTTGGAAGTCAGTTAAAAAGCTTACTGAGCAAATAATGTGGACACATCATTACAGCAAATATGTGGTAGAAATTAATTTCTCTGGACCTTAAGTTGCTTGAAATTAATTTTTTAGAGAAGTAAAATTATACATTAGCTACCCAAAGAGTGCATGTGTACACACACACATACACACCCCCCCCCACCACACACACTGAAGAACCTGAAGTAAAGTGGAGATGGTTTCCATGATTGGTAATAGGAATTTAAAAAGTAGGAAAATCAAAGTAATTGTAATTATAATAATGACAATAGCAGCCACCTATATTTAGTGCCTTCTCTATTCGAGATGGGGCACTAAGCATCATTAACATCTCTAAATCTATTAGAGGTTTTTATTTCTGTTGTTGTAGGGGACCTGAGGCTCAGACAAGCTCAATCTTTTGTTTGCTCAAGTTCTCACAACTAGAATTTTTAACATAAACTTACCTTAATTCTAGCCTAGAGCTCTCATGTCCAAAGGAACACAGCATAGGCACTTCATGTTCTTGGAGGTGCTCCAGCCGAGGGGAAGGTCATCCTTGCTCCCCCAGGCGCATCCCTGCTTCTGGGTAGACTCTGGTTTGTGGTGTTTATGGAGCACACTAAAATCCACTGCAGCCTACCAGGCTGGGATGTCCTGGGAGACTTAGTACTTCAGCCTAAACCCATAACACTGGCCTAAGTACTCTAAGTATTCCAGGTTATTAGGAAGTTACTTTTCTCCCTCCCAAACCTCACCCAGTCACTTAGAGAAGCCTACAATAGACCTGTCCTTTACCTAACAGTTCTAAACCAGTAGGAAGGAATAGTCACTGAGGTCTTTCCAAGGTCACAGCCAAATACATGAAATAGGCAGGAGGGCCAAATATCAATTTGCATAAAAATATGCCTTGAATTTGCATTTAAATGCATCTTAATCTGCATAAAAGTCTATTATTATGCCTTTGGAGTATAAATTTTATAATTGTTCTTCTTTTAAAGCTGTCATTTATTTCTTGTGCCTTGCCACTTTCTCCCCCCATCCTTTTTCAGTCCTTTTCAGGATTTCTGCCTTTGCCTCATTTCTTGACCCAACCAAGTTGGAGGTGCTGACGCCTTTACAAGAAGGGCTCACATAGAGGCTTTCTTCTTCATCAGAAAAACCACTATGCGCTTTCCTTCCCTCTTGCCAGGCAGTGTCTGTTCTCCTCAGCAATCCCTAAGTCCCCCACCATCAAAGAGAAAATGCACCAGTCAGGGTTGAAAAGGCAAGGACGACTTTGTTCAAGACTATTGCAATAGAAGAGAGAGATGGAGCTCAACTCCCTGGAGACGAAAGGTGGAGAGATTTTAGGTGCTGGGTTGAGCTGGTGTAAAGGTGCTGGGGGACCCGGGGGGAGGTTGGTCCACCTCACCTAACCCTCCACACCTGTTGCTTGTTGTGGATGTTAGGCTCCTATTCTCCCACAGAGACTAGGAGACAGGGGCTCTGCCTTTTTTGATGATTGTATTTCAAAAGCATGGCTCCCAGAGCCTTGAGAAAGATACTCCTGGGTTGTAACAATGGCAAGGGCCGAGGAGAAGCTTTAGGTCTCACAGAGGCAGGGAAAGAATTTATGATTGCTGGTTTCTAATGTAAAGTTAAGTTTTTCTATGAAAGGGAGGTCAGGAGTTTAGAGTCAGGAAGAAACATGACTCTCGTTCAGCTAATTAAGGAAATGTTGAGGTGGTCTATGGCTACAGACAGAAATACAGTAAATTAATATTTATTTGCAGACATCCAATCTTTTCCCCACAGCTGTACTTGGTGCTTCTTCTCTTTAGCACGTCCATTACGTAGAACTTTCTTAAATTATTTTATTAGTGTGGAGGAAGGGGAAATTCATAGCATGAGACAAACATATATGGCTTCTTGAAATATGAGTAAGTAACTGCTTTTTGACACAATGTTGATGTAAAGTTACTTTATAAGATTCTCATACCTATCAATCAACTGCAATCAAGATGGCTTCTTCATTTTAGATGTTTAAAAGTATGTTGGTTCTTTCTTGTTTCTCATGTCCTGCACAGAAGAACTTTAATGACGTTCATAATGACACCAACCAGTAAGAAGCCACTGTTTGGGAGCAAGCAATGATTTTGAGGCTAACTCATGAGGCCCTTGTATGTAGGGTATCATTTCACTCATACGGAAGGGCAAGGTGAGACACCATGGAGTACAGTGACTCTGTACGGTCACCCAGTGACTGAAGTATCCTTTTGGTTTGTATCTGGAATGTCCTTTAAAAAAACCTCATGTATTGAAGGCATGGTCCCTAATGTGGCAAGGTTCAGAGGTGGGTTTTTAGGCAAAGATTCTATCATGAGGGCTCTGACCTGCAGCGGATCAATCCATTTGATAGGTGAATGTGCTACTGGGGGGAGGGACATCGTTGGAGGAAGTACATCACAAAGGGCATGTCCTGGAAGGGTTTATCTTTTTCTTATCCACCTCTTGCTTTCTGGCTGGCACGAGCTGAGCCGCTTTCCTTCCTCCATGATGGTTCTGCCTTCAAGCCACCCATCATGGGCTGAATCCCAGGAAACCCTGAGCCAAGACACATCTTTCCTCCTTTAAGTTGCTTTTGTCAGGTATTTTGGTCACAGTGATGAAAAACTGCCTAACACACCCACATACCTTGGACAGAGGGGGGCGTTTTACATCTTATCTCTGTCACTAGCTCTAGGAGCTTGGTGAATTACTTAACTTCTCGTTGCCTGATTTCCCTCATCTATAGAACATGAAAAATATGGAATCATAGCAAGGTTGGGAAAATTGGTGAAAAAATAATCTATGTGCAGCCTGCAAAAGGCTCCTGGACATTTAGGAGTCGCTAACAAAACTTGGCAATTATGATTTTGTGGCTGCATCTAGATTCTGCCTGATTCCAGTCTCAAGCTTAAGTGCGCCATGATGTCATCAATGTTACTGTAACCTCATCCATCACCGGGGTGTTTGAATTCAAATTTTCTGTTAAACATGGAATTCCAGAAGCAGAAAAAGTTTGAATAATGGTTATAGAAACTACCTGTATTTTTTTCCTGACTTTATTTCCCAGGTAGATCTTATTTCTCTTAATAACAAATTCGTGTAGCATCTGGCCTTTTATACCTGTTCTCCAGGTATTATAAAAACCTCCACATCTACCTGATGTGGGTTGATTGCTCTATGGTGCTCTCTATGATGCAAGGAAAAAAACTGTTTCTTTGACCTAATTCATTATTCTGTTTTCTAAGTTTCCCTTAAGTCATTCTCTGAAGGTTTTTTTTTTTTTTCCTTACACAATTGAACATCCACCGTATCTTTAGTAAATGTGTCAAGGCGTTTGCAACATGTGTGAGGAGTAATCTATCACATGCCAGGACTCCTCAGGATTTCTTTTTTTTCAACATCTAGGACTTACTTTCTTTTTTGCTCATAACTTTGTTGATTCTATAATTATTTTTTTCTTTATTATTTTCTACTCACCTGTTGTTAGTAGTATGAGGTTGACTGGATGTTTTTCTGTCCTGTCCACTTGGATTCTGTGATACCAGTTTCTAACTGTAAACACACCTAAAGATCAAAACTGGCTTATAGGGCTGGGATTTTGGCTCAGGGGTAGAGCACTCGCCTTGTACGCACGAGGCCCTGGGTTCCATCCTCAGCACCATATAAAAATAAATAAGTGGAAATAAAGGTATTGTGTCCAACTATAACTAAAAAATAAATATTAAAAAACTGGATTATATTTCATGGAGAATTTGAAGAGCATATGAATTCTCTTATTTCCCAAAATGTATAGATGCCTGTGTCCTTTAGGTGGTGACTTTTGGAGGGTTGAGTGACTACTAATATATATGCTTATCTAATATAGGCATCCTGAAGTGTCTAGAAGAAAGCAGAGGAACACCTCTGTTATTGGAATACTTCTGAAATGGTTTGTTTGATTCTAAGTACAAAATACGGTTAATTTCTTTTGGTGAAATGAAACACAAACCTAAAGGGGTTATCAGAGGCTAAATGCCGTCACTCAGCATCCACGCTGATTTCTTGGGCATTGTTCCAACAGATCATGATCTGAGAGATAATGACTCTTGTTGCATTTCTCCCAGCTGTTGTTACTAGGGGAACAGCTGCCATGTTGCACTTGGAAACTCCACGCTTGGCAGAACTTGGGACGGAGTCTGCAAATGCCTTTTTGTTTGTGGGTTTCTTCTCCTGCATGGCAAAGCTAGGTTCAGATTTAAAAGAGGAATAATACGATATTATCTGGCTGACAACAGGAATGTCTAGAGAAACCTGAGGAACTCAACTGCAATGAAGATGCATCCCCTTGGCTTTTCCCTTTATCCCAGTCCTATGCATCACTTGTGATATACTTATTTGATCCCTCCTGTCTTACATGATTAAAAAAAAAAGAAAAATCTTCAAGGACAAATGTAGATGACTGAGCCCACAGTCTGTCATGTTGTCAGAGCTAAGATTAAGTTTGAAATTTCTGCAACATTTTGTGGATGATGATTCCTTATCAAGAATTCATCTCCTCTCACCTGTGTCCCTTTGTGCCCAGTGCCAAACTTAGAAGGCTGTGGGACTTGATTAGAGGTGCAGACAAAAAAGTCTTTCCCTGCGTGGAGCCTGTGGGCAGCACAGGAATGAAACCAGCAACTTTGGCCTCATTAGCATCACACTCTACTGGCTGGCTCTGGAAGGAATTAATATTCAACCTGAAATGATGCCTCTGAATGATCAAAAATAAAAGAACGGATGTGAATCAAAGCATCTTTTAAACCTGAGTAATACTGTAGCCAAAGAATCTCCCAATTTCCTGTATCCTAAATCTCATAACAGTACTAGCATCTCCACCAGATGTCAGATCTACAACTTTAGGGACATTAAGTCATGGCGTGTAGTTATCTTACCATGGGGCTTTACTTTAAATTATGATTATTTTAGGAAGATAGACAGTTTGCCAGAGACACCTCATGTGTTTTAAGCCTTCTGCTTAGCTATAATTGCAAAAAATACTTCCATCTTCCCTTTGTGGAGACTTTTTTACAGAGCCGAATTTCCAATGGATTCTTGTCACAAAAAGAAAAATGTTCTAAATCTAATAAATGTGGACATTGCTCAGGATTCCTTCTGGGTCTTCTTCCTTTTTTCCTCTCCTAGATTTTCAGCCTCAAAAGAAGACTCTCAGCATCCAGTTTGGGAACCCTTTCTCAACACCAATCTTTTATCTGTTCTCTGGCAGTTTTTGATTTGCATAAATCCTTCATTTCATCAAATGCAGAGTCTCTCCTATCAAGTGTATTATTTTTCAAGTGGCCTTTCCTTTGACATTTCTGTTTCTGCTGGTGCAGCTTCCTGTACGCAATCACTCTAGTTCTAAATCTAGGTCATGATTGCTTGTCAGCTTCTTTCACTAGGCTCTATGCCCTTCAATACTGGAATTGTCATCTTTTATTCTCCGTTGCTGGATGTAGCTTTTGCCACCCTGTAGTTGTTGAATAAACATGTTTGGAATAAATGAAATATATATTTTAACCTTCTTGCTCTGGTACTCTTCTTATGATTACAGAAGTTGAATACATGATCAAAGAATTTGAATGCAAAATCAAAAGTTATAAAAGTGCATTGAATGAGACATCTCTCATTCTCATCCTCCATCTGCACGGCCCTCCCTCCAACCTCACGTGGGTTTCTCATGCTTCCTTCCAGAGTTTTATTTGGCATGTACACACACACACACTCTTATTTTCTTGTATATACATGCATGAAACATGTACAATGTACTACACGTGCGACTCTGTGTCTCACTCTTGATTTCAAGTATTTGGGAAAGAACGGTTTCTGCATTTGAATGCAGTTCTTGTGCTCCTCTTCCTTCATATGCATCACATGGCGTTGTGAGGACTTGTTTGCATTTGTTAACCGTTAGATTTGCTTGCTGTGGATAGACAAAGATACTTCAGTGAAGACCCTTATGTTATTTCACTTTTGTGTGAGTAAATTCTCAGAATATTATTGCTTGTCCCAACTTCACAGTGATGACACTAACAAACTGTCCTCCTAAAGGAAGATACTAATTTACCCCTCAACATGTGGGAATAGCCATTTTCCTATAGCTTCCTGACAAGGTCAGTTATCAAAATGCAGATTTCTCTCCTTAAATATCTGGATAAAATTGTACTTTGCAGTTAACATTTTATTTATTATATGAAAGATGTGTGTGTGTGTGTGTGTGTGTGTGTGTATATATATATATATATATATATATATATATGTTTATATACATATATGCATGTTTTAATGCACTTAAGGATCGTTTGTATTTTATTTCTCGTGAACGGTGTTTTCATGATGGCAATTCCTAAGCCAGAGTTTATCATTAGGGCAGTTGGACAAACTTACAGGCCTTGCTACTCTAGTAGTGCCCTTTTTGTACTCACCCACTGACTGGGAAGTGTGGCCTCAGTGTATACTCTTGAGGACCAAAGAGGTGCCAGCTGGGCTTCCAATCATCTCTGCTCTGCTCCCCACACAATCTCTCGAAGCAAACCTAAGAAGTACATTTCCAAACATTCCACAGTGTGATATATTCAGTTAACTGCTAGGCTCTATTTATTTTTTTAATGTAGAATATTAGCATTTCTGCTCTTAGCATAGGACTAAATTTCCTGAGTGAGAAATGGTGCTAGGTAGCCGGCAAGTGAACATTTGAAGGACACATGGGTATGTCTCTAGCTCACTAATGCACAACTGAAGACCAAAACTGAAATAGATGAGAAACAAACTTGGATATCTGAAAATACTGAATTTACGGGAGTTATTTATTATGGCTTCTTTAGTAACGTAGCATAGAAAAGGAGAAAAATATACAATGACTTTTGAGCAGTGAGTAGTAGAAACAGATTTTTTTGACATCTAAGAAGCAACTTGTAATAGAAACAACACAATTTTAGAATCACAGAAACCAAAGTTCAAAACCTGGTCATTACCACCAATTATTTAACACTCCTGGCCCAGGGTACTCTTCTTTGAACACATGCAGAGGCATTTCCCAGCATCCCTTGCAGTAGGCATGGTCATGTGACTCAGTTCTTCCCCGTTGCATGGAAATGGAGGTGCAGTGTGCCCTCTCCAGGGCGGCCATAAAAGCCTCAGAATGAGATTTTCCCTTCTCCCCAGACTTCAGTGAGAATGAGGTAGAAGGGGATGGTAGAACCATAACATGCAGGGAGCTGTTCCTAAATGAAGCCCCAGATGAGAGCTGCCATTTTTCCATGGAAACCACCCAGATTTCTTGAAAGAAACAAGCATAAGTTACATTTAAGCTTGTTCACTTAATTGGTGAGTCTACTTGTTAGTTAGAGTACTAGCAAATGATCTAATGAGAATTTGATGCAAATGCATAAAGACTACTTAATTCACAGTAAATACTCCAAAAATATTAATACTCGCTGTTATTGTTAGCATGGCCATAAGACAGTTAAAAATTCATGTGTCATAATGTAAATTCAGGATATTTTCAAGTTCTATTCAAATCACAATCAAATTTTTGCTAATTTATTATTTTATAGCACATTATGCCTAGAGAATAATAATAGTGTAGAGGCTGTGGGACTCTAGTATTTAGATATGGGAGGATCCTACTCACTCATATATGTTATGTTTAATAGAAACCCTCATTCCACACATTAGGAATCATCCTATAATAATTATTTAGAAATAATATTTTGTCTATTTGAGAATGAGTTCTGGGGAAAGCTATGACATGGTAGTTTTGGGCACTAGACAATATCTGTAAAGTAGCAGATTCAGCAAAATGCAAAGAAATACTTTTGATGTGTTGGTTATTGTTTTAGACGTGTATGTTTTATCTTATCTGACACTTGCAAAACACATGTAATAATTGCATATTCTAATTATTCTCAGGAGAAGTCAAAGCTTTGCAAATATTCCACTATAATACCAATCCTAACTCTGTTTCACTAACTCTAATTCAAATTATCTCTGTCTGTGTGGGACTATAGACTTGTGCAAATCCAGACAAAATAACAGAATGACATTTGTGGCAGAACTGCCAGGAAGCAATTATGCTAGTAATCTCACTTGAGGTTTCCACTAGCCCTTTGTACTAGGTATTGCCCCTCATTTGTAGATGGTTTGACTATTGTGGATATGTAGCTTCAGTGAGGGTAAATAATATATATGATCAGTGGGCCCAAGAATAAAAAAGGAAACCTGGATTTGACCACAGATCTGCCTGTTACCAAATCCGTGATACCTCTAGCCGACAAGACTCACTGATCTGGGATTATCTAGGTATCTTTGAGTGTATTTGCCCAAACAATTGAAGTTCACCTTGGAAACCTGAACTTTGAATGGTTCTTTGCCTTAGGCCACCCAGGCTTGTCTTGGCAGATGTTGTATACATGTCTCGTGATGTTTCCCGAATGGTGCATCATCGAGGGCACCGTGCCGGCCTTTCCAGAAAGAGCATGTCCTGCATGTCTGGACTTTTCTGGTCAGTTTGTAAGAGTTCACAGATTTGCTGTATTTTTAAGCAGAAGAAAGGCATTCCCAAAGTAGAATTTTCAGTCTTCATTCACTACTTCCACAGAAGTACTCATTTGGCTAGACACAAAGAAATTACGAATATTTTAAATCAAAACACTTAAGTTGATTTGTGTTGTAACCATTTCTTAATGTGGGACTTTTCTGAAAACTTATTTTTCTTAGGTTTCCACGTAGGATAAATGTGGATATTAATGCCCATCTCATTGGGTTATTATGTTCACCTAATTAAATACATAAAAAGATGTTCTGATCTAAAATCTACTATGTAAATATTAATTAGTATTATGTTCACTAAAAAAATAGAGATTTTAATGCTCAAGTTTTTCAAATACTCTGAAAAGTACCTCACATTCTTCGTCACTGGGTGTTTACCCATGTGTTTTGCATCTGGTCAACTTACACCATAGCTTGCTTCCATTACTTGTCATGGTTGGATAGGAAGAGTGTTACCATCCTCAGGAGAGACTGTGAGTGATTATGCCTGTTTGTGTGTGCCTTGTTGGGGAGTGGAAACTGTATCTTTACACTCCACTTTTATCTACATAGTTATAATTGGAAGCTACTCTTTTGCCTCTCTTTTAACATGATAAATAGTTCTTTTATGCCTATTTTATTTGGCTGCCTTTCTAATCTTTGCTCCATCTATTTCTCCTCTCTGCAGTTAGGGGATTGCATTGATCCATGTGTCCCTTCCAGCTTTGAAACTTTGATTCCATTGCTATCTGTTGAACTGCTTCCAAGTTTTCTCTGTGCCTTTGAAGTTTATGGTCACAGTTCACTGAATCAAATCACAGGAGTGATGAAGGCTGACCCAGCATTATATACTATTTTCAAAGGGTTGATCATGGATGCTTTATAATGAAAGCTAAACCTAAATTCTATATTGAAGTTAAATGATTGTCTTTATTTAAAATTTTAAATGTGCTTCAAAAATCGATAATCACTTAGTAACTTTAATAATGGATCTTTCAGGCACGTAGAAGATCATTATGAAATCTCTTTTTAAAACATGGCTTAAAATATTAAGGAAAATGATCTGGGGGGACAGTTTTAACACAAATGTAGATGAACAATGTTATGGTCAAATGCACATGTTTATGGACATTCTTCCTATGGCCAGATGGATAAACTATTTGCTGTAAATAAATCTCAAACTATGGGATAATAAAACTGCAATAGGTCAGGATTTGGTTGGTGTGTGTGCGCGTGTGTGTGTGTGTGTGTGGGTGGGTGGTTGGGTGGTTGGGTGGGTGGATGCATTCAGGCACATATATTAGAGACAAATATTTTTAATTTTACAACATGAAAAACATGTCCATAAAGGAATCTACCTAAACAGTGTTTCGCACATTAAAAATGGTTTGGTCGCCTTCTGATTTTGAAGACCTCTCTCGTGGGACCAGCCTCCTCCTGCAGAGGCTCTGATTCAGGCAGAAAAGGGCCCTTTGGCCAACTTTAGGGTGCAAAGGGTAGCCCATCATTCTCTTCATGCTGGCACTCCTGCTGCAACAGCTTCTGTCACCCTAAATACACTGCTCTGAGAGCCACTTGTGTTGGTGCCAATGCATCCTCGGGAGCTGGGGGTCAGAGGGCACATTCTGCTTATTCCTGTGCCAACATGAGGAAACCTTAATATTAATGTTCCCCACGACTGAACTGAATCCATAGTGGCATCCTGGCAATCTAGCAAGGGAGATAGAAAAAACTCAACGGGTATAGGAGCCTGTCCAGAGCGAGTTGTTTCTAATTATTACCCTTGATGAGGGGGATAAGGAAATATAATGATAACAAAACTCAAAAAATTATATACTAAATGACATAAGCACAGTTTGACAGTAATCTGTGGAATCATTTTGTTCATGCAGCAAGTATAATGAATTTTGTTCCAACTCTAAGGACATTGAACCAAACCAATTTTCAGCTGCGTTTCTTCTACATTTTGCATTATAATTAGTAAAATAGAGGTTTTACATTCAAAATTTGCTAATAGCATGGATTTTTTGAGTGAAGACAGGGTTCTAATGAATTTAATAATAATAACATAGTTTTAGAATATTAAAACATTCTGCTTTGTCTATTAAATTAAGAAAAAAATCAAAGAAAAAAGCAATCCCTGAAGGGAAACCAAATTACATGGCCAAATTCAAGATATGTATGCAAAAGATATTTAAAATTACCCACACTAGGCTTGTTAATGTGAACAGGACACTCTTGTCATTGAAAGAGTTCATGTTCACAACTGAACACTGTAAATGGGACTTGATGACATCCAAGATTATGAATTTTAGGTTTTCAGACTCTACAAACAGATAATCGAGGAGGCTCTGAGGGCCAGTTTGCCACAGTATGTTCACTCTCTGTGCCCATAGCCAGCACCTCTGCCTCTTCAGAAAAGCACAAATACATGGCTTCTGAATTGCTCTTTCTGATAAATGTGATGAGGATCTAGATGAAAAAATAATGTCATTAATTTTCTTTTCTGGTACAGTTGAGAAATTATGTATCCACTCTTTCATATGAGAACCAGATTCACAGACAGGAGCTGGTGTTCAATGGCCACAGCCTTCCATAAGTACCATCCAGAGCCATCCTCATTCAAGTGCACCTCCCCTGATGTTACGGATTAGCTATTATGTGCTCCCCAAAAGCTCATATGTGAGACACTGAAAGAAAGGCTATAGGTGAAATGACTGGCTTATGGGAGTCTTAATCTGTCAGTACATCGATCCCCTAATAAGTACTAACTGGATGGTCACTGTTGGCAGGTAGGGTGTGCCTGGAGGAGGTGGTCATTGGGGGGCATGTCTTTGGGGTATATATATATATATATATATTTTTTTTTTTTCTTGGTGAGCAGTGACTCTCTGCTTCTTGGTGGCCATCTCCTAATCTGCTTTCCCCCACTGTGGGATTCTATCATGAGGTGCTGCCTCATCTCTTGGGCACAGAATAATAGAATTGTCTATCTATGGACTGAGTCTTCTGAAAGAGTGAGTCCCAAATAAATGTTTCCTCCTCTTTCTTTGTCAGATGTTTTGATCACACAAGCCAAAAGAACTAACCAAAACACTTGTCTACTCATTGTCGTTGGTCTTTCATCCAAATGGGTTTGAGTTTTAAGTAGTGTTGAGAAGGTTTGTGTTCAATGAATATTTTATCCATTCTAAATTTTTATTTATACAGCTTTTGTTCCACCTGGAGGAGATGTTGGAAGACTTCAAGAGCTCTTTTCCTAACTGCCCCAATGGTGATGTCTTCAAGCATGAACAGACAGATTTTAATATATTCTGTTGCAATCTCTGGTTTTAACAGCCTCTTATATCAGGTGTGCCATTTTTAAAGATCGCCATGTTATACACTCATCTCTTGAGCTGTTTCGAGATCCTTTGAACCTGTAGAAGGTTTCTCATCTCTCACTTGTAGACCATTAATATATGCTGAATGTTCATGTTGCTAATTAATCCACAAGAAAAGCTAAATTATGGATAACACACATTGCAAAACCTGGGGTGATATATATTATACTCACCTGATTGCCTTTTTCATTTTGATTACTAGAAAATCAGTCATTTCCTGACAGTTAATCAGGAGCCTCAGAGATTCCCTTCTGAGTTCCAGTTATCTTGCTTATTCCACTTAATTTTTGATTTATAAAAAAAGTTATTATACCGTAACAATTTCAGATTTGATTACTGGTGAAGTTAACAAACTCATTTTTAGTCACATACTTTTTCATCCTAAATGAGCTGTTGGGTATCGGTTGGTTAAAACGTTATTTCATTAATTAAGAGTATTATACATTCATATAGCCATCAATTTCTACCACTCAAGAATTTTTCATGTAAATTTCATTAAACAACTACGTGTGTTAATTATTATATCAGAGATATAGAAGTTTCCCTCCCTTTTAACCACGGAGGCATCAACTTTTGCTTCAAGAAAGCAATGCTGAATGTTAGAATTCCAGAATGACTCAGATCACCAGATATTCACCTCTCTTTGTTTTTAAGGCCTCTTTATTATTTTTTCCACTTCTAATTCTGTACCAGTTTCTTCTCAGTTCCTTCAACTGACTTTATTTCTGATAACCTCCCTAATTGTTTGTTGTGATAAAGTACACATTACATGAAATTTACCATCTTAACCAGTTCATCGGTATTAAATACCTTTATCACTACTGGTCATCTGCAGGACTCTTTCTGTCTGGTAAAACTAAATTTGTGGAGCCATGAAGGAACTCTCCTGGTGCTTCCCCCTGGGACCACCAGCCTACTTTATGTCTCTATTTTGAATATTCTAGAGACCTCACGTTAGTGGAGTCATACTGCATTTATTCTTTTGTGACTAGTTTATTTTACTTATCACAATCTCCTCAATGTTCCCTCATGTTGAAATGTTTTCCTCCTTGAGACTGAATCATATAATATTGTTTATCTATTCATTTGTGGAAGGGCATTTGGGTTGCTTCCCCATGTTAGATATTGTGAATAACACTGCTATGAACACATGCTAATATTTCTTTGAGGCCCTAAATTCCACCCTTTTGGGTGGTATTGATGGATTACCGGACAGGTCTACGTGTAGATTTTTGAGGAGCAACTACGCTGCTTTCCACAGTAGCTACACCACTTTATTCCCACTAGCGGTGTACAAGGCCCCCATAATGTCACATACTTGCCAACACAAGTTATTATTATTATTTTTTAAATAGTGCCTATCATATCCAGGCATGGTGGAGCATGCCTGTATTCCCAGTGACATGGGAGGCTGAGGCAGGAAGATGATAGGTTATAGCCAACCTCATAAGTTTAGTGAGACCCTCCATAACTTAGTAAGGCCCTGTCTCCAAATGAAAAATAGTAGCTCAGTGGTAAAGTGCTTCTAGCTTCAATCCTTTATACCAAAAGGTTTAGGGAAATGCATGTACCCTAATGTCGTGAGGTGGTGTACCATTATAGTTATTCTTTGAAGTTCATTAGTAATTAGTGATATTGAACATCCTTTAATGTGCTTATTAGCCATTTGGATATTTTCTTCTAAAAAATGTCTAGTAAAGTACTTTGTCATTTTTCATTAGGTTTGTGTGTCTTTTTCCTTTCCTTTTTTGCTTTAGGACCTCCTCATAGATTCAGAATTCATGCCCTGTGACCTACTTCCTCCAACTGGGACCCAACTCCTTCAGTTTCTACTGTTTCCCAATAATGTTAGTCCACGGATTAGGTCAGATCCAAGTACTTCATAAGAGCCCAACCTCACTGTACTGGGAACTAAGCCTTCAACACCAAGTCTTTTTTTTTTTTGGTGGGGGGGTGGGGTACTGGGGATTGAACTCAGGGGCACTTGACCACTGAGCCACATCCCCAACCCTATTTTGTATATTACTTAGAGACAGGGTCTCACTGAGTTGCTTAGCGCCTTGCTTTTACTGAGGCTGGCTTTGAACTCACGGTCCTGCCTTAGCCTTCTGAGCCGCCGGGATTGTAGGCGTGCACCACCGTGCACAATTTTAACTCCAAGTCATTGGGGGACTCTTCATACCCAAGCCATGTCAAGGTGAAAGATGTCTAGTATGAATATCTTCAAATATCAAATACGGACAAGCATAAAAAGTAGGCTTTTCTCTGTGGGACCTTCCGCCATGATGTTTCCGCCTTCTTGGAGTAGTAAACCAGGGACTGACAAATCTGATATTTCTGCTTTGCAGCAGAAAATGAAAAAAAATAGATGAGATCCTTATGGGCCTATACCTTTTCCCTTATTCTTTATTAATCCTCTTATAATATTTTAAATGTTTATGAGAAGAAAAGTGGTATTTTAAGTGCCCATAAAATATTTGCCAAAGCATGTGTCTCTGTGTTAGCTGGATCCATAATTAAATATACCTTTCTTGTGTGATAACAGAGGGAAAGTAAATCTTTTTTATGAGTGGCTAGTATTTCAAAGACTTCACCCAACCCCATAAGGAGTCTCCTTTTCTTATTAGCATCTCTTTCATCCTCTGTTTCATCTCCATTCTTGTTATCTGTGTAATCAATCACATTTAGTTTCTTTTTCTCCTACTCAACCATCTTACCATTATACCCAGACAGTTTGTAAACAGAAATCTGATGATGTCTCGTCTTGACATAAAATCCTTTAAGTTTTACTGTATTTTCTACAAAATGCTTTAGCTCTACATCTTATGTGAAGCTATGTGGCTTCTCCTATCATGATATTTTAACAACCCTCATTCTGTAGTCCATATCTTTTACCATGACTACCTGGGCCACCGTCTTCATGTATATGTGCATTTGCACTTGAATTCTCCACTTGTATCTCCTTTACTATCTTCTTTTATCAACATCCAACTCATTTTTGAAAATCCTAAGCAAAGGACATGTTCGTTGTGAAGCCTTCCACAGCTCCATAATGAAGAGCTGGACACTGTTCTGTGCCCACAGCATGTGATATAACCGTAATGTCACTTTGTCCACTAGACTTCACTTATGTGTTCATTTCCGAATTCCTTAACAGATTGTGTGAAGCCTTCAAGGCCAGGCACTCACTGTTATCTTTATTTATATCAGAATATAGCACAGTATGAAGCACAAAACAGATGGTCAAGTAACATCATGTATATACATAAATCAACAAAGTACAGGGTTTATAAATCATCTAAGCTTACAAAGGAACAGTTGTATGCACATGGGCTTCCTCTTCTAGCAAAAGCTAATTGTGTAGATTTCTTCTGTCCTGATAAGATCAGAAACTTTGATAATTAAAAATGTCCTTACTTGAATTGTCTAATGTTTACATGAGTGCAGCAAGATATGACAATATCTTGAACTATAAAGCAAATTTCTTCATTTGGAAATGAAACATTTGCAAAACTCAGAACGCTGTGGGAATGTAATGATTATAAAATCCAAACAGCAGAAGATGATTTTAGGCTTAATGATACAAAGAAACTTTAGAAAAGGAACTCAGAAGCATAAAACAAGAAATAATAATAAAATTTATATATGTTATTTTCGAATTTATAGAAAAATCACACTATTTTTGTTCAGTTCACTTCTTTTGGTTAATATGAATGGGGTTCAAATGAGGTTTTATTTCATTAGCAACATCATCTCGTCTAGGGCACAAATGTCTGAAGGAGAATCATTAAGTATATAAAAATGCTCTTAATGAAAATTTGTGGTTATGAAATGAATGAGTTGAACTTTGGTACATAAGGCCAGATTTTCTATACACATGGAAAAACGTAAAGAAGGAACAGCAGCATGAATACTTATATGATGGGAGAAAGGATGCAATAATTTATTGATTTCCTTGAGTTAACTGTTTCATAGTTCATAAAAAATGAGCCATGTTGAATAAAGGCTACTTTGGTTTATAAATTCTTCACCAGGAGGCATGTTTCACAGTCTTCTCAAAATGATGACATAATTTATGGAAACTCATTCACACACAACTATGTATACTTTATAAATTGCAATATTTGTGAAATAAAAAACAAAAGCAAATATATTATTATGAAATATGCTTAAAATCATTTGAAATAATATATGAAACAAGACAGTATAAATTTAGCCTACTATTATAACACCTACCTCTATAGAGGTATAATTAGTGTTTATAGTAATAACTTTGGAACACAAAAGAATTTTAAAGCAACTGTTTTTGAATATAGTTTTGGTAATAATTTAATTCAAATTAAATACTTTTCAAATTTTCTAATTCTTTGCTCTACTGTGTTTGACTTATCTACTACTTTTGGGGAAACCAGTATATCCGATTCACAAGAATAAATAAAAATGACAAATTCTAAACATTGGACTTTCTATGTTCTACCATTTAAGGTTTCATTCAGAAGAACAACGAAAGAAAAGATAAAATATTTCACTGCTCCTAATAAAATAAAACGTCTTAAAAGAAACTTTCAGAAAGTTACTAAGAATACTGAATTGTAATTCTTTTTTTTTTATTTTTTATTTTTTTATTGTTGGTTGTTCAAAACATTACATAGTTCTTGATATACCATCTTTCACACTTTGCTTCAAGTGGGTTATGAACTCCCATTTTTAGCCCATATACAGATTGCAGAATCACATCAATTACACATCCATTGAAATAGAGAAAGCAATCATGAAATTCATATGGAAAAATAAAAGACCCAGAATAGCAAAAACAATGCTAAGCAGGAAGTGTGAATCAGGCGGTATAGCGATACCAGACTTCAAACTATACTACAGAGCAATAGTAACAAAAACAGCATGGTACTGGTACCAAAACAGGCGGGTGGACCAATGGTACAGAATAGAGGACACAGAAACCAATCCACAAAACTACAACTATCTTATATTTGATAAAGGGGCTAAAAGCATGCAATGGAGGAAGGATAGCATCTTCAACAAATGGTGCTGGGAAAACTGGAAATCCATATGCAACAAAATGAAACTGAATCCCTTTCTCTCGCCATGCACAAAAGTTAATTCAAAATGGATCAAGGAGCTTGATATCAAATCAGAGACACGCCGTCTGATAGAAGAAAAAGTTGGCTACGATCTACATACTGTGGGGTCGGGCTCCAAATTCCTCAATAGGACACCCATAGCACAAAAGTTAATAACTAGAATCAACAAATGGGACTTACTCAAACTAAAAAGTTTTTTCTCAGCTAAAGAAACTGAATTGTAATTTTAAGGACTGAGAACATTTTAAAGGCAAATTTCACCCACAAAATGGGTCAGAGAAGAAACTAAAAGGAAAATGAATATCCTGAGACAAATAAAAATGTCAAACAACATATGAAAACTCATGGGACATAGCAGAAGGAGTTCTAAAAGGAATCTTTATAGCAATAAACACCCACCAACAAGGAAAAAAGGATATACCAAACTAAAAATTGTCTGCATCACCAAGCAAATGACCAAGGAGTGAAGATATAACCCAGGGTATAGGAGAAAACATTTACAAGCTTATATCTGTTAAGGGGGTTAATATCTGAAATATATAAATAAATATATAAATATATTCAGTGGTAAAAGAAAACACATAACCTGATTTGAAATGGGTGAGGACCTGCATAGATATTTTTCAAAAGAAGAAATTCAAGTGTTTAGCAAGTATACTTTAAAAACCTGCATAAATATTTTTCAAAAAAAAGAAATTCAAGTATCAGCAAATATATTTTAAAATGCTCAACATAAAATATTATCAAGAAAAATGCCCTTGAAACCTCAAAGGGGCATCACCTCACGCTTGTTAGAAAGACTGTTGGCAAAAAGACAAAAGATAAAAAAATGTCGGAAAGCATGTGGAGAAAAGGGATCTCTTGTATACTATTGATGGAAATGCAACAGTATGGAGGTTCTTTAGAAAATTAAAAACAGAGCTACCATATGATCAAGCAAGCTCACTGCGGGGTGTATAACGAAGAGACATGAAATCAGAATGTCAAACAGATCTCTGCATTCCCAGGTTCAGTGTAGCACTATTCACAATAAAGATGTAGAATCAGCCAAAGTGCTTTAAACAGAGGAATGAATAAAGAAACTACTATGACAAATGGGGTGGGATTCCCTGTTGATAAAGAAGGAAAGCCTGACAGTTGTGACAATATAGATGAATGAGGAAGACATTATGTTAAATGAAATAAGCCCAGCACAAAGGACAAATACTGTAGAATCTCCTATATTTGTGGAGCTTTAAAATGTTGACCTCACAGAAACAGGTAGGGGAGAAATGGGGAGATGTCGGTTGAGGCTCAAAATTTCATTTATATAGGGGAAGTAACTGGAAAAGAGTTTTTGTAACATAACATTTATAATTAATATCAATGTATACTAGTATTGAAAATTGCTAAGGGAATAAATTTTAAATATCATAATAACAAAAAAAAAGGTTAGTCTGTGAGGGTCACACAGCCATTCCAAAATGTACATGTATTTCCAAGCATCATATAATACGTGCTAAATATATATAGCTTTTTATTCACTTTAGATAAATAAATAAAAACATGGAAAATTGTTACACAAGTTTTTGTTTTGTTTTGTTTCAAGGAAAAAAAATTATAAACTAAAGAGTCCACTGAGGCTCATTCCTTAACTTTAACTGGTATTTTATTTTAGTAGTGGTATAAAGTTGATGGTTGCTTCCCCAATTATATTTGATATAAAAATGATTTCATTCTTTAAAAATTATTATTACATTTAGTTCTGCATAGACCTTTTCTTTTGCTGACTTTATTAATTGTATCATTTTATGGCTATATGTGAATACAGGTTGCAGTTGTAGAGGAGAATATGATTGTTCTTCACCAGGTAAAACTGAAAAGAGTGGTGAGTTTATAGGATAAGAAGTTTATTTTGCATTTGTCAAGGCATGTGATAATTACAAGTATGGAAGATGTGACATTTTAACTCTACTTGATGGATTTAAAAAGATCATAATAACACTTCTATCATATAGCATAAAAATATTTCTAGATTTTCGGGATTTGAATCAGAGCACATTTGGTTAACCAAAAACAACAACAACATAAACTCAACATTGGAAATATCTATTTTTCTAGTGCCAAATATTCAGGAAAGAATAGTGTTTTTTACCAACAGAGATTTGTTTCAATAGAGATATCTCATTTCAGGATTCATAGACTGGTTTATTTATCTTATTTTTTGTTGGATTGAAAAAATAACCAGTAGTATAGAATCTTGTTAACTCCCCCCAAATGATTAGATGTTTTAAGCTATAGAATTTTTTATTGTGACAAGGAAATATATGTTGAAGCAGTATATTTCTCCATTTTTTAAAGCAGAGGGTTAAAAATTAATTTATTAATAGAAGTTGACAGAAAAGTACTGGTTCTTCCCAAAATAAAATCATATTTATGATGATAATTTCAGACATTTATGCATAAATAATTATTTTTAAAATGGTGGTGAATATTTGAAAAGTAAATGAGAAGTAATTTTCACAAATAGAAAAAATAAATTACAGCCACAGTTATTTTTCCCATTGATAAGAACTAGGGATATGCTTTTAGATGAAAAACAATTTTGTTGATTGTAATAAACATATTCGATAATAAACTGCAAAATTTTAAAATTCCAGAATTTTTGGAAGACAGCAAAACAATGAAAACTTACTGAAACACTGGATGAACTTCCCGAAGCAGCTATGTAGAATTGGAGATTTAAAGAGATATAGGCATTTCTGAAATTTATCTTAAAATGGTTTTAAATATTCCTTATTAGAAATAATTTGTTTCTTAAATTGAAAAACCATTAGTAAGCTTTAAAAGTGTCAAGTGTAATGAGAAAGTTTCATGGGAGCATACAACTTCTGTAACTGGTTATGGA
Organism: Marmota marmota marmota; assembly: GCF_001458135.2. Lineage (NCBI taxonomy): Eukaryota > Metazoa > Chordata > Mammalia > Rodentia > Sciuridae > Marmota > Marmota marmota. The sequence continues at coordinate 7,902,458 of NW_025999932.1, read as the reverse complement.
AGAAGGAGATAGAAATATCTTCATTTGCAGTTAAAATAAATTTATATCTCTAAATGCCAATTAGCAGGCCCCCATTGACTCTGGGTGATTCATTCCTTAATGAAATCATAAATGTTTCTGTAGAGCAATCCTATACATCTCCCCAGAGGGCAGCAAAAATACCATGAGATAGCTCTTGGAAGCTGGCCACGGCCCACCTGCAGCAGTGGGGTTCTGATTTCCTAGAGCAGCAGTGGACAGGTGCAGGCGGGAGCACATGGGGCATCTGGCACACACATCGTGTATTATGCACATCTGGAGCAATGTCAAAGCTGTAATTAATACACAGCCATATTCTTTCACTCTATTCTACAGTCCCCAAATTCCCACAGAGGAACACATCATCATTTTCTTCTGAAATTTAGCTCTTTAATATACCAATTGATGCTGACTTAACTGTTAACAATATTTGTCCTCCTTTTCACTGTGTAGAAACCCAATAAAAATAAACACTTAAATTTAAACACAGTTTGCTATCATTTAGTTAAAAATTTAAAATTTGAAGGACATTTTAAGGCTCTAAGAACATGCTAGTGGAAATAAGCTCAAAAAAATCAAGTTCAGATTTTCTGTAATATATAAAGTAAATTGAAAAATTAACCAGAGCAGATTCAGAAAAATATTGAAGATAAATACATTGTGATTACAAAATGCAAACCATTGAGCAGACTTTATCAAAGCTATTTCTTCTTAACAATTTATTTCAATTATAAATATATGATAGTTTTATTGTCTTTATGCTTAATGTCTTTTATTTTAACAATGTTCTGCCTTTGTAGATAAGAGATATAAAAATGCAGAGCTTGTTCTTTCTGGAATCCTGGTCATTCATTCTTTGATGATAAATCTAAAATCCCCAATCAAAAAAGTGCTTCATTTCCATTACTTGAGTCCTTCCAGAAGAAGCAATCACTAATTGATTTTATTTCCATTGCTACATTTAAACAGTGATACATCACATATCATCTTTAGGCTGTCTTTGTATATAAGTTATCAATTCTTTTGGGTGTTCTGAAAACTTACAATGAACTATCAAACAGATTTGTTTTAAGCAACAACAAAAAAATTGTCACTAAATTAAGCAGATATTATGGAAAATAAAGATTGAGAATTATTGTCAGAAGACCCAAAAGAGAAATGTATTTCTTCAATATTCTTAATTTCTCATGTTTTTTTTTTTTTTTTTTTTT